>NC_088237.1:12569850-12932350 GCF_036934945.1 Oncorhynchus masou masou | reverse complement strand
AGAGGGACTCCTTCACCTTGTTGTACATCGGTTCAAACAGTGGGGATATTCAAGCTACTGTATATTTCAGTCAGTTTATGGATTCCCTCTTCGAGGCAGGAAGCCTAGTGGTTAGAGCATTGGGCCAATAACCGCAAAGGCTGCTGGATCGAATCCCCGAGCTGACAAGGTAAAAATATGTCCTTCTGCCCCTGAACAAGGCATTTTACCCACTGTTCCCTGGTAGGCCATCATTGTAAGTAAGAATTCGTTCTTAATTGACTTGTTAAATAAATAAAGGTTAAATAAAAAAAAAAGATAATTCTCCTGCCCCTGCCTTACCATGAAGATTATGCCAGGGTAAACTAGTCTCTGTATCTGCCAGCAAAATGGCAATGATGCTGTGATGTTGATTCTGCGATGCTTCCTGTCTGGCGATGCGAGTGTAAATGAGCCTGCACTTAGAATGGCGTGCCTTCAGGAGGGAGGTTAGTGTGTGTCTATGTTAGTACTGTGTGTTGTCTATTTGCTAATTAGAGTGATTAAAGTTTTAGCCTGGCAGAGGCCATTATGCTGTGCTGAAAGGCTCGGTACGCCCCAGCCTCACTGTGAAATGACATTAAAGCCTTGTTGAACAAAATACAAAGTGTTGAATAGAGGAATAGGAGGGAGGAATGAGAGGGGGACGTAGATGAAGATGAAGCCTGCAAGCGTAGGTAATGCGCTCTTTTCTTCATCAGCACCGCCTCGCATTTATTTTTAGCCCTCAGCGGAGGGAGAGGGGGGGGGGCTTGGAGAGATAGTGGAGGATGATAGAGAAGAAGATACTGTAATACAGTAGTAGACTGGAGTAGACTGGAGGGTAATGGTGAATGCACTCTAAACTGGTGTCTCTCTCTCGTCTCCAGATGATCTCACAGACTGAATGGGACCACAAGAGGGGTGCCCGGGGATCCCAGGTAGGACAGAGAAGGGGAGGAAGGGGGAACATGCTTCTTTTTCTAACCCTTTATTGAATGAACACTTCAGGTCAGTACAGTGATGGGGAGGGAGGAGAGGGGGAGAAAGGATGGAGAATACTTCTGTCTCTAACCGTATTGAATGAACACTGACGGAGTGAGAAATCGATAACGCTACTTCTCACTTCTCCACCTGACTGACCAGTGCTTGTGTGCATATCCCCTCCTTTCCTCCTTTCCGCCTCTCTCCCCCTCTCTCCCTCCCCCCTGGTCAGATGGGGCAACTGCTGTCTCGGTCTGATCAGGAAATACTTAAATACGTTCCTTTAGGAGGCTTGTTTTGTTTTAAGAGTCAGGCAATTACGGAGCAACATAAAATTGCCTCGACATTGATCTAAAGTCAGTTTAGATCAACTAGTTTCTCTAGTGGTTAAGGTTAGGATTAGGGGAGGATAAACTAATCCTAGATCCGTTTCAATCTCAGTAACTGAAAAGTCAATAGTTAAAATCCCGAGCTGGCCAATTGGAAAAATCTGCCATTCTGCCCTTGAACAAGGCAGTTAACCCCCAACAACAACTGCTCCCTGGGCACCAATAATGTCTATTAACCTGTTGCGTCGCGCAATCCCGGATCCGGGATTCTATTTATAGCCTCAAGCTCATTAGCATAATGCAACGTTAACTATTCATGAAAATCGCAAATGAAATGAAATAAATATATTTGCTCTCAAGCTTTTGTGTAAGAGTATTGATTGCTAACATAGCTATAAGCCTAGAATTCAGCCAGCAACATTTTCACAAAAACAAGAAAATCATTCAAATAAAATCATTTACCTTTGAAGAACTTCAGATGTTTTCAATGAGGAGACTCTCAGTTAGATAGCAAATGTTCAGTTTTTCAAAAAAATATTATTTGTGTAGGACAAATCGCTCCGTTTTGTTCACGTTTGGCTATGAAAAAAACCTGTATACAGTTATAGCCTCAAGCTCATTAGCATAATGTAACGTTAACGATTTCTGAAAATCGCAAATAAAATTAAAATAATGCGCCTGCTCTCAAGCTTAGCCTTTTCTTAACAACACTGTCATCTCAGATTTTCAAAATATGCTTTTGAACCATAGCAATTCACTAATTTGTGTAAGAGTATGCTAAGCTAGCTTAGCATTTTGAGTAGCATTTAGCACGCAACATTTTCACAAAAACCAGATAACCAAATAAATAAAATCATTTACCTTTGAAGAGCTTCGGATGTTTTCAATGAGGAGACTCTCAGTTACATAGCAAATGTTCAGTTTTTCCTGAAAGAATCTTTGTGTAGGAGAAATCGCTCTGTTTTGTGCATCACATTTGGCTACCGAAACGAACCGAAAATTCAGTCACCAAAACGTCAAACTTTTTCCGAATTAACTCCATAATATCGACCGAAACATGGCAAACGTTGTTTGGAATCAATCCTCAAGGTGTTTTTTCACATATCTCTTCATTGATATATCGTTCGTGGAAGCCTGCTTTCTTCTCTGAATTCCATGGAAAAATACTTGCAGCTGAAGTTTGCGCACCAATTTCGGCGCAGGACACCGGGCGGACACCTGGTAAATGTGGTCTCTTATGGTCAATCTTCCAATGATATGCCTACAAATACGTCACAATGCTGCAGACACCTTGGGGAAACGACAGAAAGGGCAGGCTCATTCCTCTCACATTCACAGCCATATAAGGAGACAATGGAAAACGGAGCCTCAAAAATCCTGCTGATTTCCTGGATGCCGTTTCATCTTGGTTTTGCCTGTAGCTCACGTTCTAGGGCACGCACAGAGAATATCTTTGCAGTTCTGGAAACGTCAGAGTGTTTTCTTTCCAAAGCTATCAATTATATGCATAGTCGAGCATCTTTTTGTGACAAAATATTGCGCTTAAAACGGGCACGTCTTTTTATCCAAAAATGATATATAAGGCAGCCCCCCCAGCAGCTCTCTGATTCAGAGGGGTTGGGTTAAATGTGGAAGACACATTTCGGTTGAATGAATTCTGTTGTGCAACTGACTAGGTATCCCCCTTCCTCCAGTTATTATTAGAGATGATGGTGATGCTATAGGCATACAGTAGGATATGCAACTCTGTAGACTGCAGTAAATGGGGAATAACTGGAGATTATTGTAGGGTGATTTTGATAATTGGCTCAGAGTTTGTGAAAAGGACAGATGAGAATTGTGGGTAAGATACTGTAGATCAAGTATCTTATTCCTGGAAAGATCTCTATGACAGTGGCTTACACACTCAGTCACGTACACACACGTACACACACACACACGGATACACACACGTACACACACACACACACACACACACACACACACACACACACACACACACACACACACACACACACACACACACACACACACACACACGGACAGATACACACACACAAACACACACACACACACACATACACGGACGGGCGTACACACACACACACACACGCTGACAGACGGACAGACGGACGGACGGACGGACGGACGGTAGGGGGAGGGCAGGAGGAGAATGTATTGAGCCCTTGTAGAATCACCAAATTGGGATATTATTCCAGTCCCTCATGTTCCTTCCCCAGTCAGAATACGTTAAAAGTTAAAACTTGGTGTATAATGTGATGAGTTACTCAGTGGCACAGGGCATGCATTCCATCACTGGTTAAATCGTTGTGTGTTTTGTATTTTCTTCTTCAACACACCATGCCCCCAGACAGACAGACAGACAGACAGACAGACAGACAGACAGACAGACAGACACGCACACACTGATCGACCAGTCAATCACAACCTTCCACATTGTGTCGTGTCTGTGAGAGATTGGGTTGGCAGGAGGAGAATGTATTGAGCCCTTGTAGAATCTGGAGGCTTGGTACTGATAGCAGGAACAATGACACTAGAACTGGCTGAACAATGTGTCTGAGTGTGCATAAGCATTGGGATATTGGGATATTGACATTATTCCAGTCTTGTCCCATCTGGGAATGGGAGTGTCTATATGTGTGTATTTTAGTTCAGAAAGAGCAGGTCTAGAAAGAGAATGTATCCCACAGTGTCTCTTCAGTCGCTGATATGAATGCTCGGCTATGCAAAGCCAACTGACATTTACTCCTGAGGTGTTGAACTGTTGACCCTGCTGGTCATCTACGAACATTTCAACGTCTTGAACAAAGATCTTGCCTACATGACCATGTAATCTTATAATCACCACCCGGCACAGCCAGAAGAGGACTGGCCACCCCTCGGAACCCGGTTCCTCATAGGTTCCTGCCTTTCCAGGGATTTTTTCTTAGCCTCTGTGCTTCTACATCTGCATTGCTTGCTCTTTGGTGTTTTAGATTGGGTGTCCAGCCAGGTCACTCGAGATCCAAGGCGATATTTGACATTCGTCCAGGTACCCAGGGTGTCGGGAGATGCCTTTAAAACTGGCCACTAGGGGCAACAGTGTGACTATTACCATTAGGTAGGCTTGCGGCTTGCTGAGGCATTGCGGATGGGGATAGTGGATAGGATAAACCAGCGAGCTCCGGGCTCTGAGGGTCACGTGCTCAGTCCCAGCACCCTTACCGTACCCATTCAGAATGAATTCCTAAACCTGGAAAACACTTGAATACCTGTCATGTTTACTCCCACTCCCCCTCTCCGGCGCTCATTTTCGCCAGTGTGGTGATTAATACACACACCTGTCACCATCGTTACGTGCACCTGCCCCTCATGAGACTCACCTGGACTGCATCACTTCCATGATTTCCATCCTTCTACCTGTCACTCCCTCAGGTTCCTTCCCCAGTCAGCCTTGTTGTTATTTTCCTGTTCTTATGTCCAGATGCTGTTCGTGTTTAGTTCCATGTTTATTTATTATTAAATCCACACCCATACTTGCTTCTCGTCTCCCAGCGTCTGTGTTACAATACCGAAGTCAAACCGTGTCACACTGTGAGATCGTGTTATCTGTATAGCCCTTTGTGACAGCTGCTGCTCTTAAAAAGGGCTGTATAAAATACATTTGATTGATGAATGCACTGCCATGCTCTCAATAGTTTAACGTGGCTTCCTCTCCTCATCTCTTCTGCTCATATCCTCCCCTTCATCGCTCCTTATTCATTGTTTACTCATGAGAAAGCGTTGTACTAGTGAAAGCAAATACCTGGTAAAAAGCCTCATCCTATTGCTCTCAGCTGTGTCTTCAGTGTGACAGAAGATGAAAGAGAGAGGACACGAGGAGAGGATGAAGCCACTTTAGACTACTGAGACATGTCTGTGATGTGTGGGTAGCACTGTACTAATGCAAATAACCTACTTGTATTATTTCCTGTCTTTTCACACTATTAATAATAAAAGGGAAACTCGTAGGACGGGATGACGCGTTTTTGCGTCCAATTTAACCCAAATAACTATTTTTATTGTGTAGGACTCACTTTGCTCTTTATCCCTGCGTCTCCTAGCAACAGGCTATTTTCTATATAAATGCTTCCTGTCTGTCTGCCCACCTCGGCGGAGCGACGAGTGGAGGAGCACCTAGGAGCATTCTCTCACAAGATTGGCTGAGGCAGGAGCAGGCGAGGCCCAGAGGGTTGTCGGGACTGACTGCATATGTGGTACAGTTGGGGCAGAGGAGAGAAGGGTGTGAGAGAGGAAGGGAAAGAGAGAGGGAGAGAAGAGAAGAGTGACAGTTTACTTTCTGAGGTGGAGGGAGGACAGGCACCATAGTAGGGCAGCTACTGCGGCCGAGAGGAAGAGATTCAGGAGTCAGGCATCGGGTGTTTAGTGTTAGGCAGTGGTCCCTGGTTGTGTGCATTGGTGCTATGATGAACAAGGCGTACACATCGGGTACCATGAGATGCTATCAGGAGACCACCCATCCTCCCAAACAGGTGGACTCTTTACCGGTGTGTATGTTTACATCTGTGTACACTGTACTTTTTGTTGTTGTTGTTGTTGATTCAACAAATTATTATTTAGTAACTGGTTCCACGGACTTTTATAGTTTACTAAACTTTTCGGTCAAAGTGATACCTGAACATAACATTTTTGGTTAGCCCAAACATAGCTTTAACGTGACAAGACGTAAGTTAGGAACGCCCACACATTAAAATTGTGCTTTTAACACAGAATGTTTTCAACATACTTGATTACATTGTGCATTTATATGGAAATTATTATTCAACACGTCCTCACCTGGGATTGGAACTCACAACCTCTTGGTTCATAGAATTCCACGCTTTCTGCAACGTCACGTCAGTGTCACCTGTATTCCTATACTTTACACTTGAAAGTGAAATGCAGCTCTGTTAAAAGTAAACTCCAGAAAAACGATTTGATTTATCATAGTGATTAAGGATCAACATTAAAACAGAAAACCCTAGAATAAGTCAATCAAATCAATGATGAGAGAATAATCAGATAGCTGACACAGACGTGGTGGTGTGTCAGGAAGTTAAGAATGCCGTGAACCAGGAGGTTGTGAGTTCAAATCCCATGTAAAGAAACATAGAATCGTATCTGTTATGTGGTATGCATATCTGTACCTGCTTCAAAAATAGTGTGTCTGACAGAGAAGCAGGTCAGTTTGGGCTTCCACCCCTAGAGGATTTGAAGAGATCTGTGCCTGCCTAATGGCAAACTATACATTGAAATGCAAATGATGGCACACTGGTTCACATCACCTGTTGAAGTCAGTAGAACATAGGTAGCCTGACACTAGCCTAACAGTAATCCAGAAACAGTGAGGAAGGGTTTGGGGAAGCTACTCCAAAGTTCACAACAGGGCAGAGCGGCAGGAACATTGTGCAGTTTTAGGAAAATAGAGTTAAGAAAATATTAACTAAATAAACTAAAGTAAGAAAAAAAGAAATTGAGGTAAATTTGTACATGTAGGTAGGAGTAAAGTGACTATGCATAGATAATAAGCAGCGAGTAGCAGCAGTGTAAAAACAAAAGGGGGTGGGTTTCAATGCAAATAGTCTGGGTGACCATTTGATTACTTGTTCAGAAGTCTTTTGGCTTGGAGGTAGAAGCTGTTAAGGAGCCTTTTGGACCTAGACTTTGCGCTCCAGCAGCGCTTGCAATGCTGAAGCAGAAAGAACAGTCTATAACTTGGGTGACTGGAGTCTCTGACAATTTTTTCGGGGCCTTTCTCTAACACACTGCCTAGTATATGGTCCTGGATGGCAGGAAGCTTGGCTGTTGTACTGGGCTGTACGCACTACCCTCTGAAGTGCGTTATGGTCGGATGCCAAGCAGTTGCCGTACCAGGTGATAATGCCCCACTCAGGATGCTCTCGATGGTGCAGCTGTAGAGGATCTGGGGACCCATGCCAAATATTTTCTTCACAACATTCTTGTTGTATTTGGACCATGATAGTTTGTTGGTGATGTGGACGCCAAGGAACTTGAAACTCTCAACCTGCTCCACTAAAGCCCTGTCGATTTGAACGGGGGCATGTTCAGCCCTCCTCTTCCTGTAGTCCGCGATCATCTCCTTTGTCTTTCTCACCTTGAGGGAGAGGTTGTTGTCCTGCCACCACAATGCCAGGTCTCTAACCTCCTCCCTATGTCTCATCGCTGTCGGTGATCAGGCCTATTGTGTTTGGCCATACAGTCTTGGCAACTCACCCCTGAGGGGCCCCCATTTTGAGGATTTGCATGGCAGATGTGTTGTTGCCTACCCTTACCATCTGGGGGCGGCCCGTCGGGAAGTCCAGGATCCAGTTGCAAAGGGAGGTGTTTAATTCCAGGGTCCGTAGCTTAGTGATGAGCTTTGTGGGCACTATGGTGTTGAACGCTGAGCAGTAGTCAATGAACAGAATTCTCACATACAGCTGAATTTGGAAGTTTACATATACTTAGGTTGGAGTCATTAAAACTCGTTTTTCAACCACTCCACAAATTTCTTGTTAACAAACTATAGTTTTGGCAAGTCGGATAGGACATCTATTTTGTGCATGAAACAAGTCATTTTTCCAACAATTGTTTACAGACAGATTATTTCATTTATTTCACTGTATCATAATTCCAGTGGGTCAGAAGTTTACAAACACTAAGTTGACTGTGCCTTTAAACAGCTTGGAAAATTCCAGAAAATGATGTCATGGCTTTAGAAGCTTCTGATAGGCTAAATGACATCATTTGAGTGGATGTGGATGTATTTCAAAGCCTACCTTCAAACTCATATTCCAGTCTGTGCTAGCAAAACAGTCCTGTAGCGTAGCATCTGCGTCATCTGATCACTTCCATATTGAGTGAGTCACTGGGACTTCCTGCTTTAGTTTTTGCGTGTAATCAGGAATCAGGAGGATAGAATTATGTTCAGATTTGCCAAATGGAGGGCGAGGGAGAACTTTGTACATGTCTCTGTGTGTGGAGTAAAGGTGTTTTTTTCCTCTGGGTGCACATGTGACGTACTGGTAAAAATGAGGTAAAACGGATTCAAGTTTGCCTGCATTAAAGGCCCCAGTTATTAGGAATGCCATTTCTGGATGAGCATTTTCTTGTTTGCTTATGACTTATATGGCTCTGTGTCGTCGTTCAGCCACGACTCGGTGAAACATAAGATATTACAGTTTTTAATTTCCCATTGGTAGGATAGTCTCGAACGAAGCTCATCCAGTTTATTCTCCAGTGATTGCACGTTGGCCAATAGAACGGATGGTGGAGGTGGGTTACCCACTCGTCGACAATTTCTCACAAGGCCTCTTGATTTCCGCCCCCTGTATTTCCTTATTTTCTTCATGTGAATAACAGGGATTTGGGCTTTTTCTGGGAGCAACATTATGTCCTTCTCGTCAGATTCATTAAAGAGGTGAGTAATCGCTGTTCTGATTTACAGAAGCTCTTTTCGGTCGAATCAACATTATTGTCACACCCTGATCTTAGAGATCCTTATTATTATCTATGTTTGGTTAGGTCAGGGTGTGACTCAGGTGGGAAAGTCTATGTTTACTATTTCTTTGTTTTTGGCCGAGTGTGGTTCCCAATCAGAGGCAACTGTCTATCATTGTCTCTGATTGGAGATCATATGTAAGTTGGCATTTTCCTTTTGGGTTTTGTGGGATCTAGTTTTCTGTTTAGTTACTGTTGCCTGCCAGAATGATGCATTTTTCGTTTTTTTGTCTTTGTTATTTTGTTTTGGTGTCGTCCATAAAAAGACGGTGTACGCCTACCACGTTGCGCCTTGGTCCACTCTTCATTCTACAAACGAGAGCCGTTACAATTATGTACAAAATAATTTACAAACAATGCGAAAAAACGCACACAATAGCACAATTGGTTTGGAGCGCATAAAACAGCAGCCATCCTTTTTTTTAACTAGGCAAGTCAGTTAAGAACAAATACTTATCTTCAATGACGGCCTAGCAACAGTGGGTTAACTGCCTTGTTCAAGGGCAGAATGACAGATTTTTACCTTGTCAGCTCAGGGATTCAATCTGGCAACCTTTCGGTTACTAGTCCAATGCTCTAACCACTAGGCTACCTGCCGCCCCATTCTGGTATATCCTTCTGAAAGTAGGATAAACCACCCTTCGTCAGAGGATAACTTTACTACGAAGTTTTATTATTGCACTTTTATTTGACTAATTTCTTCTGATTGTTCTGTAGCTATCGGAATGTGTGAGTATTGTACTGTGTCAGTGAATGTTATTGACTGTAGTAATAGTGTAGAGCAGGGCTCTCCAACCCTGTTCCTGGAGAGCTACCATCCTGTAGGTTTTCACTCCAACCCCAATCTAGTACAGCTGATTCCAATAATTAGCTGAATCAGGTTAATTACAACTGGGGTCGGAGGGTAGCAGGAGGGTAGCTCTCCAGGAACAGGGTTGGAGAACCCTGGTGTAGAGTACTGTGATAATACTGTATTAGAGTCATATTTACTGTAGTTATAGTGTAGACTAGAGTCCTGCCGTAATACTGTATTAGAGTACCATTGACTATAGTAATAGTTGACTATAGTAATAGTGTAGACCAGAGTACTGTAGTAAAACTGTATTAGAGTATTGTTGACTGTAGTAATAGTGTAGACCAGATTACTGTAGTAATACTGTATTAGAGTATTGTTGATTGTGGTAATAGTGTAGAGTACCGGGGTAATACCGTATTAGAGTATTGTCGATTGTAGTAATAGTGTAGAGTACTCTAGTAATAGCTCATTAGAGTATTGTTGACTGTGGTAATAGTGTAGAGTACCGGGGTAATACCGTATTAGAGTATTGTTGACTGTGGTAATAGTGTAGAGTACTGTAGTAATACCGTATTAGAGTATTGTTGACTGGGGTAATAGTGTAGAGTACTGTAGTAATACCGTATTAGAGTATTGTTGACTGTGGTAATAGTGTAGAGTACTGTAGTAATACCGTACTAGAGTATTGGTGACTGTGGTAATAGTGTAGAGTACTGTAGTAATACTGTATTAGAGCATTGTTGACTGTGGTAATAGTGTAGAGTACTATAGTAATACCGTATTAGAGTATTGTTGACTGTGGTAACAGTGTAGAGTACTGTAGTAATACCGTATTAGTGTATTGTTGACTGTAGTAATAGTGGAGTGCTGCAGTTTGGATGTCAGCCAGTCTGTAACTGTCGGGCTGTTCATTTTCCACCTGGCTAACTCAGTTCTGCCTGTGGACCCAGCACACCATCTGTACACACACACATACAGACACGCACACGTGCACATAGACACATGCATGTACACACACACACTACCACACACACTCACACATTACACACAGCCGTGCTCACGCCTGAACTGGTCTCATGTGCCTTTTAGTGTCTCTGAGGAGAAATGATGAGAAAAAAAGAAAGAGAGGAAGAGAACACGTCCCATTCCGATGGAAAGAACAAACGCTGCTCTCTAGTGTAGTGGAAAATAGATTCCTTTAGTTTGCATAGCCTTCTTCCTCTATATGCAGTTTTAAACCTGTATGCAGAATCACATAGGTAATGTAGTTACTGTGAAATAAAGGCCTGGGTTTACAGTACATGCTTCTTGTACAAACCCTACAGCTGTTCAATCAATGACAGATATTGACAAGCTGTTCCCTTGGGTCTCTCGTGTGTGTGTGTGTGTGTGTGTGTGTGTGTGTGTGTGTGTGTGTGTGTGTGTGTGTGTGTGTGTGTGTGTGTGTGTGTGTGTGTGTGTGTGTGTGTGTGTGTGTGTGTGTGTGTGTGTGTGTGTGTGTGCGTGCACTCAGTGACTTCTCTCTGTGTTCTTGGTCTGTCTGCGACCTGTGTTTAAACCCATCAAGATCAATACTTCTCTACTCCCTGATCTCTGTCTCCGCTATAACTGCTCCCACTATCACTTGATTGGCCTAAATACACACATACTCACGTAAAGGCGATGCACACACTCTCTATCTTGTTATCAACAGTAGCGTTCTCTCTCTCGCTCGCACCCGCCCTCCCTCCGTCCCTCGCTTTCTCTCTCCCAGGGACATGAGCCAGCCACACAGAGTCCATTACTGCCAGGTAATGGTTGAATGTCGCAACCACAGGATGTCGTTAAAGACCTGAGTGAAGAGAGCTCTAATGGGTTTTGTTCAGGTTGAGCTGATTTCGCACAGCAATAGAGATAGGCCGCGTCTCAAATGGTACCCTATTCCCTATGTAGTGCACTACTTTTGACCAGGGCCCATAGCTAGGGTATCAGAGCGTCAGGCCACTTTGAGGAATCTTTTAGCTCTCTCTTTCCGCATTGCTGTTCGATCTGTTTGTTGAGTCAGTCATCAGGTTCACGGTGTTTGAGGAGTTAATATGAGGTGTTTAAGTAAGCAAGATGATCAGGATGAATCAGTTGTACTGCTTACATAAGAGTTTCTGTACAGCAATGGGACAACGGTGTCTATCCCTGTTTCAACTCTCTGTACTGCTATAAAACATCTCCGAAGTGCTGTTTTTGAATCTGTGTTTGTGTGCGAGAGAGAGAGAGATTTATTTATCTGGTATCTCATCTGATCACACAGCCGTTTGACCTGAGAATGTGGGAAATGTCCGTCCTGTGCTCTGCTGCGGTCGGTTGTTTATGATGCTGCTCTGTTTACCGAACACTGAGAGGGAGTATTATTGGAGGCCGACAGAGACATGAGAGATAGAGAGAGGAGAGAGAGATGGAGTATGCGGAAGCCTCCCACACAAAGGATTTGCAAGGTCTCCCGTCCACTTACCCTCTCTCCTCTCGCTCACGCTCAAAATAAATCACTCAATATAGAGTTACTGTGCGCTCTCTTCCTTTTTGCCACATCTAACCCTGAAGCTTGTGATGAAACACACAGACACACGTCGACAAAGTCATAAAACTAACTAGTGCTGTGTCTCAATGGTATATAGTGGCTTCCTCTCCTTGTCTCCTCTCCTTCATTTGCTCTGACCTAAATGCACAGAATGTGTTAGAGTGATGCAGGTTGACGTTTATTGTCAGTAGTCTTGTCCTGGAAGCCGAACTGTTTAGATAGGTCAGTTGCAAAGTCAAAATTGGCTATATTGTAAAAATGTAGGAAAACTAAAATGTGCTCTTTGGTCTTAATTTCGAAAATCAGATTTTATGACTTTGTGGCAATGCCAGCTGGTGACCACTCTGCATAGCTGCCTCCAGAGCAAGATTAATGACGGAAAAAAACGAACCTGCTAGAGGGATATGGTGGATATCTACTAGGTTCACAAATCCAGTACTTTCACATCAGTGCATTTAGATGTAGGATCTTCATTTGATCACTCTTTTGTTGCTCAGAATTTTACACATACACACTTTGTGATTTACGTAAATTCTATGAAAACCCACACTAAGACACGGTTATATTAACAGTATTTCACTTTTCACGTAGCATACTTTTGGCGTTGCCTATCCATCAATCAAGCAACATTATGGACTACACTGTTGCTGCAGGATTTATTTTGCTGTGACGATATAGGTCAAATTAAAATCCAACATCTGTAGGAAAGGAACGTAGCTTTGGGAAGGATACCACTTTAGACAATTGAGATTCACCCTATGAAGCACAGTTTATAGTGGCTATTTACTTTCACAGATTCCCTGGTTGAAATGGCTTCACTATGAAATATGAATGGTAAAAAACCTCTCCTCTCAGTTGCAAAGGTGTGAAAAAAGTTCCAGAGGAAAATAATGGTCAGAAAGAAACTACAGTTTATGTTTTTGCAGTAATTCAGGACAGGAAATACCAGATTGAATGTTGTGACGCTTTCCCTGAGCACTGTGTAATTGGCCATGGCTGTTAGGGGAGTGTGTTAGGGGAGTGTGTGTGTGTGTGTGTGTCTGTTATTTCCCAGGGCTGTGGAGAGTGATTCTTGGCACTTGGATCTGATTCTAATGATGTTGCTTACAGTAAATCCAGCTATGCTCTGTACCGTAAAGAAAAGGGTGTCTTCCACATTTAACCAAGAGCTCAGCCTACTGCTGTGGACGTGCCTTTTACTAAACTAAACCTTTTTGTCTGCTGAACTGGTATAGACCGGAAACAGAGAGTAGAGAGGAGAGGAGAGGAACGGAACTGAAAGGAAAGAGAGGTAAAATGAAATGAGCTGTAGGGGGCCAGGAATATTGGAGAGCAGCCTGATCACTAGAAATAAACTTCAATTTCGGACGTTTGAAAAGGTCCTGAGAACGTCGATATATGCCTTCCTCCACATTCACATTTTTTTTTTTTACAAGTGATTGCCGAGAACTCTCCAGGAGCTGGAGCTTGCTGCTTAGAACACTGCACCACCGCAGATCACAATGCTCTAGCAAGCCGTGAGAATAATTGATGCTAATATTGCTGTCAGACATATGTGTATAGGTGGCAGGGAAGTCAGGCGCAGGAGAGTCAAACGGAGTGTAAAATGGAGTCTTTTAATAATGTCCAAGTAACATGCTCCATAACACTAAATAGAAAAATGAATATAAATAAATATGGGTACGAAGACCCGTCGCGCACCTATACAAAAAAACACTACACTGACGATAAACAATCTCTGACAAAGACATGAGGGGAAACAGAGGGTTACATACACAACAGGTAATGAATGGGATTGAAAACAGGTGTGTGGGAAGACAAGACAAAACCAATGGAAAATGAAAAATGGATCAATGATGGCAAGAAGACCGGTGACGTCGAACGCCGAGCACCGCCCGAACAAGGAGAGGCAACGACTTCGGCAGAAGTCGTGACAATTGCGTTGTTTTTAATTATTTTGTTTTAAGCCTTTCCCAAACCATAGCCCTAACCTTAACCAATCGGAATGAATGCTCAAACCCCTCAAATGAATTGTTTTCATTGTTCCCCCCGAATCAGGGACTGATTTTGACCTGGGACACCGGGAGGGTGCAATTGATTATCAGGTAGAACCGAAAACCAGCAGACTCTGAACTTCATAGGGTAAGAATTTGAATACCCCCGGCCTAAACTGTTACCCTTTGAGTTGTTTCTGTTTTAACCCTATAACCACGCGGAATTAATGCTTCAAAAACAGACGTTCATCCATAATACGTTGAATTTCGAGGGGAAACTATGAGATCTTGTTGCAGCGAGAGCGGCATGTTGACATTGACAAGCAACTGGCGTCCATTATGGCTCAACTCTGCTATGACAAGAGGTGCCCATTATGGGTCTACTCTGACACGGCAGGGATGACCTTTTGACAGGAAGAACGTGCTGTATTGGTTAACAGGTCAAAACACTGATCCGCCCTGGCGACTGCTGTTAGGTGGTCTCAGGAAACTCAACATGGATTTATTGTAAAGTTTTGTCTAACGTCTGGACTTCAAGGAATGAGGTCCATCTCCATCTCCGAAAAGAAGATAAAACACCATCTGTCCCTAAATAGAACAGGGTTTCACAACTCTCGGCCCTAACAGGGGATGTTCCTGCCTGGTCCCTCAGATTTCACAAGTGACAAATACAAGGGGGTCTTGACACCAGCTCTTCCACTCTTCCACTGAACACTCACCAGACCTAGCCAGGTAGCTGTGGAGTTGTTATGTTATTGTGTTATTGTTATGGTGACTCCCTCTACTGTCCCTGTGTGATTGAGTTAGTCACTGCTACCCAGGCTGCTCTCATCCTCTCCCATCCCTCCCTAGGTTATTTATACAATTATCACCTCTGTAGGAGTAGAGCGGTCACACACACGTGAACGGTCACACACACACACGCACACACAGCAACAGAGACATGGTCACAAAGCCAGAGATGTTCCAAATCAAATCAAATCAAATCAAATGTATTTATATAGCCCTTCGTACATCAGCTGATATCTCAAAGTGCTGTACAGAAACCCAGCCTAAAACCCCAAACAGCAAGCAATGCAGGTGTAGAAGCACGGTGGTTAGGAAAATCTCCCTAGAAAGGCCAAAACCTAGGAAGAAACCTAGAGAGGAACCAGGCTATGTGGGGTGGCCAGTCCTCTTCTGGCTGTGCCGGGTAGAGATTATAACAGAACATGGCCAAGATGTTCAAATGTTCATAAATGACCAGCATGGTCGAATAATAATAAGGCAGAACAGTTGAAACTGGAGCAGCAGCACGGCCAGGTGGACTGGGGACAGCAAGGAGTCATCATGTCAGGTAGTCCTGGGGCATGGTCCTAGGGCTCAGGTCCTCTGAGAGAGAGAAAGAAAGAGAATTAGAGAGAGCATATGTGGGGTGGCCAGTCCTCTTCCGGCTGTGCCGGGTGGAGATTATAACAGACATGGCCAAGATGTTCAAATGTTCATAAATGACCAGCATGGTCGAATAATAATAAGGCAGAACAGTTGAAACTGGAGCAGCAGCACGGCCAGGTGGACTGGGGACAGCAAGGAGTCATCATGTCAGGTAGTCCTGGGGCATGGTCCTATGGCTCAGGTCCTCCGAGAGAGAGAAGGAGAGAATTAGAGAACGCACACTTAGATTCACACAGGACACCGAATTGGACAGGAGAAGTACTCCAGATATAACAAACTGACCCCAGCCCCCCGACACATAAACTACTGCAGCATAAATACTGGAGGCTGAGACAGGAGGGGTCAGGAGACACTGTGGCCCCATCCGAGGACACCCCCGGACAGGGCCAAACAGGAAGGATATAACCCCACCCACTTTGCCAAAGCACAGCCCCCACACCACTAGAGGGATACCTTCAACCACCAACTTACCATCCTGAGACAAAGCTGAGTATAGCCCGCAAAGATCTCCGCCATGGCACAACCCAAGGGGGGGCGCCAACCCAGACAGGATGACCACATCAGTGAATCAACCCACTCAGGTGACGCACCCCTTCCAGGGACGGCATGAGAGAGCCCCAGTAAGCCAGTGACTCAGCCCCTGTAATAGGGTTAGAGGCAGAGAATCCCAGTGGAAAGAGGGGAACCGGCCAGGCAGAGACAGCAAGGGTGGTTCGTTGCTCCAGCGCCTTTCCGTTCACCTTCCCACTCCTGAGCCAGACTACACTCAATCATATGACCCACTGAAGAGATGAGTCTTCAGTAAAGACTTAAAGGTTGAGACCGAGTTTGCGTCTCTGACATGGGTAGACAGACCGTTCCATAAAAATGGAGTTCTATAGGAGAAAGCCCTGCCAGACAGTTCCAGACAGCAATGGTCAGTACTCTAACGGTGCACTATTATGACGCGTTAGATTAGTTTAGTCTAGTCTCCAGTGACTCCTGGGGATGGCAGCTAGTGGTCCTGTACGTAGCTCAGTTCATAAGAGCATGGCACTAGCAACACCAGAGTTGTCGGTTCAATTCCCATTGGGGTCATATACCAAAATGTGTGGACTGTTGTCACTTTGGTTCAAACTGTCAGCTACGTATATTGCATTACAGTACTGTATTGGCCAATTTTATTCAAGCATACTAGACTTTGGATAGATGTTTGCTGTATAGGAGCTACTTTTTTTCTTGTTTTGGACTTTTTTATATTTTTCTTGCTTATTGGTATTGTGTTGATATTGTATTACTGCACTGTAGGTGTTAGAAACACAAGCATTTTGCTGCACCTACTGTAATCTGCTCATCTGTGTATGTGACCAATAAACTGTGATTTGATATATACAGCACATCTCTGATCTTGTCTCTCAGATAAAAATAAAAAAAACACTTGCTGTGAAGTAAAATCATAGTAGTCATCATCATAGTAGTACATTCGAGTACATATCATACTTGTTTCTACTTTACATACTGATAGGTTTGGATTGATGAACTTTAAATCCTTCTAAATCATTAGTTGTAATATAGAAATGCCATATGTTCATGGTTATCTGTAGGAGGAAAGAATATGGTGGGGGCAAATAAGCTTGGAATGTACTGAGTGCAGGGAAAGTGACCACATGTGGCAGGAATTGATAAAGGGAGAGAGCCAAGGATTAGTGATGAAGGGGGGTCGAGATCAGGTCAGGTCACGTTAAGGGAGAAATAAAAGTTTATGGCCGGTATCACTTAGTTTCCTGCTTAAGCAATAAAGATACAACGTTGGTTTAGATGTGTCGGAGGAGACTCTGCACAGAGGAGGGGTTAAATATCAGTGCTTATGTGAACAATGTGTTTTGTCTAATGTAGCTGTATTGATCCTGTGGGAAGAATTCAACTGGGTTAATAAGCTTTCATAGTGTCCATGGAGTTTTTTACTCTGAGAAATAGAACCTAACACTACCATTTTCATTATGTAGGTCTCAAAATATGTAGTGAATTATATCAGTTTTCATGTCAAATTCTATTCATTTACCAAACGTTGAAGTGATCATCAATTAAGATCGGATGAAGGGCGTTTCACACACAGTTTTGAGCTATAGTTCGCATCAGAGTTTGACTATGTATTACATTGTATTTTTGTCATTTGGTCCGGTTGGTTTCACATTGCCAAAATTGTCAAATGAATAGAAATTCCTAAACAACCACTTGTCTATGCACGTCATTTGTTTATTGGACAGAAATGCTCGAGCCAAATCCATTTAGGATTATCATAAAGCATCACCTGTGCGTCCCAATCTTCATATTACTTTCGCTTTGGTCTTCCAACAACATGCATTAAAGGAAACAGCCCAAACCACTCTAACTGCGACACGAATAGTCTATATTCAGTACCCTATTTCCCTGGTATAGACCCGGGCTCCTCTAATCTGCATCGGATGCGCTCATAACTGCCCTGATATTAACAGAACGTTTCAGAGATCTCAAGTTATGATCATGTGTGTATTTCATGCTCGCAGTCAAACAACCAATGACAATGCGCAACTTGGGTTATTTTCCTGTCTTTGGTCCAGACTGCGTTCTCACCTGCAGCGAACCGCACCACCTTAGGAATTGAATTGGAGAGAACCACAGAGCGTTTAGTGCGCTCCCTAGTGTGGATAGTTTTCACACCAGTCCAAATTTACCGAACTAAGAGGTTAAAAAAAGAAGTTAGGAAAAAAACAATTCAGTGTGAAAGCCTCCTGTTGAGGCGAGGCGTTCCCCTCAGGTGTAAAGGTTTTCTGTAGGCGAAAGAGAGTCGGACCAAAATGCAGCGTGTAGATTGCGATCCATGTTTAATGAAAAAACGTGAAACACGAATCAATACAAATACTACAAAACAAAAAGAACGTAACAAAAACCGAAACAGCCTATACTAGTGTAAACTAACATAGCGACAGGAACAAGGACACTAAGGACAATCACCCACCAATCACACAAAGAATATGGCTACCTAAATATGGTTCCCAATCAGAGACAACGATAATCACCTGACTCTGATTAAGAACCGCCTCAGGCAGCCATAGACTAATGCTAGATATCCCACAAAACCCCAAGACAAAAACACACCACAATAACCCATGTCACACCCTGGCCTGACCGAATAAATGAAGAATAAACATAATATATTTCGACCAGGGCGTGACATCAGGGCGTTCCCCTCAGGGAACTCCACCCCCCCCGTTCAGCTGAAAAGGTGGCGTAGGGAATGCAAAAATATTCTTAGAAATATTTAACCTCCACACATTAACAAGTCCAATACCTCAAATGAAAGATAAACACCTTGTTCATCCACCCAGCGTGTCAGATTTTTTAAATGTTTTACAGCGAAAACACAGCATATATTTATGTTAGACCACCACCAAAACAAAGCGAAAACGTAGCCATTTTGTACCACAAAAGATAAAATGACAAAAAGCAGGATTTAAAAAAAATCTTTCACTAACCTCTGGAAAATCTTCATCAGATGACAGTCATATGACATGTTACACAGTACATTTATGTTTTGTTCGATAATATGCATTTTATATCCATAAATCTCGGTTTACATTGACGCCATGTTCAGAAAATTCTCCAAAATGCCCGGAGGAATTATAGAAAGCTACGCCAGATAACAGAAATACTCATCATAAACTTTGACTAAAGATACATGTTCTAAATATAATTAAAAAGATACACTGGTTGTTAATGCAACCGCTGTGTCACTTTTTTTAACGTTACGGAAAAAGCCTAACATTGCAATAATCTGAGATGGCGCTCAGACGTAACAATATTTCTCCGCTATGTTGGAGTCAACAGAAATACAAAATTACAACATAAATATTCCCTTACCTTTGATGGTCTTCGATCAGAATGTAGTGCAAGGAGTCCTACTTCAACAATAAATCGTTTTGTTTCATAATGTTCAATTCTAGTGTCCATGTAGCAGCATCTGCTACCACTTTCAGCTCAAATGCCCCAAAAATGACTTCTGGTCCAGGATAATTTTGCATCAAAACTTCCAAATTACATACTACAGGTCAACGAAAATGGTCAAACTAAGTGCAGAATCAAAAAAAAGCTTCAGAGTGTTTTCTATCCAATAATAATAATAATATGCATATATTAGCAATTTAGGACAGATTTTGATGTAGTTCACTATGGGCACGCAATTCATCCAAAGGGGAAATACTGCCCCCTATCCTTAACAAGCTTTAGTAATAGTAAAATGTATTTTAACAAAAGAGAATAGAATCATAAAAGTAATGTGAGCATTGTATGAACATGTATTGCAATGTGAAACATGTATTTCTAGATGAAACACTACGTTTTGTGAAAAGTTGACTGTATGATTTGTTGTGTTGTACTTTAAAAAAAAGGCTTTTTGATGATCTGTTTTGAGTTTTGTACGAAGAGTTGTAAAAATGTACCACAGACTTCTACCAAAGCAATTCAAAAAATGATGTGTGTTTGCGTCTGTGTGTGCGTGCCCGTGTGTATGTGACCATCTAGCGGAAGCTTAACCTTTATTGCCTCAGTACACACAGCTGTGTGGATTCGTATGGAGTTAGGAGTTGTCTTGGATAAGATTAGTTGCTTCCATGCTTAGAGAGTAAACAATGTCAGCTGCTCTTCCATCATCTTAATAAAGAGATCTATGGTATCTAAGTATTATTTTGACTAGTGCTAGCAGTAGTGTGGTAGCCTGGCGTTTGGTCTGAATGTTTTATGCATTTTCTTTATATGTCTCTCTGTGTGTTGAGCAAGTTTTGTCTTGAGCCATAGCTGTCTTTCTTATTTCCAGCTTTACACTGGCAAGAGCCCACCTCAATGGGCTCCAAAATGGATAACATGTGTTGCAAACGCAAAGACATCCCATTGAAGAGCAGTTTCCGGCTGTGAAACTGTCTCCCCGACATGGCTTCCTGTATGCTTTAATGTCAGATTTCAGAGTGCATGCATCTGGCTGCCAAAACATAGAAGCCCCTGTCACAAACAGCGTGTTTAGTATGTGTGTGACCCACAGAAGCTAGTCTGTTGCCAGAGCAACCACTGGTCTGTCTATTCTATCATGGCCTTGCCAATACACAGTTGTTAATGGGCGCTGGAGTGACACAGAAGCGCACACACACTGTCCTGGGATATGTATGGGCTGAATGTAGATTCCAAGGAATGGCAGGATGAAATGCTAAGATTCAGACTCATCCTTCCTCACTCTCTGGTTGTGTTTTCTCTGACACTCTTACAGATATGAAATTAGTTAAAGGAGGATATAATGTCCCCTCCTTCCCCCATTACTCCCTTTAATATCTCCCCCCTTCTCTTAACCTCATTGTTGGCGCTCTTTGTCTCTCCTCCTCTGCAATCCCCCCGTCCCCCCACACACACAGGTACGCATCAGGGCAGAGGCAGAAACGGTGTGCGTCAGCGTGCCGTGACGTCTGCCTAGCAAAGTAATAGCGTCACCTTTGCACCGCATCAGCTTTCCTGCGCTAACTGACCATCTTTCTCTCCCCTTACACTCCCTTGCTTATTGTCCCTTCTCCTTCCCTTCCTCTCTCACTCTCACTCTCACTCTCTCTCTCCCTCACTCTTTCTCTCTCTCCCTCACTCTTTCTCTCTCCACCCCCTGTCTCCCTCCTGTTCTTTTCCTTAAGTCGTCGGGCACCAGTGTGTTGGTGGACATAGCGGTGATGGGGGAAGCCCATGGATTGATCTCAGACCTGCTGGCGGACCCCTCTCTGCCCCCCAACACCTGCAGTTCCCTGCGGGCTGTCAGTAACCTGCTCAGTACCCAGATCAGTTTGCAGCCGCTGCACCGGCCTCGAATCAGCCCTCTGCAGGCACTCAGCGACACACACACCTGCTCCGACTCTGAAGACTGGCCAGAGAGAGAGAAACTGGCCATCCCAAAGGTAAAGGCTACTGTACTTTTATAGACATGTATGTATAGTATGTGTGCATAAACACACACATACATCCACACAGGTTTTGAGCGCGCATGACAAATCTGAAATGTTTTATTCTGCCGATTTAATGAACTAACTTTTCAATGAGAACGCTTTGAGCTTTGAATGTTATTTTTTTCTGTTAGTTAGCACTTTTCTCTCTCTCTCACACACACACGCACACACACACACAATGCCTCCTCTCAACCTCGTCCACACATCCCCATTTCACCTCCCCATGCTGGAAAGACCCTATAATGTAGTGAACAGTGACGCACATTCCCACAGAAGGCCTTTAATGTTTAACAAGGCCAATACTTCAAAATGCATGCAGGTACTTAGTGCGGAGGTGAGACTAAATAAAGCGTGTGTGATGCTATGCAGGATACCCCGAGAAGCTTTAAGCAGCCTCATTGAACTCTTTATTGATTCTACTGATGTAGTTACTGTACTGGGTTATGTAGGCTTTAACTAGGGCCCGGTTTTTCCTTGTCGGGTGACGTTTTCAAGTCAGGGAAAAACGTTGGGTTCGTGTTATGGCTCATGGACACCAAAGCATTGCACTAGTGATTGTGGCTAGTCAACTATGAACATAGCCATAATGCTGAGTATATGCTGTGTATTCAGTCAAATGCTATATATATATATAAAAAAAACTTTAATTGAATTACATCTCTGTGGTTAATATATCATAACAGGAAGTTCTTTGCAGACAAATAGCTCCTGTATCGGTCCTCAAACCCTACTCCCTATAACTACTACGAACACGTGTGCCTAGCTTTACATCGGCAGTCTAGACCCCACTACCAATCTGTCTCTTCCTCTGTGCCATCTCACCATCTACTGTATCTGATACTGTAGCGTTCTACTCTCCTAGCTAGGCTGTTGACCACATTTCTGCTCTCCACTCACTCCAGACTCTCAGCCTGTGGATTAAAGGTGATATTCTGGCATTTCTGAGTGCAGACAAACACCACTGAGAGCATCTGGTTCCTGAGCTGCTGCTGTTTTATCTGGGGTTCTCCACACCTGTGTCAACATAGAGTCTATCTGAATAAAACAGTGTCCGTCCAACATAAGGAACGAGAGTCCCCCCCTCTTACTCTCTCTGATGGTTAAAAGTAATCAAAACACAATTTAGAGAAGGTCGTAGTGAGGAGGTGAAGCCCTTACATCTGCTACCCAGTCCTCACTGCTCCTTTACTTCCTTCCTCCTTCCCTCGGATCAGAATACTGTCTGGTCGTGCAGTTCTGTCTCTGTTTCTTGTATAAGAGCCGTTTCAACGTCGTGAAGCCCGGTCTGCTAGACAAAACACTTTCTGAAATTCCAGAGGAGAGATGTGCTACTCCAGAGTATTTGAGTTTCCCCCCCTGAAGACTGTGTGTGTGTGTGTGTGTGTGTGTGTGTGTGTGTGTGTGTGTGTGTGTGTGTGTGTGTGTGTGTGTGTGTGTGTGTGTGTGTGTGTGTGTGTGTGGTAACTCAGTCTAAGGGCCTGAGGGCCTAGGACAGAGAGAGACTAGCTAAATGCAGTCCAGAGGAAAAGCTGTTTTGCTTGCACTGTGTACCTCTGACGATAATGGGTTTAGATTAGAGAAGTTATTTATGCTTGAATGCTCCCCAAAACCTTTTTCTTTGAACAAGTGCAGCCAAACCAATGTTTTGTATTAGACTGTGGTGAAAAACAAACACATCGTCGCTTCAAGTTCAGCATCCCAGGCGTATATAACAATTGTGTAGTAATGGAAAATGTAGCTTGTTCTTAAACCAAGGCACTCTCACCAGAAAATGTATTACTTGTATTAAATATACTGAACAAAAATATAAACACAACATGTAAAGTGTTGGTCCCATGTTTCATGAGTTAAAATAAAATATCCCCAAAATGTTCCATACGCACAAAAAGCTTATTTCTCCCAAATTTAGTGCCCAAATGTGTTTACATCCCTGTTAGTGAGCATTTCTCCTTTGCCAAGATAATCCATCCACCTGACAGATGTGGCATGTCAAGAAGCTGATGAAACAGCATGGTCATTACACAGGTGCACCTTCTGCTGGGGACAATAAAAGGTGAAGTTTTGTCACACCACACAACGCCACAGATGTCTCAAATTTTGAGGAAGCGTGCAATTGGCATGCTGACTGCAGGAATGTCCACCAGAGCTGCTGCCAGAGAATGTAATGTTAATTTCTCTACCATAAGCCACCTCCAACGTAATTTTAGAGAACTTGGCAGTACGTCTAACCGGCCTCACAACCACAGGATTCACCTGTGGGATCATCTGAGACCAGCCACCCGGACAGCTGATGAAACTCAGGATTAGTTCTGTCTGTAATAATGCCTTTTTTGTGGAGAAAAAGTAATTCTGATTGGCTGGGCCTGACTCCCTAGTGGGTGGGCCTATGCCCTCCATGGCTGCGCCCCTGCTCAGTCATGTGACATTCATAGATTATCGCCTAATGAATTGATTTCATTTGACTGATTTCCTTCTAAGAACTGTAACTCAGTAAAATTGTTAACTGTTGCATTTCGCTGATATATTTTTGTTCAATATATTTGTATTTTTTATTAGACCCATATAGATTTCAGAATAGATTGCCTCATTCAATGTTTAGAGCCCATTAGACACAAACCAGGGTTGACATGAGGAAGTTGACCCCTCCCCCTTGGCCGTGACACAGACTGTCTTTGTGAGTAACTGAAAGAGACATGGCTCACCTCGATAGCATCAGACATCTGGACCTCTTTAACCCTTTAAATCCTGCTCCGAGCCTCTGAGTCTGTGAGCCAATCACCCTGTGTCTATCTCACCATCAGGTCGTATTGAATGTCATAAGGACGGCAATGACTGCACTCATATTATAACCAATGGAAATACTAATCCATGGTCCTGAGAGAGAGGCTTTAGAAAGAGTAGGGTGACAAGACTGACCTGGTATGCACAGGGTGTGTGTGTTTCAGATGGATTAATATGCCAGGAAGCACACACACACACACACACACACACACGCATATATGCATACACACACACAAGCCCAGGAAAGAGTGAAATATTAATGTTCCTGTCAGCAAGGCTTTTCTCTGGTTCTGTTCTCTCTCTCTTTAGTCAATGAACAATGGTGCTTTTATCCTCTACTTTAAAACATATCTATCCAAATCGTAGATAAAACGAGTTTCATTAAGATGGAGTTAGTACCAGACTATACAGTATGCTTTGTATCATCACAACCTTTTTTTTCATTCAAACTAATCTCTCAAGCATGTGTTATGTTATTTGAATGGATAATAATGAATCATGCAGTCCTTGGAAGATTTGACCTGGCACCAATTTTTTGGCCACATTGTTTTTTGCCACATGATTCTGGGGGCCTTCCTCCAGTTCTGCCATCTGTCACGTTCCCTTATCAACCGGAAAACCATCATCTGCCCACCTCAAATGTTCTTCTCCTTTCACAATGTTTGTCTGTAGAGGTGGACCTCTGGTCTTCCGTCCAGGTTGCTGTTGGTGCACAGTAGAGGATCAAATGTTGACCAGTGGATGCATTTTGCTACACCCACAATAACAACTGCTGTGTGTATGCCAAATTACATTTGATTTGATTGGCTGTTCAGAGAGCTGGACCTGACCCACGACTTTATGTGCATCTGTGTGTGTTGTAGCGTCTGAGACGGAGCCTGCCTCCAGGCCTGCTGAGAAGGATCTCCTCTACATGGACCACCACCACCTCAGCCACAGGTCTTCCCACCATAGAACCAGGACCTGTACGCAGAGACCGCTCTGCCAGCATCAAACCCCTCCACGACAGTCCACCATGCAGGTAGCCTACACTATCCCCTACTAACCTTTTCTCCCCATCTCTCTCTCTCACACTCACACTCACATTCCCCTCTTCTATCCCTCGCCCCCCTCTCTCTCTCTCTCTCTTTTTCCCATTCTCACTCTCTCACTCCTTTCCCTCTCTCTCTTTACATCCAGACGTCAGACTTGCTTCCTGCTGCTCGAGTAGCTTCTCATAGGGGTCACCCTGAGGCCAGCGGTCCTCATAAGGTCCTCCCCAGCTGCAAACCCTCCTCCTTTTATGGCCCGTCGTGAAATATTAGACCTGTAATGCACGTGCAACACTGATATATTTTCTTAGTGGTGAATGATGGATGGGTCATGTGGGAGTTTGCACTGGAGAACGTAGGATGTTCTATGTGTATGTCTGTCTTTGAAGGAGACTGGTCTGTTTGTGGCTCCAGTCCTGTGGAGTGCTCCTCCAAGGCAGCTGGCCTGCATCTGTACAGAGACTGTGTTTTAGCATCCAGCAGTCTGTTGCCCAATCCTAAACTGACCCTAGTCCTCTACTTCCCACCATATACTCTCTTAACCCTACCTCCTTCCACTTTGTAGATCCTGAAGATTTGGTGCATGTGTAAGAATAGGTGTAAGAAATACGCAGAATAAACCACTTAACCTGTGATGATAACATTGTTTGAGACATACAGATGATAATGCACACCACTGTTGAGATTCATTCCATTTCCACTTTGTGTCAGGCTCAGAACTGGCTGTTCTCCCCAGGGACCAGTCTGTGGTTGTTCTGGCCAAAATAACGTGCCTCTTGGTGCTATTATTTATCATCTAAATTGTTCCTCTGTTTGAGATATTGGTTGAAGGTCAGAGATGAACAATTAATCCTGAAGTCAGATCGGTATCTGCAGACTTCAGTCTGGCTCTTTGGCGGCTTCCTGGAGACAAAACATTCTAGAATAAATGTCCCAGGGAGATTTTTATCCTGTATGTCAGAGCAGGCTTAAAATACTGCTGGGGTCACCACCCAGTACACTCATAGAAAAGTTATTCGGTTGTCCCCATCGGAGAACACTTTTTGGTTCCAGGTAGAACCCTTTCTGGTTCCAGATTGGACCCTTTCGGGGCCCCACAGGCTGCTTCCTTTTACAGTGCATACAGTCTGTGGTTGTGATATCCTGTGTGTTAGAGTATTGTGACTTACTGAGGTGTTGATATCCCGTGTGTTTTCCAGCATGGGGAACAGTGAGTCGTGGAACAGCTCTGTAATGCTCACCATCTCGAAGAGTCGCTCCATGTCTGCCTCCTACTCTGCTTCAGCCACCTCCAACCACCTCTACAACAGACGCATGACCAGACCAGGTGTGTGTTCGTGTGAGTGTGTGTAGACACTTTAAGTGACATTTGTGTCCCATCAGAACAGAACAGGTTATTTAGAATGATTCAAATGTTACGGGGCCATGTAGGAGATGCAAGAGACGGGTTATCCCATTCTTTGTCCATTCAGTTTGTGTGTGTGCCTGTGTCGGTGCGTATGTGCACTTGTGTGTGGGCAGTATGTGCAATTTCTATTTTGTCTTTGTTTAAATCGTGATCTGATTTGTTACATTTCATTGAACCAGTCTTCCCTCCAAATAACCCTGTTTTCTCTTTAGGTTACCCCTCTTCCAACATATCACCTCTGGCCTCTCCCTGCCACTCCCCTCCAGTCCAGGGGACCCCTGTCTCCAGCCCCACCACCAAGTCCTGCTCTGTGGACCTACCAGAGCCTGTGGACAGCCAGGCAGAGAGGCCTGTGGGCCCCCAGACCCCACACAGAGCCTTAACACACAGCATCAGTGCACCTAGCTCCACCACACCGCACTGGGGGCCACCATCTTTCTGCAGCAGGTAACAAACACAGACTTACAGATATACACAAAACAGATACCGTCCCTGTTGCTGTCAGAAAGAGGTACCACAAACAGAATATACACACAGAGAAAAGCTTGATCGTCGCATTCTTGCCCGTTACTTCACTGATAATTGGCAGTGTTGTCTAGAAGACACTGAAGCAGAGACTGAGGAAGTCGTGCATGTAGCTCGGAGACGTTGTTTAACGGCATCATGCTGGTTCACTGTCCTGTTTGTGTGCATGTGTCTTACAATGGGAGATAGATGAGTAATAGATGAGATAGATGAGTAACCAGTCACGTCATGAGCCTGTACAGAGAGAAAGAGAGAGACAGAGAGAGAGAGACAAAGAGCGAGAGAGAGAGACGAAGAGACTTCCTCTGAGGCACATGGACTCATGCCATAGAGAGAGCGAGAGAGAGAGAGAGAGAGAGCAGTGAGATAGTCAAAGAGAGAGAGAGAAATAGATAGAGACTTCCTCTGAGGCATATGGACTCACGCCAGTGAGTCACAGAGAAGGTCCCGCTGCAATGTTCTAAGACAAGAGGACATGGATAAGAAGTACAGGTTGTCTTAATAGCGGCGACAAGATGTTCAGTTATTAAGATGAGTGATCTAAGGAAGAGAAGTCCACCACAGAAGAAATACATAAAGACAATCATGAAGGGCTGGATGTGGGAGGGTTATAAGTGTTGAAATGGTGGACATAAAGGAAACTATAAAGTAAGTGATGGAGGCCAGGGCTGTGTTGTTGACATGGGAAGGGAGTACTGGGGTCTATTCACTCAGAACCAAACGGAAACAAATGGGGAGGGACATACTGTACCTGAACTTGTCCAATAGAAACTATCGTTTCCATTGTGAAACGTTTTGTGACGGTTTGCACTAGTGGATATGATTGTCTGAGAGAACTTGATGACCTCAGTGCGGCTTTTGACATTATCAATGTCTAACAGAAGACAGAGGGTGTAATGAAAGCCTCTCCAACATAATCGAGGTAGAATAATCGAGGTAGAATCTGGAATTCCCCAGGGCAGCTGTCTAGGCCCCTTACTTTTTCAATCTTTACTCATGTCATGCCACTGGTTTTGATTAACAATCTATATACTGTATGCAGATGACTTAACACTATACACGTCCGCTACTACAAGGAGTGAAATTACTGCAACACTTAACAAAGAGCTGCAGTCAGTTTCAGAATGGGTGGCAAGAATTAAATTAGTCTTAAATATTTAAAAAACTAAAAGCTTTGTGTTTGGGTTAACTTCTTGCGTCGAGCAATCCCGGATCCGGGATCCCATTTATAGACTCAAGCTCATTAGCATAACGCAACGTTAACTAGTCATGAAAATCGCAAATTAAATGAAATAAATATATTTGCTCTCAAGCTTAGACTTTTGTTAACATCACTGTCATCTCAGATTTTCAAAATATGCTTTTCAACCATAGCTAAACAAGCATTTGTGTAAGAGTATTGATAGCTAGCATAGCTATAAGCCTAGAATTCAGCCAGCAACATTTTCACAAAAACAAGAAAATCATTCAAATAAAATCATTTACCTTTGAAGAACTTCAGATGTTTTCAATGAGGAGACTCTCAGTTAGATAGCAAATGTTCAGTTTTTCAAAACAATATTATTTGTGTAGGACGAATCGCTCCGTTTTGTTCACGTTTGGCTATGGAAAAAAAACTTTTATAGCCTCAAGCTCATTAGCATTACTTAACGTTAACTATTTATGAAAATCGCAAATGAAATTAAATGAATGTGCTAGCTCTCAAGCTTAGCCTTTTCTTAACAACACTGAAAATCTGAGATGACAAAATATGCTTTTGAACCATAGCAAAACAAGCATTTGTGTAAGAGTATTGATAGCTAGTGTAGCATTTAGCGTAGCATTTAGCATAGCATTTAGCGGGCAACATTTGCACAAAAACCAGAAAAGGATTCAAATGAAATCATTTACCTTTGAAGAACTTCGGATATTTTCAATGAGGAGACTCTCAGTTACATAGCAAATGTTCAGTTTTTCCTGAAAGATTCTTTGTGTAGTAGAAATCGCTCCGTTTTGTACATCACGTTTGGGTACCAAAAAAACCCGTAAATCCAGTCATCAAAAGGGCGAACTGTTTTCCAAATTAACTCCATAATATCGACTGAAACACGGCAAACGCTGTTTAGAATCAATCCTCAATGTGTTTTTCACATATCTCTTCATTGATATATCGTTCGTGGTAGTCTACTTTCTCCGGTGCATCGCTTGGAAAAAGACGTGCAGTTGAAGATGACGCACCAATTTCGATGGAGGACACCGGGCGGACACCTGGCAAATGTAGTCTCTTATGGTCAATCTTCCAATGATATGCCTACAAATACGTCACAATGCTGCAGACACCTTGGGGAAACGATAGATCGGGCAGGCTCATTCCTTGTGCATTCACAGCCATATAAGGAGACAATGAAATACAGAGCCTCAAAAATCCTGCTCATTTCCTGGTTGAAGTTTCATCTTGGTTTCGCCTGTAGCATCAGTTCTGGGGCACTCACAGACAATATCTTTGCAGTTTTGGAAACATCAGAGTGTCCTCTTTCCAAAGCTGTCAATTATATGCATAGTCGAGCATCTTTTTGTGAAAAAATATTGCGCTTAAAACGGGCACGTTTTTTTATCCAATAATGAAATAGCGCCCCCATAGATGTAACAGGTTAAATCATTCACTAAACCCTAAACTTCAACTAAATCTTGTGATGAAGAATTTGAACATTGAGCATATTGAGGTGACTAAACTGCTTGGAAGAACCCTGGATTGTAAACTGTAATGGTCAAAACATGTTGATGTAACAGTAGCTAAGATGGAGAGAAGTTTGTCCATAATGAAGCGCTGCTCTGCCTTCTTAACACTACCAACAATGCAGGTCCTATAGGCCCTAGTTTTGTCACACCCGGACTACTGTCCAGGTGCCACAATGAAGGACTTAGGAAATTGCAATTGGCTCAGAACAGGGCAGCATGGCTGTCCCTTCAATGTACACAGAGTGCCTAGATTAAAAAGTGAGACAGCGCAGTTTCGCTTCTAGTCCTGTGCGGTATTTTGTTTTTTTAATGTATTATTTCATACATGATTCTTCCAGAAAACCTTAAGTATTATTACATACAGCCGGGAAGAACTATTGGATATCAGAGAGATGTCAATTTAACAGCACAACCAGCACTACAGCCAGGAATACGACTTTCCCAAAGCGGATCCTTTGTCTGCACCTCCCAGGGCATTTTAACTGATTCCAGAGGCCGACCCAAAACATCTCCGCCAGAGGAGAGAGTGCCAGAGTGGTCTTCTAGTGAGGCTTCAGATGCGCGCACCCCCCCCCCCCCGCTTCCGAGTATATTACTCACTAATGGCCAGTCACTAGTTAACTTCTTATGGTATAGGGGACGCTTGCGTCCCACTTGGGAAAAAAGCAGGGAAAATGCAGCACGGCAAATTCAACTAATGATATAAAATCAAACAATCATTAACCAGTTGCGACGAGCAATCCCGTATCCGGGAGCGTAATCATAGCCTCAAATGCATTAGCATAACGCAACGGACATAAATACCCCTAGAAACTTTTCCTATTCATGAAAATCGCAAATGAAATGAAATAAATATATTCAAACACAAGCTTAGCCTTTTGTTAACAACACTGTCATCTCAGATTTTCAAAATATGCGTTACAGCCAACGCTAGACAAGCATTTGTGTAAGTTTATCATGGCATAATGCTATGCTAGGCTCTGCTTTCAGCAGGCAACATTTTCACAAAAATAGGAAAAGCAACCAAATTAAATCAACCTTTGAAGAACTTCGGATGCTTTCACTCACGAGACTCCCAGTTAGATAGCAAATGTTCCTTTTTTCCTAAAATATTATTTTTGTAGGCGAAAAAGCTCCCTTTTCTTCACCATGCTTGGCTGAGAAATCGACCGAAAAATGCTACAACTATAACGGCAAACTTTTTTTAAATTAGCTACATAATATCGACACAAACACGGCAAACGTTGTTTAGGATCCATCCTCAAGGTGTTTTTAACAAATATAGTCGATAAGATATCCGTCGAGGCAGTTGGTTTCTCATAAGAAGCGATTGGAAAAATGGCTACCTCAGTATTTTACGCAGGTTTTCTGCGGGAGACACCATGTGACCACATGGCATATATGGTCCCTTACAGCCATTCTTCAAGGGAAATGCCTAAAAAGACGTCACAATGCTGTAGACACCTTGGGGAAAACGTGGAAAACGTAAGCTCATTCGTAGCTCATTCACAGCCATATAAGGAGTCATTGGCATGAGGCGGTTTTAAAAAATGCAGCACTTCCTGGTTGGATTTTTATCTGGGTTTCGCCTGTAACATTTTTTTTTTTTTTTTTTTTTTTTTTTTTTTTTTTTTTTTTTAAATTTTACCTTTATTTTACTAGGCAAGTCAGTTAAGAACAAATTCTTATTTTCAATGACGGCCTAGGAACAGTGGGTTAACTGCCTGTTCAGGGGCAGAACATCAGTTCTGTGGCACTCAGGGACAATATCTTTGCCGGTTTGGAAACGTCAGTGTCTTCTTTCCAAAGCTGTCAATTATATGCATAGTCGAGCATCTTTTCGTGACAAAATATCTTGTTTAAAACAGGAACGTTTTTCATCCAAAAATTGCCCCCTAAATCCAACTGGTTAAATCACACATGTAAGATACTAAATTAAAGCTGTGAATCAAGCCAACATGTCAGATTTTAAAAAGCTTTTCGGCGAAAGCATAAGATCTGAAGATAGCACAACAGTAAACAAAGAGGGTAGCATATTTCAACCCTGCAGGCGCTACACAAAACGCAGAAATAAAATATAAAACATTCCTTACCTTTGACAAGCTTCTTTTGTTGGCACTCCAATATGTCCCATAAACATCACAATTGGTCCTTTTGTTCGATTAATTCCGTCCATATATACCCAAAATATCCATTTATAAAGCGCGTTTGATCCAGAAAAAAACAGCTTACAAAAACGCAATGTCACTACAAAACATTTCAAAAGTTGCCTGTAAACTTTGCCAAAATATATCAAACTACTTTTGTAATAAAACTTTAGGTATTTTTAAACGTTAATAATCAATCAAATTGTAGACGGGGCAATCTGTATTCAATACAGCAAGTAAACAAACCATGCTCCTTTTTATGTCTTGCGCAACTCTCAATAGTGTAATGTTGTTCCAGGATGTGCTTCTTCTTCGTTGCACAAATGAATAACCTCAACCAAATTCCAAAGACTGGTGACATGCAGTGGAAGTGGTAGGAACTGAAAACAGGTTCCTATCAAATATCCCTTGGCAAAGACAGAGGGAACAGTCAGAGGCAAAAAAGAAAATAAATTCTGAACAGTTAGTCCTCTGGGTTTTGCCTGATACATAAGTTCTGTTATAGTCACAGACATGATGAGTGTTTTCTATCCACATCTACTATTCATATGCATATCATATATTCCTGGCATGAGTAGCAGGAAGTTGAAATTGGGCACGCTATTTATCCAAAAGTGAAAATGCTGCCCCCTATACCTTAAGAGGTTTTAACGACTCATTGATGTATACGCTGACTCGGTGAGCGAGTTTATAAGGAAGTGTATAGGAGATGTTGTATCCACTGTGACTATTAAAACCTTCCCTAACCAGAAACCGTGGATTGATGCCAGCATTTGCGCAAAACTGAAAGCACGTACCACCGCATTTAATCATGGCAAGGCGACATGGCCGAATACAAACAGTGTAGTTATTCACTCCATAATTTAATCAAACAAGCAAAGCGTCAGTATAGCGACAAAGTGGAGTCGCAATTCAACCGCTCAAATACGAGACGTATGTGGCAGCGTCTACAGACAATCACAGATTACAAAAAGAAAACCAGCCCCGTCGCAGACATCAATGTCTTGCTTCCAGAGTAATTGAACAACTTCTTTGTGTGCTTTGAGGACAATACAGTCCCACCGACGCGGCCCGCTAACAAAGACTGTGGGCTCCGCTTCTCCGTGGCCAACGTGAGTAAAACTTTTAAACGTGTTAACGCCCACAAGGCTGCCGGACCGGACGGCATCCCTTGCCGCATCCTCAGAGCATGCACAGACCAGCTGGCTAGTGTGTCCATCCCTATCCCAGTCTGCTGTCTCCACATGCTTCAAGATGGCCACCATTGTTCCTGTCCCAAAAAAGCTAAGGGAACTGAACTAAACGACTATCGCCCCGTAGCACTGACTTCTGTCATCATGTAGTTCTTTGAGAGACTAGTCAAGGATCATATTAACTCCACCTTACCTGTCACTCTAGACCCACTGCAATTTGCTTACCACCCCAATAGGTCCTCAGACGATACAATTGCCATCATACTGCACACTGCCCTATCCCATCTGGACGAGAGGAATACCTATGTAAGAATGCTGTTCATTGACTACAGCTCAGCATTCAGCACCATAATACCCTCCAAATTCTTCATTAAGCTTGAGACCCTGGGTCTTGACCCCGCCCTGTGAAACTGGGTCCTGGACTTCCTGACGGGCCGCCCCCAAGTGGTGAAGGTCGGAAACGACATCTCCATTCCATTGACTCTCAACACTGGGGCCCCACAAGGCTGCATTCTCAGCCCCCTCCTGTACTCCCTGTTCACCCACGACTGTGTGGCCATGCACGCCTCCAACTCAATCATCAAGTTTACAGATGACACTACAGTGGTAGACTTCATTACCAACGAGGCAGCCTACAGGGAGGTGAGGGCCGGACCTCAAATCACATAACCTCTCACTCAATGTCAGCAAGACAAAAGAGATGATCGTGGACTACAGGAAACAGCAGAGGGAGCGCCCCCCCACATTGACGGGACAGTGGAGAATGTGGAAAGTTTTAAGTTCCTTTGTGCACGTATCACTGGCAAACTGAAATGGACCACCCACACAGACAGTGTGGTGAAAAAGGTGCAACATCATCTCTCCAGCCTAAGGAGGCAGAAAAAATGTGGCTTGTCACCGAAAACCCTCACTGACTTTAACAGGTGCACAATTGAGAGGATCCTGTCGGACTGTATCACCGCAGGCCTCTCCAGAGGCTAGTGCAGTCTGCACAACACATCACTGGGGGCAAACTACCTTCCCTCCAGGACACCTACAACACCCGATGTCACAGGAAGGCAAAGAATATCATCAAGGACAATAACCACCCGAGCCACTACCGGTTCACCCCGCTTCCACCCAGAAGGGGACGTCAGTACAGATGCATCAAAGCTGGGACAGAGAGATTGAAAAACAGTTTCTATCTCAAGGCCATCAGATTGTTAAACAGCCACCACTAGCACAGAGAGGTGGCTTCCTACCTACAGACTTGATATCATTGGCCTCTGGAACACTAGTGGAACACTAGTGGAACACTAGTCACTTTAATAATGCCACTTTAATAATGTTTACATATCACGCATTACTTATCTCATATGTACTATAAACTGTATACTGTATCCTTTACTATCTATTCTTTACTATCTATTGCATCTTAGCCACCCTGTCACTGCTCATCCATATATTTTATACTTATATATTCTTATCCCATACCTTTACTAGATTGTGTGTATTAGGTTTTGTTGTCGAAATTCTTAGAAGTAAGTTTGGTTAAGTTTGTTGTGGACTTGTTAGATATTATCTGTTAGATACTGCTGCACTGTCGGATCTAGAAGCATAAGCATTTTGTTACACTCGCAATAACATCTGCTAACCATGTGTTTGTGACCAATAACATCTGCTAACCATGTGTATGTGACCAATAACATCTGCTAACCATGTGTATGTGACCAATAACATCTGCTAACCATGTGTATGTGACCAATAACATCTGCTAACCATGTGTATGTGACCAATAACATCTGCTAACCATGTGTATGTGACCAATAAAATGTGATTTGATTTGAATAATATTCATGTCAATCTCTCATGGCTCCAAGTAGAGGAGATGTTGACTTCATCATTACTTGTTTTTGTAAGAAAAATTGACATATTGACATGTTGAATGAACCGAGCTGCCTGTGTAAACTACCAGCACACAGCTCAGACACCCATGCATACCCCACAAGACATGCCACCAGAGGTCTCTTCACAGTCCTTAAATCCACAACAGACTATGGGAGGCACACAGTACTACATAGAGCCATGACTACATGGAACTCTATTCCACATCAGGTAACTGATGCAAGCAGTAGAACCAGATATAAAATATGAAACAGTGGGGTCTGTGAAGAGACACAAACACAGGCACAGACACACGCATACAGATGCACATGATAACAAGCGCACTCTACACACACATAAACATGGATTTTGTATTGTAGATATGTGGTTGTAGAGTACTGGCCTGAGGGCACACACTTATTAATATGTTGTGAAAAGTGTTATGAAATGTAATGTCATGTAACATTTGTTTTGGTAGATAATGTTGCAGGACCACAGGAAGTAAAGGGGATCTTAAATAAATACAAATACTGGATCTGGCTGTGATGAGAGGAATAATGCCGTTGATCCTGGTTCAGCTGGAACAGCTGACCTCTCGTTCCTCGTTCTCTCGGTTCCTCTCACGCTACTGATGCGTCTAACTCTCCACTTATCCTCTTGTTCACTTTTCTCCTCTCCCATGAGATATACATGTCGAGCCTTTTGTCATATTGTAGTTATTTACATGTTTTGAATATCCTCTGTTGAGCTGTCCTCTGTCCCTCTCTCAGCTGTGGCAGACCGTACAGCAGGCTGAGCCATGGGGAGGGGTCTATGGACAAAGGGGACATAATACCTCACCCTGGTAAGTAGTAAAAGGACACGTATCTACTTCTCCATATATGTCTAGTTTCTTAGTGTTACATTTATGTCTGCCACCTTCCGAGCGTGTCAACCACCTGACTTAACCCCTGAACCCTGATCTGTCCTGTCCTATAAGATGACCCGGCAGTGGCATCTTCAGACTATGAGAGCACCTACGAGACCAACCACAGTGACAGCAGTGACTTTGCACAGAACGAGGAGGACGGGGAGGGGGCCAAGAAGCCCTCGGACGCCCAGGACGGATGCAGATCGTACCAGCCTGAGGGCATCGTCCTGCACCCCCTACTGCCACCTCCGGAGGTAGGTTCTACTATAGAAATACATTGAGTGGAATGAAAATGGGTCTACAAATATGCTAAACATTTCATGGCTGCAATATCAATCTATCAGCACATTATAAAATTATGCATTTGATTCGAAGAACAAAAAACATGCTATAATATGCTATTTCCCTATACACTACCTTACTTGTAACATACTATTTATTACCCATAGCCACTTGAAATTACCCTTGATCCTGACCCCTGACCTCTAGGACACACAGCCCATCCTGGCCCCAGAGCCTCTGCTAATGCCAGAGCTGGATCCTCTGATGACTCAACTCAACAACTGGAACTTCCCCATCTTCAACCTGGTGGAGAAAACACATGGCCGCTCAGGATGCATCCTCAGCCAGGTGAGAACAGGCCTCAGCCAGGTGAGAACAGGCCTCAGCCAGGTGAGAACAGGCCTCAGCCAGGTGAGAACAGGCCTCAGCCAGGTGAGACCAGGCCTCAGCCAGGTGAGACCAGGCCTCAGCCAGGTGAGACCAGGCCTCAGCCAGGTGAGACCAGGCCTCAGCCAGGTGAGAACAGGCCTCAGCCAGGTGAGAACAGGCCTCAGGCAGGTGAGAACAGGCCTCAGGCAGGTGAGAACCAGTGAGTACAGGTGAGAACAGCACATCTTCAACCTGGCGGAGAAGACACACGGACAGTCGCTGCATCCTAAGCCAGGTAAGGATAGATAAAGCCTTAGTCAGATGAGAACAGGTGAGACTTAGCTAGGTGAGGATAGTCTTCAACCCGGAGAAGATTAGGTTGCATCCTCAGCCAGGTAAGGTTAGCTACTGTAGAGCCGAGTGAGAAAATTCCAGACCTATTCAGGTAAGGATAGTTATACAGGTAAGAATGCTGCAGTGAAAACAGTCCATTGTGAACCAAGTGAGAATTGGCGCAGACTTCAAATCAAACTTAATTTAAAATGCATTTTAAATCGCAACACAATTGAGAAAATACATTACGACAATGCAATGAAAAATAGTTAAAGCAAACAGGAAGCAGTAAAAAGTATGAATAAAAAGAATATAAGACAAAGATGATGTTAAAACAGTTACTGGTTAAAGGTCAAGCTAGAAAAGTGGGGTTTTAAACGTGATGTGAAAGCCTCAATGGTGTCTGTCCCTCTTACCTGACAGGAACAGCTATTCCATAACTGAGGGGCTTTGGTAGATAGAGAAATCCGCTCCCCCGATGTGTGCATGGAGTGATGCTTGTGAATAAAGCACTGTGAGATATGGGTGAGATTACACTGCCATCTACTGGTTGAAACAGAAGTTACAAGTTATTGGAATTGCGGTGTACTGTACACCAAGACAGCAGTAGGGTCTTGGTTTACACTCAGTTTTCCACCACAAAACACCAGAAAATGACCATAAAGAGTAGAACCAGCTCACCTGCTTTTACACTATGATTTGATTATTAGATGTTACATTTGTCTTTTGAAACAAATAGTTTCACCATGTTAATATGAGAATTCAATTCAAGTAACAGGGCTGACCTTAAAAATGTTTTCTTCTAAAAATGAATCACTAATCGCATGAAATAAATAATAAGCTTTGGAAATGACTTTATCGAAGCAACACAATAACTATGCCTTTACGATGATACTGAACATTTTGGGATTAAATGAATTTAAAAAATCTTGCGAGAAGTCACATATGATGCACAGAGGCATAGCCACAGGAAGTAGGGTGCTGGGGATGTGCACTGGGCCTTTACTAGTCCTGTATTAGTGGACCTATATAGCCGTCTGTAGTGTGGGAAAAATAACTTTCTCCACCCACCCCTTCCTTGTCGACCCAAAATGATCACGCGGCTATACACAGAGGGACATTTCAAAGTGCTGAATTTTGCAGAAAATCTTTAATCATATAAAACAATCCAATTTATTGAATTTCCCATTTGGTCTATATTAAAGAGCACTTGGTTTAATATAACAGGCATTTAATTCAATATTGGTGCACAGTTTCTACTTAAAATGGCTCCTGAGTGGCACAACGGTCTAAGGCACAGCATCTCAGTGCAAGAGGCATCACTGTAGTCCCTGGTTTGAATCCAGGCTGCATCACATCCGGCTGTGATTGGCCCAGTGTATCCCCGGTAGGCCGTCATTGTAAATAAGAAGTTGTTCGTAACTGACTTCCATAGTTAAATAAAGGTAAAATATCAAAAGGGACCCATTTTGTGGAAAGACCCAAGAAGCAGCATCACAGCTTTAGGTGTGAAGAGAATAACTTGGTGGATGGGATAAGGCTGCTCTATGTGTGTTCCAGGTTTCCTACCGCCTGTTTGAGGACACGGGACTGTTTGAGACGTTCAAGATTCCTGTCAGGGAGTTTATGAACTATTTCCATGCTCTGGAGAACGGATACAGGGACATCCCATGTGAGCAAACATTACAATCAATCCTCTTTGTGAATATGCCTTGTAATACACACAGATCCATCAAGTACTCGAGAATATCAGAAACATTTGAATAAAACTATGGTAATCCAAACTCTGTGCAGCGGTGGTGGTAGCACTGCCTATTCTATCCACAAGAGGGAGGTGTTGGCTTTCTCAATGCAATCACAGCACTAGTTCTGTTCCCGCTACCTCCACCTGTCTCATTATCATCCGGTGGACTAAGTTAGTATTTCAGTTGGCATCTCCTCTCCCTCCCCATGCAGACCACAACAGGATCCATGCCACTGACGTGCTCCATGCTGTGTGGTACCTCACCACCCAGGCCGTGCCAGGCCTGCCCAACCTCCTCACAGACCACAGCTCAGACTCTGGTGATGACCCACACACATGCATATGCAAATACAAGCATACACACATGCACGGACACAAACACGCACACACACACAACCAAACACACACACACTTCCTCCTTTCCTCTGCTCTCCATTCCTTTGTGTTCTGACTGAGGCTAATCCTATGTCTATAAGCCTACTGTTGTATACCTGTTGCTGATGGCAGCCAGGCAAACCCAGTCCTTCTGAGGCTCATTTAGCTACTGGATATTCAACCATACACACCAACCACATCAGTAGCTTATGTCAAATGGCATAATATTGTAGAACATCAGCCTTACAGTTTGCAGACTGGAGGCTGTGGAAGTTCCCAGAACCGTGTTTCCAGTGAGATCGGTTGACCGTTAGTTCATAGTCATCGCCAGTTATTCTACCTCTCGTTCTCTATGTGGAGCTTCATAGCTTCCATAGAAGCCTATCTCCTCCAGTCATAGGAACACAACAGACACCAATGTCAACACGCTGATCGTGACCGGTTTGTTCTTTACACAACCTGTCTGACTGGGCTGGCCTACTCTGATGCCTGGGGTCTGATGTCTGTCTAGGGCAGGGTGGCTGGCGGTCTGTCAGTCATGTTGTTTTCTGATGCTCATGTCATCCCATACACACATTTGCCCACACATTAGCACACAGACACACACGCACGCACATGCAGACGACACCCATTGACCCAAGTGTTTTGTACTAAAGTTTCCGATTTGTTACGACAATGCCCAGCACCACCTCACCTCATTTACCTGTGTATCTATCTCCCTGACCCTTCTATCCCTGTGTGTGTGTCCCCAGACTCGGACAGTGGGCTCCTCACCCCCAGCCATCCCAGCCATACAGGGTTCCTGGTCTCTAAGATGTCTGCGGTGATGGAGGAGGGTTATGGATGTCTGTCTGGCCTCATACCATCCCTGGAGCTCATGGCTCTGTATGTGGCTGCAGCCATGCACGACTACGACCACCCTGGACGGACCAACGCCTTCCTCGTGGCGACTAGCGCTCCTCAGGTAGGAAGGGAGAGAGGGAAGGAGGGAGGAAGAAGAGGGAGAGGAGGGATGGACTGATGGATGGTTGGATGAATGCATCTAACAAAAGGAACTGGAAAGGTGAAAGCAAAGTCCACCAATGATACTTTCATATCTTGTGTTCTTCTCAGATCACTGGAGAGATAAATGGAGGAAGACAAAGGGACCACTGAGATGCACCAATGATAACTAATGAGTGACGCGTGGCTCTCTGTCTCCCCCTGTAGGCCGTGCTATATAACGACCGCTCGGTGTTAGAGAACCACCACGCTGCGTCGGCCTGGAACCTGTTCATGTCCCGGCCAGAGTACAACTTCCTGGGCAACCTGGAGCATGTGGAGTTCAAACGCTTCCGCTTCCTGGTCATCGAGGCCATCCTCGCCACCGACCTCAAGAAACACTTTGACTTCCTGGCAGAGTTCAACGCCAAGGTAAACAGAACCGATGGTCATGAGCTTCCAATCCATACATTTCTCTTTGATGTACAGTGCATCTACAGCTGAATGGACTGAAGCGCTGTGTCATTGTCTGATGGTTGACAACTTACAGTATGTCAGTAACAAGCCTGTAGGAGAAGATCTGAGGTTCTTTTAATCAGAACTTGTCCTCTTATGCTCTCCTCGCTTCTCTCTGATAGGTTGAAAGGCGGTAGGGATAGAGGATGTGAGGACGCGAGGAAAGACATTTGAGATTCATTTAACCCTTGCTTCTCTCCAGGTGGGTGATGATGGCTGCTCGGGCATCGACTGGTCCAATGAGAACGACCGGTTGCTGGTGTGTCAGATGTGCATCAAACTGGCGGACATCAACGGCCCACTGAAACACAAGGACCTGCATCTACAGTGGACCGAGGGCATTGTCAATGAGTTCTATGAACAGGTGAGATCCAAATCGATCACTAGCCCCTACACCCTCTACATCCTAGCCACTGATTTAGATTTGAAACACAAGGACGCGCATCTACAGTGGACCGAGGGCATCGTCAAATAGTTCTACAAACAGGCACATCTATTGGGTCTAGGTTTGCCGGAAGATACTGAACCTACCGTTACGCTTGTTTACACTGAGCTGCACTGGGGTCAGAATGTTAGGACACAGGATATCCTTCAGAAAACATACCTCATTGGAGGAATGCAATATGACACTGTTCTCCAAATTTGACCTTTATCCACACTGCTCCATCGAGAAGACTGAAATACTGCTAGTTTTCCCAGAAAACTGCCCTTTTCATCCTCATGCTAGCCAGCAGTAACCGCCGCTAGGGTGACCTGAAGTTAATGAAATAAACGTCATTGAGCCTCAGTGAGTCAATTAGGTGAATGATGCATCTTGCCATGGAGATCCGACGTTCACAAAATTACAATGATTGGTTCAAGGGGGGAGCTGCATCATTTGTGGGAGGCGACATGTATTCAGTTGCCTTGTTGTTGTCGTCTTGTGCACCCATGCCCCCACCCCCATGAAACTGCCTGATCATGAAATGGCCATTACACTACCTTCTGCATAAATAGCTATGATAGACTTGAGAGGACGTAGAGGTGCAATGACATCTCTCCATCAAATGACATTGACATGTGTTCCACTTGGTACTAAAATAAAAGGCAGGCCACTTCGTGAGTCCATCACGGTACTGCTCAATGTGAAGTGGTACAGGTGCCTGGAAACAGCTCACTCTCCAGTAACAATGCTGCTCATTGGTCAGAGACTAACGGGTGCCTGCAACACCTAGCAACCACACCGCTGATCAGGAAGAAAGACTAAGTGGTCAGAGAACGAACGATCAGCGTGTAGGCAGATATATTACAGATAGGAATCCCGTTGGGCAATGAAAAGAGGAACGTATAATGCCCCACCCAGCAGACTGTCGACCAATCTCGTTCATGTTGTCATGCTGTGTCACGTGGTTGCTAAGCTAATCGTCATGCAATCCCTTCTAAATGTCAGGGTATGAGTCGAGAAACCTGCCCATTTTCCTCAAAAGTACGTAATGTCACGATTCCAAAGCTACCTGAATATGATATTGCAGAGACAAAGTTAATTATCTCACATCTCGGAAAGATTTGTAATGTTGTACTTATTGTTCACGTAACTCATGCTTATGTTGGGCTTTTGAACTAGCGCCCAATTGACTCCCATTCGCTCCTTGAAGGAGTGCTCTTCTTGTCCCAGAATCGACCAGAATGAACGGCGTGGCCCATTGACGACGCATGGACAACGTTAACAATGGCCGTTAATACGATTCCCATCATCAGAATAGGTAGAACCAATGGTTACTTCCATCCAAATCAAAGTTCTCTGATGTGAAGTGTGGAATCGTGGTCGTTCTGGGGCTACCACTTCTAGAATATTCCATGCCAGTGTTTCCCAAACCTATCCTCGGGTACCCCAAGTCAGTCCATTTATTTGATGTATTTCAGAACGGACACTTTAAACTAATGAGGGGCTTGATGATTAGTTGACCATATAGTATGTGGATTGGTTGGGGGTACTGAATGAGAGGTTTGAGGAACACCATTCTATTCATTGACCATTGATAGACTGAGAAATAATATGAAATGTAGAACTGCTTTTGTTCTTCAGTTTCTTTCTCAGTAATGTCGATGTGACACCCATCAACACACATGCATTGAAGAAGCCATCCTTGTATGCAGGCAATGTACTGCATAATGTACCATCTATTCAAAATGGGACCCTGGCATTGATGGAGAGACGATTAGATTGCCACTTGGAATGGAGAGTGTTGATGTATTGACACAATGTGTCACTCTACAGTGATAGGAGCACCAAGTGTGTAGGTTATAATCGGTGCTACTGTGATTGACAGCGCAGTCATCTTGTTTTTGTCTGTCTGTCTCTTCAAAGCCTGATCTCACTCAATGATGAAACCCAAACCGTCGCTCAAATGTCAAATCTGCTTGCGTCCTTGGAGGGAGAGGGAGGAAGAGAGAGATAAAAGGGGAGGGAGAGATAGAAAGACCAGGAAGTAGAAGAGGGAGTTGGAAAGACAGGGAGGAGAGAGGGAGAGAAAGACAGGGAGGAGGAAGAGGGGGAAATAGAGGGAGGAGAGAGAGAGAGGGAGGAAAATAGAGGGAGGGGAAAGAGAGGGAGGAGAGAGAGAGGGAGGAAAATAGAGGGAGGGGAAAGAGAGGGAGGAGAAAGAGGGGGAAATAGAGGGAGGGGAGAGAGAGGAAAATAGAGGGAGGAGAGAGAGAGGAAGTGTTGTTGTACTGCAGTTTAGCTGACCTACTTGTGTCATCAGTGACAGTCCTCATTCACACAGACAAAGATACAGCTGCAACACATCAGAACACAGAGTGAACTGTGCTATGCCTCAAGACATGCACACGAAGAACAAACATACCAGGGTCAGTAATAGTATACCCACAATTCTAACGCTGACCATTGACGCAGTAAAAACATCTTAAAGACCTGACCCTGTATCAGTGGTTAAGTTGTAACTTTACCATCTTTTAATGGTTCAATACGCCCCTCTACTCTAGAGTAGCATCTCTCTCTCTCTCTCTCTCTCTCCCTCTTCACTTCAGACGCTCATTTCAGTCCACTGCACTGACTGGCAAAAGCTCTGCTGGTTACTATGGCAACAGGAGCCCTTGTCTGCTGCGGTCCACTTTGAGTGTATAAGCCCCTGACGTCAACAGACACATATATGTATCCTGCTATAAATCACTTTACTATACATGCATATACATGATCTTGTCAGTCAGCCAATACTGGACCTATAGATGAACTTCCTCGAGCTAGATAGACGTGTGCCTTTTGCTGTTTATGTTCTTGACCCAGTTTGAAGCTTTGATTATTCAGTAGCTAATCCCACAGGCTTTGCACACTGGTGGTTGCTGTTGGTTTACCACTTAGAGACTGGCTGGTGAACAAAATGAGAGAGATACAAATGTTGATGTGTTTTCTACCATCAGTTGGAATGCGGTTGAATGTGGTTTTACATAATTTCTGATGGTCATTTTTCTCTCTCTGTGTATTAGTACCTTAGCTGTGACTCCCTCAGTGCATTTGATTCCAATATCCCTCATATCATTGGGGCGGCAGGGTAAAGTGGTTAGAGCATTGGACTAGAAACCGGAAGGTTGCAAGTTCAAACCCCCGAGCTGACAAGGTACAAATCTGTCGTTCTGCTCCTGAACAGGCAGTTAACCCATTGTTCCTAGGCCGTCATTGAAAATAAGGATTTGTTCTTGACTGACTTGCCTGGTTAAATAAAGGTAAAATAAAAAAAATTGGCTGATTGATTGATTGACTTTCCTCAGATAGTGTCAAATGGTAATTCATATAATATTTGCATTAGTCATTCAGCAGAAGTGCTTACCCAAAGCGACTTAGTTAGTGCACTGCATTTATTTTAAGATAGCTAGGTGAGACAACCATACAGTTGAAGTCGGGAATGTACATACACATAATTCCGTACATTTCATCCTAGTAAAAATCCCCTGTCTTAGGTCAGTTAGGATCACCACTTTCTTTTAAGAATGTGAAATTTCAGCATAATAGTAGAGAGAATTATTTATTTCAGCTTTTATGTCTTTCATCACATTCTCAGTGGGTCGGAAGTTTACATACACTCAATTAGTATTTGGTAGCATTGTCTTTAAATTGTTTAACTTGGGTCAAACATTTCGGATAGCATTCCACAACCTTCCCACAATAAGTTGAGGGAATTTTGTCCCATTCCTCCTGACAGAGCTGTTGTAACTGAGTCAGGTTTATAGGCCTCCAAGCTCGCACACGCTTTTTCAGTTCGGCCCACAAATGTTCTATAGGATTGCAATCAGGACTTTGTGATGGCCACTCCGATACCTTTGACTTTGTTGTACTTAAGTCATTTGCCACAACTTTGGAAGTATGCTTGGGGTCATTGTCCATTTGGAAGACCCATTTGTGACCAAGTTTTAACTTCCTGACTGATGTCTTGAGATGTTGCTTCAATATATATAAATAATTTTCCATCCTCATGATGCCATCTATTTTGTAAAGTGCACCAGTCCCTCCTGCAGAAAAGCACCCCCACAACATGATGCTGCCACCCCCGTGATTCACGGTTGGGATGGTGTTCTTCGGCTTGCAAGCCTCCCCCTTTTTCCTCCAAACATAACGATGGTCATTATGGCCAAACTGTTCTAATTTTGTTTCATCAGACCAGAGGACATTTCTCCAGTACGATCTTTGTCCCCATGTGCAGTTGCAAACCGTAGTTTGGCTTTTTTATGGCGGTTTTGGAGCAGTGGCTTCTTCCTTGCTGAGCGGCCTTTCAGGTTAGGTTGATATAAGACTTGTTTTACTGTGGATATAGTTACTGTTGTACCTGTTTCCTCCAGCATCTTCTCAACATCCTTTGCTGTTGTTCTTGAATTGATTTGCACTTTTCGCACCAAAGTACGTTCATCTCTAGGAGACAGAACGCGTCTCCTTCCTGAGCGGTATGACGGCTCTGAGTTTGAAGGCAGGCCTTGAAATACATCCACAGGTACACCTCCAATTTACATTTACATTTACATTTAAGTCATTTAGCAGACGCTCTTATCCAGAGCGACTTACAAATTGGTGAATTCACCTTCTGACATCAGTGGAACAGCCACTTTACAATAGTGCATCTAAATCATTTAAGGGGGGGTGGGGGGGGGTGAGATTTGACTCAAATGATATCAATTAGCCTATCAGAAGCTTCTAAAGCCATTACATCATTTTCTGGAATTTTCCAAGCTGTTTAAAGTCACAGTCAACTTAGTGTATGTAAACTTCTGACCCACTGGAATTGTGATACAGTGAAATAATCCGTCTGTAAACAATTGTCGGAAAAATGACTTGTGTCATTCACAAAGTAGATGTCCTAACCAACTTGCCTAAACCATAGTTTGTTAACAAGAAATTTGTGGAGTGGTTGAAAAACAAGTTTTAATGACTCCTACCTAAGTGTATGTAAACTTCCGACTTCAACTGTACATCACAGTCATCGCAAGTACATTTCTTCTCAGTAAAGCAGCTATCAGCAAAGTCAGTGCTCGTATGAAAAGACAATGACGTGTTTAATAAAGGCACGTTTTTTGGGGGGGTGCTGTGGGATTAATCAAATTACTTTATGGAGAGGTGGGTTTTAAGACGCTTATATCTAACATTCTGCCATGTTTACCCATACTGCACCACTCCTCAGGGCGATGAGGAGTCGAGTCTGGGCCTTCCCATCAGCCCCTTCATGGACCGCTCTGCGCCACAGCTCGCCAAACTCCAGGAGTCCTTCATCACGCACATCGTGGGTCCGCTCTGTTCCTCCTACGACTCCGCCGCCCTCATGCCGGGGAACTGGGTTGACACCGCCGACGCACGGAGGAAGGAGGGAGAGGAGGAAGAGGAGGTGGGGGAACGAGAGACAGAGGAGGAAGAGGAGGATACAGCAGAGGAGGATGAGTCGACTAGCTCTGAGAGTTCCCGTAAGAGCATGTAGATGTTCATGTTGAACTTCTTTGAGTTGAAAGAAGTCCGTTAACAGAAACCTATTGAAATCAAAGCTCAGCTTGACATGGCCCAGGTATTGAGTTGTTGACATAGTGCCGATTGATAATACATGTAGTGGATTTAAGTAATAAGGTCCAAGGTGGTGTGGTATATTGGCATGACGCAGAGCGGAATGCCTGGATACAGCCTTTAGCCGTGGTATATTGGCCATATACCACACACCCCTGTGGTACCTTAATGCTATTATAAACTGGTCACTAACATTAATAGAACAGTAAACCAAGTCAGCCAATAAGCATCCAGGAACCAAACTACCCGGTTTATAACTGGTAGTAGATACAGAAGCCTCAAATACACGAGGCTACCTGGTCTGCCTTAAGGGTATTTGGTCTTCCCAGGTTATCAGACCCTGCTTTGTAACCCCTGTCCAGAGGTTGTATGATAAGGGTTTGCGTGTACAGTATAAGGGGATAGAGATGTAGTAGGTTTTGTTCTGAGGAATTGTTTTCTTCTTCCCTATAGAGAAGCACGTGGTGAAGCTTCCAGAGAGCAGGAGGAGAGTGTTCTGTCCCATCACTCAGCACCTTCTGGACAACCACCAAATGTGGAAGAGAGTCATTGCCTCCGAAACCCAGGACACGCCGGACAGAGAGGCGCCTAACTGCCTCAGCAACCCCGCCGAGCCAATCACAGCCATCCACGAGGAGGAGGAGGAGCCAGCCAGCAAGGAGGAGCCAATAGATGGCCAGGGAGAGGAGACGGAAGGGGAAGAGACGGGGCTTGCAGAGGAAGTGGTCGAGCAATCAGAGACTGCGGAGAAAAAGGAGGAGGAGCTGGAGTGAGAGGATTATCTTTGACGCTTGAAGATCAGGAAACGGAACATTTATCCAAACTCATACCCTCTCCCAACTAGACTTTCTGACTCATGTCAGAAATGATACCCTATTCCCCATGTAGTGCACTAGCTGGCCAAAAATAGTGCACTATACAGGGATTGGGGTGTTGTTTGAGACGCAGCCCCTAATATTTGGTTGCCAGCAAATCACTTAGACACAACACTGTAGAAGTTTGGAGTAACATGTGCCTAAAGAAAACAGGGTGGAGGGAGGGAGGGCACGCTGAGGAAGAGGATGAGGGAGGGGTGGGATTTGTTTTACACACCTATTATATTGGATCAGGTTTCCATTTCAGAAGCCCTCTCCCTGACGAGGTTCCCACACCGCAATACGGACCCACAGAACACTGACCTCACTGCTAGCCTCAAGACACAGCCGGCCATACTAGTGGTCTGCATCCACCTGTCCTCTCCCACAGAACCAAGGTGTACAAAGTGGACTGTACTAAATGGACAGTACAAACACTAGCTCCTGAGGACAATGAGTTGAAAGGTCGGGTAAAAGCTGTGTCCGCTCTGTGTTGGTTCTCAGGGAGCGAGGAGAGGACTGAGGACTGGGGAGAGGAGGGTCAGTGTTGATACAGAGTGTGCTCACACACACGCATGGAGCAAACACACACTTACACACACACACGAACCCATCAGAAGATTTGCTAGCTACCCCAGGAAGAGGGAATGGGAAGTCTAACATAGAACCCTGTAGCTCTGAAAAAGCTTTATATTCACTCAAGGAAGAAAATCCAGAGCACAGTGTTTCTTCACATTCTTCATCTCTCTAATTGTTCCAAATATACCATGTTTTCTCTCTTTCTTTCTTTCACTCACTCCACTTTTGTGTCGGTCATTCAGGCTCTTTTTTCCCTCTCACTCCTACACAGTTCCACAGGACTCAGGAACACAGACACACCCCACTGGGCACACACTGGTTGAATCAATGTTGTTTCCACTTCGTTTCAATGAAATTATGTTGAACCACAGTGAAATTGGCATTGAATTGACATCTGCCCAATGGGACACAACACAGACCCCTCAACCTTGTACCCTTTGTCATTGTCATGTCAACCAACACAAGTGATTGTTCTTTCCTTTGTGTCATTGGTTTGTGGTTATACCTTCTTATTTTATGTACTGTCTCCTGATGATCTGCACACGACAAAGGGAATCACTTTGAATCTGAATCACACGGTTTCTTATAGAGTTAGAGCTTCCTTTTATTCAGACACCTAGTTAACTATTCCAATGTAAGATGCTTTTCACAAGTGCAGAATTTCTCTCTTCGTAGCTTTTGACCCAGTAGATGTATACATGTACCACCTCGGTAGAGAAGAAGCATTCACATTAGGATTCATCTGTGGATGTCAATCTGACCATGACACTGAAAAAGCGATTCAACTTTTTGAAAGATTCTCTACAGCCATCTTCATTGATAAACTCTTTCGTAGAACTCTCTCGTAGAACTCTTTTGACGGTACACTGACCTCTAGCCTGTGTTTCAGTCCTCTCTCACAGTGGGATCTACCATCCAATACCCTGACCGGAAGTTCAGCCAAGAGAGCCAATGTCAAAAGTACATAGATTCTCTTTCAGTCTCTTGAGCGAGCATTATTCCCCATTTTTCCCCATAGTGCCGCACTCAGTTCCCTCAGAGAACCAAAGTTACAGTCGTAACCAGGCATTTTCTATTTAACTCTGGGAAATCATCTATTTCTCCAATAGGCTGAAATGATAACAGATGACAGACCTTGGGCTCCAATAGCTTTCAGCGAGTCAAGTGATCAAATAAAGTTTCAGAGTGAGCCTTGGAAAGCCTTGAAGGAGAGGTTCAACCAAGAGAACAAGGTGACAGTTATACTCCACATACACTCAGACTGTGCTGCTCTATAGAACATGGTGAATCACGCAATGGGGCTGAATGCAAACAAAAGTAAGAAGAAAGATGATGCAGTAAAAAAATATCCATGCCAAGAAAGACATATGTCTTCTTAGTGTGTGTTTGCTGACTCCCTCAAAGAAGTGATGTATTTATTAACTTCCTTATAGTTTCAACATTTCAGCCATAGGTCCAACTCGTTGAACTGAAGCTACCCCATTGTAGCTATCACATGATACATCTACAGTACCTGTCGCTATCCCATCTCTCCCTATCCATCCAGCTCCTAGCCGAGGGCAGCTCCCATGACATGACCAGGCAGATCAGGCCTAAGCATTTGTACGTCCCAAATGGCACCCTATTCCCTACATAGTGCACTACTTTTGACCATAGCCCTATGGACCCTGGTCAAAAGTAGTGCGGGGGGAAAAGGGTGCTATTTGGGACACAGCCCAGGTGGACTAGCCAGCCAGCCTGAGCCAGGCAGCATGCTGCAGTCAACACATGATCCAGTGCTGGGCTCCCCGTGGCTGTCCATAGCTCCGTAGGTCCATTTGATGTCCAGAGAGAGAGACCAATTGGTGGTGACAGAAGGATGAGAGGGAAAGGTAGAGGAAACGGGAGAGGGGAGAGGGAAGAGGATATGAGAGATAGAAGCGGATCAGAGAGAATGGTATAGGAGAAGGAATGGGATGAGAGAGGAAGGGAGATGGAAGACAGGAGGAAGAGAAGCGTTTGGGGGTTTTCTGAGGTTGGTCAGTCTCTTTTTTTGTTCACTGATGGTCTCTGAAAATGTCACTTTGAATGAGGAGCCAATTAAAATGTCTGTCTGTCCGTCCATCTGCCTGTCCGGTTCTCCTTGAAGATTTTACCCTTGACAGCTTGTTGTGAAACGTTAACATTATCAGGAAAATGTATTTGTAGGATGACAATGTTTTTAAAGCAATACTGACACTTATTCTGTATCTGGAGCATTTGAGTTGCACTTCGTGACCTGCAAAGTCAAGGGGGTTATGTACCAAATTCTTGAATTTTATCCAAATCATGTGCCTCTCTCTCTCTATCTGCACTAACTGACCCTCTTTCACTCCCCTACACTCCCTTATCTGCCCCTCTCTCTCTCTCTCGTTGTGTGATCTGTTATGGGTCATTATCTAACAGTGGCATTTAGTGTTGTAGCTGACATAACATCTTGTGATGGGCTAGGGGCCAGGTGGTTGCGTGAATCGTTATAATAGTTATTGGCCCATATTAAACGATACAGAGGAGAGGAATCAGACATTGCTAGTCAACCACTGACCTATACATCTGCTGAGTCACTGCCTCATCTGAATAAGGCCTTTCATAATATCAGTGTGGCCTAGGGGAAACTGAACAGTAACAGACCCAATGGAGTGAATGCAAAAGCAATATTCACAGCCTATGATGACCTGTGTGCATGCGTGGTTGCGTATGTGTTCTGCGGTAGCATTTGTTCAAGGGGTATTGTGAATGTGATTTGGTGGCCAACATTAATAAGCTACTATGGTCGGACAGCACTCTATTGCTTTTCCTAATATGTATTGAGTAGTCCATCTCTAATTCCTCGATGTGACCACACTTTCCACTGTATCTGTTCAAGTCTGACAACACCTAACCAATGAGTTCCGTCACCTACAGGGATTTCAGATAGCTTTTGGAGTGGTATATTTCAACGTGGATTTCTAGAAACATCCGTTTCTCCACTGCTTGGTGTCCATGCTGACTACCACAGATGGAGGTGAATGGGAGATGGAGAGAGACAAGAATCCAGAATTGTAGCTATACCTTAATTGAGCTGTGGACAAAAGAAGTGCACATGGTGGGAAACAGGGTTGGGGCCTTTCAGATGCTGAGTCTTGGAACAATGATTCATTCTTTACACTTTGTTTCTACTGTTGCAAATCATATTGTATTTGTCACATGCGCCGAATACAGAGAAATACTCACTTACAAGCCCTTCACCAACAATGTAGTTTAAGAAAATACCTAAAAAAAAGGTAAGATATAACAAAAACAAATAATTAAAGAGCCTCGGTAAATAACAGCGGGGCTATATACAGGGGGTACCGGTACAGAGTCAATGTGCGGGGGCACCAGTGTCCAGGTAATTGAGGTACATGTAAGTTGAGTTATTAAAGTGGCTATGCATAGATAATAACAGAGAGTAGCAGCAGCTATGCAAATAGTCTGGGTAGCCATTTGATTAGTTTTTCAGGAGTCTTATGGCTTGGGGGTAGAAGCCTCTTGAACCTAGGGGGTAGAAGCTTGGGGGTAGAAGCCTCTTGAACCGGTACCACTTGCCATGCGGTAGCAGAGAGAACAGTCTATGACTGGGGTGGCTGGAGTCTTTGACCATTTTTAGGGCCATTCTCTGACACATACTGGTATAGAGGTCCTGGATGGCAGGAAGCTAGGCCCCGGTGATGGACTGGGCCGTACGTACCACCCTCTGTAGTGCCTTGCTGTTGGAGGCCGAGCTGTTGCCATACCAGGCAGTGATGCAACCTGTCTGGATGCTCTCAATGGTGCAGCTGTAAAACCTTTTAAGGATCTGAGGACCATGACAAATCTTTTCAGTCTCCTGAGGGCAAATAGGTTTTGTAGTGCCCTCTTCACGACAGTCTTGGTGTGCTTGGACCATGTTAGTTTGTTGGTGATGTGGACGCCAAGTAACTTGAAGCTCTCAAACTGCTCCAATACAGCCCTGTCGATGAGAAGGGAGCGTGCTCGACCCTCCTTTTCCTGTAGTCCACAATTATCTCCTTTGTCTTGATCAGGTTGAGGGAGAGGTTCTTGTCGGTGATTAGGCCTACCACTGTTGTATCGTCAGCAAACTTAATGATGGTGTTGGAGTCTTGCCTGGCCGTGCAGTCATGAGTGAACAGGGAGTACAGGAGGGGACTGAGCACACACCCCTGTGTTTTTTTACCTTTATTTTACTAGGCAAGTCAGTTAAGAACAAATTCTTATTTTCAATGACGGCCTAGGAACAGTGGGTTAACAGCCTGTTCAGGGGCAGAACGACAGATTTTGTGCCTTGTCAGCTCGGGGATTTGAACTTGCAACCTTTCGGTTACTAGTCCAATGCTCTAACCACTAGGCTACACTGCCACCCCAGGATCAGTGTGGCGGATGTGTTGTTACCACCTGTGGGCGGCCCGTCAGGATGTCCAGGATCTAGTTGCAGAGGGAGGTGTTTAGTCCCTGGGTCTTTAGCTTAGTGATGAGCTTTGAGGGCACTATGGTGTTGAACGCTGAGCCGTCGTCAATGAATAGCATTCTCACATAGGTGTTCCAATGCTAGCTTCTCTCTGTATCGGTAAACACAGGATTAATATGACCCTTGGCAACAGCACTGTGCGTCCCTGACACATGGATACAGTGTAGGGAGGCAGCGGGAGAGGGGAGGGAGGGACAGCAGCAGAAGAAAGAGGGATGAGAGAGGGATGTTGTGTGTCATACTGGATAATTGGTTTGTCTTTAAGTGACACTCGCTGTGTCTCAAATGGCACCCTGTGTGTGTGTGTGTGTGTGTGTGTGTGTGTGTGTGTGTGTGTGTGTGGTCTGACAGTCCTCTGAGCGCCTAAAGAGAAAAACCCTTCAAATGTTTGTCCTCCAGAACATCTCTTCCTTCTTCATCTCTCTTTTTTTCATCCCTCCATTTCTACATGCATCTTGTTCAAAACACACCCAGGTTTTAAATGTTAAACGTATGTTTCCATTCAGTTGTTTTGATCACATTTCCGTAAAGGTTAGTTATGTGGGGATTTTTGTTTTGTGGTATAATCGAAAGGCTGTGTTTATTCATAACATGCAAAGGTCAGCTATGAAACTGGTATGTGAGGGAGATTATACAGTATGTGTCGCGGCTATATGCGTGTGAGAACACAATTATTCATGTGACTACCAATCAGATGAGAGGTTAGCTCTGTTTGCTTCTATTCCATCTGCCTGAGCTGGGGGAAGCTCACACGCGCACACACACACACATATACACACACATCAACTGTAGACTGCCTCGTGCAATTACAAAGTCATGTGCAATTGTCTAGGGGAGCTCACTTGCACGCAATTCTAAAGTGTGTCATAATACATCCTATTCAGAACAGAACCCTAGATTAAGAATAACATCTTGGCATTTAGTATTTGACAAGGACGTGATAGTGGTCACATGCTCTTGTTGACACATTTCTTTCAGAGTACTACTATTGCCATAATTCCACCCAATCAGTGGGCAGCAGCTACTCTACAATAGGAACCAAACATGGACAATACGGCATTGAAAGCATTGTGCTCCCGTGGTTTAAACAACAACAGGCACAGTTTGAAGCCCAACATCCTTCCTCAGACTTTGCTTCATGTTTTAACTCTGTCCTGTGTGATGTTTTTTTAGGCTATTGCCAGGTCTGTGCCATTCATTCTGTCTGTGTCCTAAATGACTCCCCATTGACCAGGTCCCAAATGGCTCTGGTCAAAAGTAGTGCACTATACAGTATAGCGAATTGGGTGCCATTGGGAACGAACAATATGTCTCTCTGTTTGTGGGCATATGTTTGATCACGTTAGCCACATCGAGAACCAAACAAGCTTTACACGTTCTTAAACGAGACATATGAGACTTGTTTTATGTATTTATCTATAGCCGGCACTTCACAAACTGAATAATTATTACTGTTTCTTCTCTCTTGTATCTTGCACTTAACACATGTAGCAATACCTATAGGACGGGGAGAACAGGCGTGTGATTCACCAGTATTTGTGAAGTATTTCATTTTATTACTAGTTTATTGTTCCATTTTGTACAAAATATATGCTGTACAGGTATAACAAATTAAAACGACAACAAACGTCTTTTAGATAAACTTTATTTATTTTTTACTGTTTTTGTAATTTAGACACTATACTGTAGCTCCTTTTTGGCCAGAATTACTGAAAGTGCCTCTTGGTATAATGTATTACAAAGTAAATATACAGTATATTGAGATTGTTAGAAAATTGTCACTAGCTGAACAATGTGGATGTTGTAATGTGAATACTGAATAACATGAGTTAAATGCTGTGGTAATCGTATGTTTGTTCTCTTTGCCTCGACTTGCATTTATTTTCTTCATCATTTTCAATTTCACATAACTACGTCAACATGAAGTATGGAAATGCATTTCAACTTCTCAGGTACGTCCTCAAGGTTACTGATACATTCAATCATTTATTCCATTTATGCCTCCCCGATAAGCCAACAGTCATAGTTGACTATACGAGAAAGATCCCACTCTTTTCCAACCCTGATGTTACTGAGATGTTAACAGTAGTGACGTGTCAGTATGGGGGGATTAAAAGAGGGAAAAAAGATGGCTATGTTACGAGATTATAACTCATTAGTTGAGGATTTGTCTTAAAGCATAGCTTTATACTCTGACAGCCGGGGTTTAACACGGTTTCTATACCAGATTAGCCACCATCCACCAGACCTACCTGGGTTCCAACAGTATTGGTTTTCTGTCAAGTACTGTTTTTGAGCATTAGATTGAGTGTGCCTGGAGTGCAAGATGCCACGTGGGTGGGTTTGCATTTTTTAGACTATTTCATTGGCTCCATTGCGTCACGCAAGCTCAATCAAACTCAGCTAATGTATTTGAAAGAGAACAGACATCATTTGAACCCAGGTCAGCCGAACACACTGGCCTCTGTCTTTTGGTCCTGAGACCTGAGCTATGTGGAGGTGCAGGTAATTAACATCTACAAGTCTCACTTCCACCATAGAGATCAGCCAGCCATGGGTGGAACCCTGACCTGTAACCCCTTCACTTCCTCATTCACTAATCTAAAATAATGTTGATCTGGCAGTGCTTAAGGCTGTTGTGTTGTTTCGATTCAAAGACAAAGGGATTGAGGCAGCACTTAACACCAAGTTACCCTCATATGTACAGTACCAGTCAAAAGTTTGGACATACCTACTCATTCCAGGGTTTTTCTTTATTTTTACTATTTTCTACATTGTAGAATAATAGTGAAGACATCAAAACTATGACATAGCACATATGGAATCATGTAGTAACCAAAAAAGTGTTAAACAAATCAAAATATATTTGAGATGTTTCAAAGTAGCCACCCTTTGCCTTGATGACAGCTTTGTACACTCTTGGAATTCTCTCAACCAGCTTCACCTGGAATGCTTTTCCAACAGTCTTGAAGGAGTTCCCACATATGTTGAGCACTTGTTGGTAGCTTTTACTTCACTCTGTGGTCAAACTCATCCCAAACCATCTCAATTGGGTTGAGGTCGGGTGATTGTGGGGGCCAGATCATCTGATGCAGCACTCCATCACTCTCCTGCTTGGTCAAATAGCCCTTACACAGCCTGGAGATGTGTTGGGTCATTGTCTTGTTGAAAAACAAATGATAGTCCCACTAAGCGCAAACCAGATGGGATGGTGTAACGCTGCAGAATGCTGTGGTAGCCATGCTGGTTAAGTATGCCTTGAATTCTAAATAAATCACTGACAGTGTCACCAGAAAGCACCCCCACACCATCACACCTCCTCTTCCATGCTTTTGATGGTGGGAACCACACATGCGGAGATCTTCCGTTCACCTACTCTGCGTCTCACAAACACACGACTGTTGGAACCAAAAATCTCAAATTTGGACTCATCAGACCAAAGGACAGATTTCCACCAGTCTGATGTCCATTGCTTGTGTTTCTTGGCCCAAGCAAGTCTTCTTCATTTATTTGTCCTTTGGTTTTTTGCAGCAATTCGACCATGAAGGCCTGATTCACAGTCTCCTCTGAACAGCTGATGTTGAGATGTGTCTGTTACTTGAACTCTGTAAAGCATTTATTTGGGCTGCAATTTCTGAGGCTGCTAACTGTAATGAACTTATCCTCTGCAGCAGAGGTAACTCTGGGTCTTCCTTTCCTGTGGCGGTCCTCATTAAAGCCAGTTTCATCATAGCGCTTGATGATTTTTGCGACTGCACTTGAAGAAACTTTTAAAGTTCTTGAAATTTTCCGGATTGACTGACCTTCATGTTTTAAAGTAATGATGGACTGTCGTTTCTCTTTGCTTTTTTGAGCTATCCTTGCCATAATATGAACTTGGTCTTTTACCAAACAGGGCTATCTTCTGTATACCAACCCTACCTTGTCACAGCTCAAAATCATTCAGAAGGAAAGAAATTCCACAAATTAACAAGGAACACCTGTTAATTGGAATGCCTTCCAGGTGACTACCTCATGAAGCTGGTTGAGAGAATGCCAAGAGTGTGCAAAGCTCAAGACAAAGGGTGGCTACTTATATATTTTGATTTGTTTCACACTTTTTTATTACTACATGATTCCATATGTGTTATTTCATAGTTTGATGTCTTCACTATTATTCGACAATGTAGAAAATAGTCAAAATAAAGAAGAACCCTGGAATGAGTAGATGTGTCCAAACTTATGACCTGTACTGTAATTGCTCTGTAATTACTTTGGTAACTAAAAAGGTAATTACCTAGACATGTTACTGGCTGTGCTGCTCTTCCTGACACCCACTGGAGCACTTCCATGAGGATAGTTAAAGCCCTTTGGCAGCTGGCACAGATCTAGGATCTGTTTACAATCCCCAAATCCTAACCCTAACCATTAGGGGGGAGCAAAACTGACCTAAGATTAGCTTCTTTAATTATAATTTAATTATCCTTGAAGAACGAGGAATAATGAAAGCTGTGTCTGACAATCAAATTTAGTCTGCAGTGAGACATCATATGACTCTCTGTCTACCACTCTCGCTCTACCTCTCTTCTCTCTCTCTCTCTCTCTCTGGTCTACTCTCCCTGCACTCTCATATTCTGTCTTTCTCACCCTCCCTCCCCCTTTCCCTCTCAAGCCCTCTGCTCTCGTTCCCTTATCTCTTCCCCCACTCTCACAAGCTCTCAGATAACTTGTGTTCCTACCTTCATCCTCTGCTCTAATCTGTTCCCCTCTTGAGATCTAACAAAAATACTGTTAATGACCATGGGAATGGGCCTGGAGATGGTCAGAGATGTAGAGAGACCGAGAGAGGGGAGCATCAGTCACAAGATCACATACAGTGGGCTCCAAAATTATTGCCACCCCTGACTGGCAATGCACAAACAATACTTTAAAAAAGATTAACAGGGGCCTCCCGTGTGGCGCAGTGGTTAAGGGCTCTGTACTGCAGCGCCAGCTGTGCCACCAGCTGGCGCCAGCTGTGCGCCCAGGCTCTGTCGTAACGGCGACGCACAATTGGCCTAGCGTCATCCGGGTTAGGGAGGGATATCCTTGTCTCATCACGCACCAGCGACTCCTGTGGCGGGGTTGGATGTGCGCTGTGTTAAGAAGCAGTGCGGCTTGGTTGGGTTGTGTATCGGAGGACGCATGACTTTCGTCTCTCCCGAGCCCGTACGGGAGTTGTAGCGATAAGACAAGATAGTAGCTACTAACAATTGGGTACCACGGAATTGGGGAGAAAAAGGGGTACAAATTCAAAAAATAAAATACTTAAAAATAAAAATATTAACAAAATAATTATAGAGATAAACTCAAAATACCAACATGTGAGAAATACTGCACTTTATTAATGTTTCAGTGGAACCCACCAAAATAATTTATTGATTTAATTCAAAAATCAATGGCCTCCAAATCAAGGTTTCACAATTAATGGCACCCTTAAAGATTATTGTCAATAACATCTACCAACATTAAACTAGGAATTAAATTATACTTATTTAAGTTTATCTAAGGAAATATATTGCGCCATTATATCACTTCCTGTTTCACTAGAAGTGAGGTAACATGCAAAATCCCTTTGTCATCTAACACTATGAAGAAAACAAAAGAACTGGCAGTTCAAAAGAGACAGATGGTTGTAGACTTTCATAAATATGGTAATGGCTACAAGAAGATCCACAAACGATTGAACAACTGAGCACTGTCGGGGTAATTATAAAAATATAAAAATTCTATGGAACAGATGAAAACTTCATGGGTAGAGGACGCAAATCCATTTTACCCCCCAGGATAGGGAGGAGGATGGTGAGAGAAGCAACAAAATCCCCAAGAATCACTGTGAAAGAATTGCAGGCCTTGGTGGCGTCTTGGGGTCACCAGGTTTCAAAAAGTACCATCGCCACCTCCACAACCGCAGGCTCTTTGGAAGGGTTGCCAGAAGAAAGCCCTGTCTGACCCCAAGACACAGACGCAAGCGCTTGGAGTTTTCCAAACATCATTTAAATTATGACTTGAAGAAAGTGCTCTGGTCAGCAGAGACCAAAATTGAACGTGTTGGTCAGGTACAGCATCAACATGTTTTGCGTCGAAACAGCGATGCATATAAGGAGAGGCACCTCATAACCCATTGTGAAATATGGTGGTGGGTCAGTGATGTTTGGGTCTGTTTTAATTCCAGAGGTCCAGGGAAACTGGTTAAGATTGATGGGATAATGAATTCCACCAAGCATCAGGCAATTTTGGCTGACAATCTGGTTGCCTCTGCCAGAAGGCTGGGACTGGGCCGGAGGTGGATTTTCCAACAAGACAATGACCCAAAACATACATCAAGATCCACACAGAAATGGTTCTGTGACAACAAAAGCAGTGTTCTGCTATGGCCGTCTCAGTCGCCGGACCTCAATCCAATGGAAAACCTGTGGGCTGAGTGGAAGAGGCCAGTTGATACGCGCAAACTCAAGAATGTGAAGGATCTTGAAAGGATCTGCATAGAGGAATGGTCCAAAATCCCTCCAAATGTGTTCCTTAACCTTGTCAAACATTACATGAAGAGACTCCATGCTGTTATTCTTGCCAGAGGTCATTGCACTAAGTACTAAATGAGAGTGCCATTAATTATGAATCCTTGATTTTGGTGAAATGTATTTTGTATTAAATAATTGTATGATTTTGGTGGGTTCCATTGAAACATTAATAAAGTACAGTATTTCTCACATGTTGGTATTCTCTCTATAATTATATTGTTTCTATTTTCTTAAGTAATGTTTGTGCATTGCCTGTCAGGGGTGCCAGTCATTTTGGAGCCCATTTTATGCCTGGTATTAACAAGGCCTTTGCTATGAGACTCGAAATTTAGCTCAGATGCGTCCTGTTTACATTGATCATCCCTGAAATGTTTCCACAACTTCAATTGAGTCCACCTGTGGTAAATTCAATTGATTTGACATGATTTGGAAAGGCCCACACCTGTCTTTATAAGGTCCCGCAGTTGACAGTTGTCGTGTCTGGCTATGCCGGATTAAATGATATGACATGCTATTCTATAAAATTCTCATTTGGAGTTTTCCAAAAGGCACCTTAAGACTTTCAGACCATGAGAAACATGATTCTCTGGTCTGATGAAACCATGACTGAACTCTTTGGCCTGAATGCCAAGCATCACATCTGTAGGAAACCAAGCACCATCCAAGCATGGTGGTGGCAGCATCATGTTGTGGGGATATGTTTCAGCGGCAGGGACTGGGAGACTAGTCAGGACAATGATGAACGGAGCAAAGTAACGAGAGATCCTTGATGATAACCTGCTCCAGAGCGCTTATGACCTTGGACTGGGGCGAAGGTTCACCTTCCATCAGGACAATGACCTTAAGCACACAGCCAAGATAATGCAGGAGTGGCTTCGGGACAAGTCTCTGAATGTCCTTGAATGGCCCAGCCAGATTTGAACCCGATCGAACATCTCTGGAGAGATCTGAAAATAGCTGTGCAGCAACGCTCCCCATCCAACTGGTCAGAGCTTGAGAGGATCTGCAGAGAAGAATAGGAGAAACTCCCCAAATACAGGTGTGCCAAGCTTGTAGCGTCATACCCAAGAAGACTCGGTGCTGTAATCGCTGCCAAAGGAGCTTCAACAAAGTACTGATTAAAGGGGATAAATACTTACGTAAATGTGATATCTGTTTTTTATTTGTAAAAAATTTGCAACAGTGTACAAAAAACTGTTTTTAATTTGTCATTATGGAGTATTGTGTGTAGATTGAGGACATTTGTTTTGTTAATCAATTAATGAATGAGGCTGTAACTTAACAAATTGTGGAAAATGTCAAGATGTCTGAATACTTTCCGAACGCACTGTACACAGACTCATGTACGGAGGAAAGCACATAATGCACACCCACAGATGTACAGGTATGATCACACATACACATGCAAAATAAATTCTGTTTCGCTGCAGAGTTAGATGTTCATCCAGGTTCTCCAACCGTAAAATTCTAAATTGCTCCTAACATCACATTTCTACGTGTTTTGTTCCTCCTGCTGCTCTGTACTGTTCCATTTCTCCAAACATCTCATTTTTAGGCACTAATGTTTAGGCACTCATTCCAAATGGTTAAGGTTAAAATAAAAATCCAGTGTCCTCAACTGGGATCAAACACACGATCTTCTGATTAAGATTTATGAGATTATGCCCATCAACCATGCCTGTCCACAGTGCCCAAGCAAACCCAAACCTACTTGATGGTAATAGCACTCACTGTTGTGCCTAGTTGGGTGGTTTTGAAGGCATTGGGACATGACATCTTGAACGATCTCCCTGAGCATGCAAGCACGCACGCAAAAACATACCGACCTAAAACCATTTAACCAATTACTCCACTCCTGTAATCCATGAAACTCACTGCTCCTGCTCATCATTCTTATAATTTGGGCTCCCGAGTGGTGCAGTGGATTAAGACACTGCATTTCAGTGCAAGAAGTGTCACTGCAGTACCTGGTTCAAATCCAGCATCACATCAGGCTGGAAATGGGAGTCCCATGGTGCACAATCGTCCCAGCGTTATCCGGGTTTGGCCGGGGTAGGCCGTCATTGAAATAAGAATTTGTTCTTAACTGACTTACCTAGTTAAATAACAAATCAAAAATTCCTACCCCGGTTCAACTTGATTTCCCATATAAACTCAGCAAAATAATAAACGAACTGTCAACGGTGTTCATTTTCAGAAAACTTAACATGTAAATATTTGTATGAACATAAGATTCAACAACTGAGACATAAACTGAACAAGTTCCACAGACATGTGGCTAACAGAAATGGAATAATGTGTCCCTGAACAAAGGGGGGGGGGTACAAAATCTAAAGTAACAGTCAGCATCTGGTGTGGCCACCAGTTCTTGCTGTGAGATGTTACCCCACTCTTCCACCAAGGCACGTGCAAGTTCCCGGACATTTCTAGGGAGAATGGCCCTAACCCTCACCCTCCGATCCCAGATGTGCGAGATCCAGGCTCTTCGCTGGAAATGGCAGAACACTGACTTGCAGGAGATCACGCACAGAATGAGCAGTATAGCTGGTGGCATTGTCATGATGAGCTTGCAGGAAGGGTACCACATGAGGGAGGAGGATGTCTTCCCTGTAATGCACGGGTTGAGATTGCCTGCAATGACAACAAGCTCAGTCCGATGATGCTGTGACACACCACCCCAGACCATGATGGACTCTCCACCTCCAAATCGATCCCGCTCCAGAGTACAGGCCTTGGTGTAACGCTTATTCCTTCGACGATAAACACAAATCCGACCATCACTCCTGGTGAGACAAAACCGCGACTCGTCAGTAAAGACCACTTTTTGCCAGTCCTGTCTGGTCCAGCGACGGTGGGTTTGTGCCCATAGGCAACTTTGTTGCCGGTGATGTCTGGTGAGGACCTTCCTTACAACAGGCCTACAAGCCCTCAGTCCAGCCTCTCTCAGCCTATTGCGGACAGTCTGAGCACTGATGGAGTGATTGTGCGTTCCTGGTGTAACTCGGGCAGTTGTTGTTGCCAGCTGCATTAAGTACTGCAGTGCATCTCCTCCTCATGGACTGTGCCAGATTTGCCAGTTCTTGCTGTGAGATGTTACCCCACTCTTCCACCAAGGCACCTGCAAGTTCCCGGACATTTCTAGGGGGAATGGCCCTAGCCCTCACACTCCGATCCAACAGGTCCCAGATGTGCTCAGGTGTCCCGCAGGTGTGATGTTTGAATGTACCGATCCTGTGCAGGTGTTGTTACACGTGGTCTGCCACTGCCGGGACGATCAGCTCTCCGTCCTGTCTCCCTGTTGCGCTGTCTTAAGTGTCTCACAGTACGGACAATGCAAGTTATTGTCCTGGCCACGTCTGCAGTCTTCATGCCTCTTTGTAGCATGCCTAAGGCACATTCACGCAGATGAGCAAGGACCCTGGGCATCTTTCTTTTGGTGTTTTTCAGAGTCCATAGAAAGACATCTTTAATGCTCTTTAAGTATTCATGTTAGTGTCTAAATGACCGTTCCACAAGTGCATGCTCATTAACTGTTTGTGGTTTATTGAACAAACATGGGAAACAGTGTTTAAACATTTTACAATGAAGATCTGTGAAGTTATTTGGATTTTTACGAATTATCTATGAAAGACAGTGTCCTGAAAAAGTGACGTTTCTTTTTTTGCTGAGTTTATGCCATAGACACATTGGACATGTAAAAATGACTCACCAGAGCATAAAAACAGCATTAAACATATAAATAGACTCCCCTCTTAGTCACTCCTCCCCTTCACCCACAACAAATCTCCAACTACAAGAGGATAAAAATATGGCTGTTTGAAGACAGGGGTAAGAGGGTGCACTGTATTCTAACCATGTACAGTATGTTTATGTCAATATTAGTGTCATCCTTTCAAACATACAGAGCCAGTGGTCATGGTGACACACTACATGTGATAGGACGGGCATCACTGATCTGTTATTTGTTCATTCTGTTATCTATAACATCACTCAGAGGCTGTAATCCTAATTTGACTGACTGTAAGTGTTGGCTGACCCAGATACAGAGCAGACCTGGGTCAAATAGGTATTCGGTTAAAATCTAAAAAATAATGTAGGACAAACACACCTCACGACAAGAGAGACAACACTACATAAAGAGAGACCGAAGACAACAACATAGCAAGGCAGCAACACATGACAACAACATGGTAGCAACCCAAAATGGCAGCAGCACAACATGGTAGCAGCACAAAACATGGCACAAACATTATTGGGCACAGACAACAGAACAAAAGGCAAGAAGGTAGAGACAACAATACAACTAATGTTCAATCGCTGGAAAATAAATGGGATGAACTGAAAGCAAGTATATCCTACCAACGGGACATTAAAAACGGCAATATCTTATGTTTCACTGAGTCGTGGCTGAATGACGACATTAAGAACATACAGCGGGATATACACTATCGGCAAGACAGAACAGAAGCCTCTGGTAACGCACGGGGCGGGGGCCTATGCATTTATGTAAACAACAACTGGTGCACGAAATCTAAGCAAGTCTCAAAGTTTTGCTCACCTGAGGTAGAGTGTCTCATGATAAGCTGTAGACCACACTATCTACAGTACCTAGAGAGTTTTTATCTGTATTTTTCATAGCTGTATACATACCCCTGCAGAGTGAGGTTGGTACTAAAACCGCACTCAATGAGCTGTATTCCGCCATAAGCAAACAGAAAAACGCTCATCGAGAGGTGGCACTCCTAGTGGCCGGTGACATTAATGCAGGCAAACTGAAATCAGTTATACCGAATTTCTATCACCATGTTAAATGTGCAACCAGCGGGAAAAAAATTCTAGACCACCTTTACTCCACACACAGAGAAGCATACAAAGCTCTCCCTCGCCCTCCATTCGGCAAATCTGACCATTACTATATCCTCCTGATTTGTGCTTACAAGCAAACATTAAAGCAGGAAGCACCAGTGACTCTGTCTATAAAAAAGTGGTCAGATGAAGCAGATGCTAAACTACAGGACTGTTTGCTAGCACAGACTGGAACATGTTCCAGGATTCTTCGGATGGCATTGAGCAGTACACCACATCGGTCACTGGGTTTATCAATAAGAGCATCAAGGACATCGTCCTCACAGTGATTGTACGTCAATACACCAACCAAAAGCCATGGATTACAGGCAACATTTGCACTGAGCTAAAGGGTAGAGCTGCCGCTATCAAGGAGCGGGACTCTAACCCGGAAGCTTACAAGAAATCCTGCTATGCCCACCGACGAACCATCAAACAGGCAAAGCGTCAATATAGGACTAAGATCAAATTGTACAGCTCTGATGGTCGTCATAGAAAAGCACAGCCGAGCACTGCCCAGAGACACGAGCCTACCAGACCAGCTAAATAATTTCTATGCTCGCTTCGAGACACGTAACACTGAAACATGCATGAGAGCATCAGCTGTTCCGGATGACTGTGTGATCACACTCTCCACAGCCGATGTGAGTAAGACCTTTAAACTGGTCAACATTCACAAGGCCGCTGGGCCAGACGGATTACCAGGCCGTGTACTGCGAGCATGCACAGACCAACTGGCAAGTGTCTTCACTGACATTTTCAACCTCTCCCTGTCTGAGTCTGTTATACCAACATGTTTCAAGCAGTACCTGTGCCCAAGAACACTAAGGTAACCTGCCTAAATTACTACAGACCTGTAGCACTCACGTCTGGAGCCATGAAATGCTTTGAAATGCTGGTCATGACTCACATCAACAGCATCATCCCAGAAACCCTAGACCCACTCCAATTTGCATACCACACCAATAGATCCACAGATGATGCAATCTCTATTGCACTCCACACTGCCCTTTCCCAACTGGACAAAAGGAACACCTATGTGAGAATGCTGTTCATAGACAACAGCTCAGCATTCAACACCATAGTGCCCTCAAAGCTCAAAACTAAGATGAGGACACTGGGACTAAACACTTCCTGCAACTGGATCCTAAACTTCCTGATGGGCCGCCCCCAGGTGATAAGGGTAGTTAACAACACATACGCTATGCTGATCCTCAACACATCCTCAGGGTGCGTGCTCAGTCCCTTCCTGTTCACTCATGACTGCATGGTCAGGCCCAACTCTGACAATGATGAGACAGCCTATAGGGAGGAGGTCAGAGACCTGACCGTGTGGTGCAAGGACAACAACCTCTCCCTCATTCTGAACAAGACAAAGGAGATGATTGTAGACTACAGGAAAAGGAGCACTGAGCACACCCCCAATCTCATCAACATGGCTGTAGTGGAGCAGTCAAGCTACTTGCCATCCACATCACCAACAAACTAACATGGTCCAAGCACACCAAGACAGTTGTGAAGAGGGCACGACAAAACCTATTCCCCCTCAGGAGACGATGATTTGGCATGGGTCCTCAAATCCTCAAAAGGTTTTACAGCTGCACCATCGAGAGCATCCTGAAGGGTTGCATCACTGCCTGGTATGGCAACTGCTCGTAATCCGACCGCAAGGCACCACAGAGGGTAGTGCATACGGCCAAGTACATAACCGGACCAAGCTTCCTGCCATCCAGGACCTCTATACTAGGGGGTGTCAGAGGAAGGCCCTAAAAATTGTTAAAGACTCCAGCCACCCTAGTCATAGACTGTTCTCTCTGCTACCGCACGGCAAGCGGTACCGGAGCGCCAAGTCTAGGTCCAAGAGGCTTCTAAACAGCTTCTACCCCCAAGCCATAAGACTCCTGAACAGCTAATCAAATGGCTACCAAGACAAGCACCCCCACCCCCCCACCCCTACGCTGCTGCTACTCCCTGTTATCATCGATGCATAGCCACTTTAATAACCCTACCTGCATGTACATAATTACCTCAACTACTTCGATACCGGTGCCCCCGCACATTGACTCTGTACCAGTACCCCTGTATACAGCCCCGCTATTGTTATTTACTGCTGCTCTTTAATCATTTATTTTTCTTATCTCTTACTTTTTTTGTTGGTATTTTATTAAACTGCATTGTTGGTTAAGGGCTTGTAAGTAAGCATTTCACTGTAAGGTCTACACCTGTGGTATTTGGCGCATGTGACAAATAGCATTTGATTTGATTGGGTCTTTGAATGAAGAGATTGAGATAAAACTGTCCAGTTTGAGTGTTTGTTGCAGCTCGTTCCAGTCGCTAGCGGCTGCAAACTGAAATGACGAGCAACCCAGGGATGTGTGTGCTTTGGGGACCTTTAACAAAATGTGATTGGCAGAACGGGGTGTTGTATGTGGAGGATTAAAGGCTGCAGTAGATAGGGAGGAGTGAGGCCTAAGAGTATTTTATGAATAAGCATCAACCAGTGGGTCTTGTATATGAAAAATAGAACATGGTCAAATACAATTAATTTCAAATACTTGAGGTGCACTTGATTTATCTATTGGACCCAAGTCTGGTGAATGGGGAGTATTTGGCCACAAAATGACAATGCGCAGCTTGATCGGGGTGGTTCACATAACATAGAGTTTGTATTCAGTCAGTATGTGCTGAAACCTGTACCTGTCTAACATTTTGGTTTTGTCTGCAAGGTATGAAGAATAAACTATATCTCTGGGAGACAAATTACAGAATAAATAAAAAATCCCTGTTGGATTTCAGCAATCAGTTACAGTAAATACCCCACAAATAGTAGGGTTGTCAGTAGGAGACAATGACTCAAGGTTGAGTGAAAGCACAGAGAGGAGCAGAGGAGGGTGGGGAATTAGCTTTCTTCTGTATGTCTGCTGGCTGAGAGAAAGTCATTCCTCCAGTGTATTGTAGAAGAAGGAGGCCTGGCTGGTTTAATCTCTGCTCAAATCCCTCTCTAGGGATCCCTACTTAAAACACAGCAGGGCACTTTGATAACCGCACCAGTGCAAGCTATGAATACTGTTCTGCATATCATGCTTTACCCCTCTGAATCTGGCATCGTAAAGATAGGCCAACATGTAGAAGAGTCAGGGAATACTTTAAGGGTGATGATCACGGCTGGGCAGAAACATCCTATGGAATCAGATTGACCCACTTATTCCAACCCACCAAATTCTCACTCATTACTTACGACAGATCCATATGGTCGCCATGGCAACAGAGAAACACAGGACCGAATTCCAACCCCACAGACAGTTGGGGACAGAAGGATGCTGGGTTGGCGCACATTCAACAAATCTGATCTAACAAAGAATATTGGTCAAATCTGTCATGATTGATGTATTGTAACAGGCCCAATGTGGTTACTACAGTCCCATTTGGATATATTTGGTTGTTTTCGATGCATTACGTTTAGACATAGTCCCTTTTCATGTTTAGAAGTGGCGCCTAAATGCTTACTCCCATTCGATTAAATACGTAGCTTAGCTAGCTTAGAGAAATCGCTGGTGTTAGCCAAAGTCATTTTTAACTGTAATGCAGTTGATCCTATTTTTTTACCTCAACATAGTATGAAATACACAAATAAACAATAGCCTAAATGTAGTCTAGTTTTGCTGTGGGGTAATGAGAATATTCGGCATCTTTCCCCCACGAGTTTCCATGGCCCTTTCCATTGTTTGGGTCGAGTTCCTTTGACCTCTTTACCACATCTATGTGATCCTTGAGAGTTCTGTAAACAGCTCTGGTTCAAAATAATAAATCACAAGTATTTGAGTGTAATGCCTATAGGCCTGCCTACTGTAGCATGGGCTAGTGGTCCCAGTTCTGTTTGTGCTGTCGTACCAACTCCTATGGTTAAACTCCTATGGTGAAATGAATCTCAATAAGTAGTCATTGGCTGATAAATTATTAGGAGGTGGTGAGCACTATGTGATTCAATATAAATAACTTTTATTTCCTAAGAGCTAAGTTCATATGTGGTGACTGTTTGGTACATATAAGACACATAACATACACTCTCAGAAAAAAAGGTATGGTTAGCATACAGTATTGCTCCCGGGGGTACAAAAAGATTGAAATACACATACATAATGCACTTTCAGAGGTACACATATCTCAGATTGTATTATTCGTTACCTTTTAGGGTAGATGTGCGGATAAGCTAGGGCTCTATTCAAAACATATCGCAGAAGGTCAGCATTACAGCGTGATTGGAATTTAAAGGCTGTGTTCCTTCACAGCTTCAGCGATACAGATTGAATAGGGTCCCTTGTATAATGGTAATTTCCTTATCCAATATTTTGAATATTAAAGTACAATTATCCAAGATTATTATAGTTGTTATTTTATATCAAGTTTTTAGTTGTATTTGTTTTTAGATTTTTAATGGAATTTCATTTTAGTTTCAGTTCATTTTCCGACTTGATTTACTCTTTTTTTATTCAGTTTTAGTTTGATAAAAACATTCCAATTTTGTTTTTGTATTATTTAGGTTCAGTTTTAATGTTACTCTGTTAGCCATTTTTGTAATTTTATCAGTAACTTACTGTATTAATCAACCGTATGATACTGTTAAAACTGAAAACAGTATATTACCGTAGAATGCAAAGTAAAATACCATATATTTGTTTTACAGCACACTGTAAGACCTGTCATTTTAACAGTAAAACACTGTAGAATGCACAGTAAAATACTGTAAATGTGTTTCAGTATTAATCAACAGTACTCATTCAAATATTTTAAGTTGTGCCTTTTGAAAAGTAGTGGGTGCATGGTATTGTTGTTTCTCACTCATTAACATATTTTGAGACATGTCTTGTAAGAGGCTATATTTGTTGTACACATCAGTGCTGTACCAATTAAAGTGAATTGTGGCAGTGGTTCCCTAGCAATTACATTTATGTAGAAGACAGATCGGAGAGGCAGCAAGTCTCAAACCTTTTTTCTGTAGTCACTGTCAGTTTAGAAGCATTTGTTAAGGCAAGTCATATACAGTTAAATATTCACTATTAGCAATTGCAGATTTTATTTAGAATACAAATCAAAAATAAAGCACTGTAGTTGTTTTGTTATATATTTACTTCAGCATACTGTAAATTATGGTACATTGTGGGAGGAGAACGAATCACTGACTCATTAACATATTTTAAGGCGTTCCTTGTAAGTGGCTATATTTGTTTCCCCCGTTAGTGAGAGTCCTGTACCAATTTAATTGATATGTGTTAGTAGTTCCCTAACAATTAAGTGTATACTGAACAAAAACTATATATGCAACAAATTCTAAATCTTTACTGAGTTACAATTCATTGACACATTCAGTTCTATGGATTTCACATGACTGGGCAGGGATTCAGCCATGGGTGGGCAGTGGCCCACTAACTGGGGAGCCAGGTCCAGCCAATAAGAATGAGTTTCACCCCACAAAATAGCTTATTCCATATATAAATACTCCTCAGAACACCCCCTTCCTCAGACGATCCCGCAGGTGAAGAAACTGGGTGTAGAGGTCCCGGGATGGCATGGTTACACGTGGTCTGCAGTTGTGAGGCCGGTTGGACGTACTACCAAATTCTCTAAAATGACGTTGGAGGCGGCATATGGTAGGCAGACACATTAAATTCCCTGGCAACAGCTCTGTAGGACAGTATTGTATTGGCAATATTCCTGCAGTCAGCATGCCAATTGCACACTCCTTCAAAACTTGAGACATCTGTGCCATTTTGTTGTGTGATAAATCTGCACATTTTAGAGTGCCCTTTTATTGTCTCCAGGTGAACCTGTGTAATGATCATGCTGTTTAATAAGCTTCTTGATATGCCACACCTGTCAGGTTGATGAATTATCTTGGCAAAGGAGAAATGCGCACTAACAGGGAAGTAAAGAAAATTCTGCACATAAATCAAGAGAAATAACTTTTTTGTGCATATGGAACATTTCTGTAATATTTTATTTCAGCTCAGGAAACATGGGACCAACAGTTTAGATGTTGTGTTTATATTTTTGTTCAGTACAGTGTATATATAGGGCACCGATCAGATTGGTAGAGGGTCTTACACCTTTTAAATGGTTGGATATTTACCCATATCCATTCAATATGTTTTGCCCTGTAATCATGGCCAGTTTGGAAGCCTTTGTTTAGGCCTCGAGAAGTGCAAGTGATATAAAACACCTAGTAATTATTAATATGATGTAAAATGCAAATGCCAACCTGTTTGCTTTAATCACTTGTAATTGCAGTAAAATCCTGTATATATATTTTTTTTTTTTTTTACGTTTACACTTTTGTACTGTATTGTACTGTGTTTCATTGCTCTGGTATCAAGTTACCATGAATATCTCAGTATTGTATTGGCACTAGTAGAAAGAGGAGGAAGGGAAGCACTACTAAGGTGCTCTTCGGTAAAATGGGTAAATTAGTGATCAAAAAGAAAGGAGGAGCAAGGCAATCTTCATATAATTAATTAAAATGCCTTTATTAGCATGGCATGTTCAATAGAAACAATGTTTTTTTACAAACCAACGTCTTTCTGCTGCATGGCCTTCGTCAGGGTTGTACTCCCTGATGAAGGCCATGCAGCCGAAAGACGTTGATTTAAAAAAAAACTTTGTTGATTGTATTGGCACTATCCAGAGATATTAAGAGATATATAATAAGATATCTTGTTGTAAATACAATTATTTTGTTGACCAATGTATCCTTAACTACAACAACAGTTATAGAAATATTTTTCTTGCTATGACTGGGATATATTCTTGAATCAACCTTGGTTGAATGCCCTGCCTTTAAATTGCTAAGGACAAGAGTGCTCACTAAATGACCAAAAATGAAAACTAGCAAAGAACACTGGGTAATATGTCGCTACATTCAGTAATTCCAATAATATACTGTACAATTGATTACAGTAAAAATATGTGTGCAATAAAATGGATTACCATAAAATGGATTACAGTAGCTGTACTGTAAAATACATTACTGTTATTTACCGGCTAATTGCTACCAGTAAGTTATTGTACATTCTACAGTGTAGGGGCAGAAAGTTGCCTCTGCATGGGAGGCTAGGAGACATTTATGTGTTGTAGGTTGTACTTCTTCCCTGTTAGCTAGTGATAGTTAGTAGTCTAGGAAATATCAGACCTAGAGCAACAGCACTAGGTCTGGGGAGGATGTCAAATTCTCTTGGACATTTAAAAAATAAATAAACAATTGTTCCGGGAGACAGCACTTCTTTACAGTAATCTACTGTTAAACCAAAGTTTCTTTGAAATGTATCGAAACATACTGTCCTTTTTTATTTATAAAGGGCTGCCAGTAACTTATGTTTTTTACTGTTTGGCGAACCAGAATAAGAGCCCCTGTATGGTTCTTCAAACGGTTATTTGAAGAACATTTTATGTTGAGAATGGTTCTATTAAGAACCTTTCTCCATTAAGGATCTATAAAGATGAATTAAAAAGGGTTCTCTGTGGCACCAAAAAAGGTTGCAACAATAGCAGAACCCTGTTTGATGCGCTAACCTTTTTTTAATGGTTCTTTAAAGAAACTTTGGAAAGGGTTCTTTATAGCACCATGAAAAGATACGCTAAAGGACGAACTCTATTTTGCACTATATAGAACCATTTGTTATTAGTGTGTATGATAGATTAGAAGCAATTTATGCAATCACAGTCATATATAAATATATATATAACTCAGCAAACAAAGAAATGTCCCTTTTTCAGGACCCTGTCTTTCAAAGATAATGCGTAAAAATACAAATAACTTCACAGATCTTCATTGTAAAGGGTTTAAACACGGTTTCCCATGATTGTTCAAAGAACCATGAACAATTAATGAACATGCACCTGTGGAACGGACGTTACGACACTAACAGCTTACAGACGATAGGCAATTAAGGTCACAGTTATGAAAACTTAGGACACTAAAGAGGCCTTTCTACAGACTCTGAAAAACACCAAAAGAAAGATGCCCAGGGTCCCTGCTCATCTGCATGAACATGCCTTAGGCAAGGAGGCATGAGGACTGCAGATGTGGCCAGGGCAATAAATTGCAATGTCCGTACTGCGAGATGCCTAAGACAGCGCTACAGGGAGACAGGACGGACAGCTGAGCGTCCTCACAGTGGCAGACCACATGTAACAACACCTGCACAGGATTGGTACATCCGAACATCACACCTGTGGGACAGGTACAGGATGGCAACAACAATTGCCCAAGTTACACCAGGAACACACAATCCCTCCATCAGTGCTCAGACTTTCCGCAATAGGCTGAGAGAGGCTGGACTGCGGGCTTGTAGGCCTGTTGTAAGGCAGGTCCTCACCAGACATCACCGGCAACAACGTCGCCTATGGGCACAAACCCACCGCCTCTGGATCAGACAGGACTGGCAAAAAGAGCTTTCTCTGACGAGTCACGGTTTTGTCTCACTGGGGGTGATGGTCGGATTTGTGTTTATCGCCGATGGAATGAGCGTTACACCAAGTCCTGTACTCTGGAGCGGGATCGGTTTGGATTTGGAGGATCCTTCATGGTCTGAGGCGGTGTGTCACAGCATCATCGGACTGAGCTTGTTGTCATTGCAGGCAATCTCAAAGCTGTGCATTACAGGGAAGACAACCTCCTCCCTCATGTGGTACCCTTCCTGCAGGCTCATCCTGACATGACCCTCCAGCATGACAATGCCACCAGCCATACTGCTCGTTCTGTGCGTGATTTCCTGCAAGACAGGAATGTCAGTGTCCTGCCATGACCAGTGAAGAGCCCGGATCTCAATCCAATTGAGCAGGTCTGGGACCTGTTGGATCTTATCTTTCATATCAGCAAGAAATAATTGTCTAAAAACAAAAGGTTCAATTGATTCACACCTTTAAAGGGTTAGTGTTCCCACACAGCCATATCTCCATGTTACAGCGCTTGTTTACGGAAAACAGACAGATAAGGGCAATCCATTTATGTTTAGAAAGCCGTATTGCAAGCAATGGTTATTGACATTTCTAAATGTTAAAACACAGAGTCGTGATTGTAGTTCACATGAGGCAGTCGTGGGCGAAGCGAACTGCTGAAAACTGTAGGGAGAAGGCAGAATACCACCTATAGTTTTTGAAAGATAATTTGTCCTGGGAGATTATTGTACCTGAAATGCATATGGTCCTTTTTATGCTGGATCTTTGTAGAATTTTTAACCATTTTGAGTCATACAAAATCATGTGTTCTCTACTCCGACAATTAAGACACATAAAAGGGGAAACCTAGTTAGTTTTAAATTAGTTTTCTTTGATTTCTCTCTGTCCATCTTGCTTCTCCTTCTCCTTCTGTGGATTATATATGACGGTTGGAAACCAACTTTAGTTGCATTACCGCCACCAACTGGACTGGAGTGTGGATCTTGTTCATCTTTCAATAACCCACATGGGTTAGTAGGCTGATAAAAACCAATGAGTCGATAGGAGAGGTGGGATTTGCAGCGTGTCAAGAATCTAAAATAGAACCACGTTCGATCTTAACACCTCGCTACACAGATGCCGTTGACGCGCGCATGCAATTTGGATGAAATGATTGAATAACATGTATGTATACATTTATTTTGCAACGGTCATGCACAAAGGCGGCCAGTTTAGTCAGCATGTTAGGGGTTAGGTTTAGGGAAAGGGTTACAATTAGGGTGGGTTAGGGAATATAAGATTTTAATGGGAATACATTTTTTGGTCCCCACAAGGATAGTAAAACAAAGATGTGTGTGTGTCCAGGGTTGGGGAGTAACAGATTACATGGAATCTGATTACAAAAAATGTAATCAGTTAAAGTCACTGTAACGGATAACTGTAATTATATGGTAATTTGTGGTATTATCAACAGTAAAACACTCTGAAACGTTTTTCTGCAGCATTCTGTAAATTATGGTGCGTTGGGGGAAAAGGTTGTGGGAGGGGAAAGAATTGCTGTATTTGGAATGGTACTGTAATACCACCCCACAGAATACAGTACCGTATCTTTGGAGCCCCAAAAACATTTTGACCACTAGGTGCATGGTATTGTTGTTTCGGGCTCATTAACATGTTTGGAGGAGTGCCTTGTAAGAGGCTACATACACTATATTTGTTGCTCACACACACACACACACACACACACACACACACACACACACACACACACACACACACACACGAGTGAGAATGCTGTAACAATTGAACTCCTATGTGATTATAGTGCCCCCTCAATTTGTATAGGGGACAGATTGGAGTGGCAGCAAGTGTTAACTCTTTAATGGATGAGCATTTTGCCATGTCCTTTTGGTCTGTTTTTGCCCTGTGTAGCTGCCAGTTTGGAAGCCTTTGTTATTACCTCAAGAAGTGCAAGTAATATAAAACACAACATGTGTTAATATACTGTAATGTGTAAACACTTTACCTAGCAGCCAACCTGCTTACACCAATACCTTGTAATTACAGTAAAATACTGTACAAAATAAACCCCTCCCCTCAATAAATGTCCATTAATTAATTCAAATTTTTGCAGTATAATACAGTCTATTTTACTGTGTCCATTACACAGTACTTGCTTTGATACTGTATTTATATCACAGTACAGTAGGTGTATGGTAATATTAAATACAGAATTATACTTGCCACTGAGCTGCCTGTAAGCTACTGGGTCGTTCCATGTCATTACAGCAAGCCATAAATCCACCATCTCAGATTGGTGCTGTTCCTGCTATTAAGTGATGTTTCTTTTTTAAGAAATCCCCCCTTTTTTAAGAAATCTCAATTTTAAAGGGATTGTTCACCCAAATTACATATTGGTTTCCTTAACATGTAAGCAGTCTAGGGACAAGGTATGACAGCAACCCATGCTTCGGTTTTGTATGGCCACTTTTTTTCAAACGCTAACTTGTTAGTATTTGTGGCACAAGTCCAATGCAAATCAATGACAAATTTGGACAGGAAACTAGTAATTGTAACGAATTACATTTACAAAGTATCCTACCCAACTCTCTGTGTCTGTGTGTGTGTGTGATTAGTGGAAGTGTTATATTTAAGCAATAAGGCCAGAGGGGGTGCTTCGATCTTTATGCACGACGCAAAGCAGAGTGCCTGGATACAGCCCTTAGCCGTGGTATATTGGCCAAATACTACACAGCTCAGATTGCCTTATTGTTACTACAAACTGGTTACCTACATAATTAGAGTAGTAAAAATACCCGTGGTATAAGGTCTGATATACCATGGCTGTCAGCAATTCAGGGCTCGAACCACCCGTTTATAATATGGACTAGGCTACCTTATATAAGTAGAATTGTTATGTTGTATTATGCCTTGTTATGTGACAATTCTATACACTATAACATCTGTTTGCCTTATTGTTTCTCTCACTGACATCAAATGTGCATTGCAGACGTCACATGCTAAATTGTATCTGGCATGAGATAGGATTATTTTAGAACATGTTTTGGTGAAGCATCATGCCCAACACCACAACGCCCCTTTGAAGATGAATGACTTTCCAATCACTTTAACTATTTTCAATCACAACATAATAACGGTTAACAAATTAAAAACGGTTGTTTTACTTTTTGTCCATCGAGAAGCTTTGTGTTCGAGCGAATCAACTCTGGAAGTAGGATACATATCATCATACCGTGCGCATAGCCGCTCTCCCTCTCAAGTGTTATCACGTGCGTGAGCTAATTTCTACAAGCAGCGTTAGGGTTGCACACAGATTTAACTTCTTAGCGAGAATGTTGTGGAAACTCGGTCTGATTGAGGTCAAATATTTAGATAATTGGAATTGTGATGAAGACAAGATGCGGGAAGAAGAACTTTTGAGAAATACCTTCTTCTATGACCTTTAATAGCCGGTGGCTTTACAGCTCTTCATCCATATGAGAAGTTTCCCCTGAGCTTGAGACATCTGCCGCGTACTCTGCGCTGTCAAACTCTCTTCCACCGGGAATATTACGCGCTTTTGTCATAGGTTGTTTTATTACCTCATTGGAAAATATAGGGCGATTGTTTCGTGGTAGACTTGGTAAGTGACTCAACGTTTTTTCTTCTTCTCCTACACAAGTGTTTGATAGCTTTTGTTGTGACGCTTTAATTATGCTGAGCATCACAGCTGGAATAGACCGAAACTGTCAGATAGGTCGACCAGGAAGACAACTATATGTTAGTTAGCGTTTATTTATTTAGGCTACTTGCAGTTCGAGTGTTTTTGGAAACCCATGACTCGTACTCCATCACAAATCATGTAATTTATGCTTTGTATGCATCAAAGATTCACAGTGAATTTAAGTGAGGAATATGCCTACGTACACTAACAAAAACTACATTTTATACGGTAATTTGAGGTATATTCAACACACACAACTCGGAAATGTTTAACTGTGCGGCACTCTGTCGGAAATGGCGCATTGTCGGAAAATGTCTATATTTCGAAAGATACTGTAATTCCACCACACAGAATACAGTGCCCTACCATATATAGGGCAGCAGGTAACCTGGTGGTTAGAGCGTTTGGCTCATTAACACACATTGAGGTGTGCTTTGTAAGAGGCTATATTTGTTGCACCCCTGAATGAGAATGCTGTAACAATTGAACTCTGTGTTTAAAGTGAGTCATCAATTCAAAAAGTACAGTGCCTTCATAAAGTATTAACACCCTTTGATTTTTTTTTCCACATTTTGTTGTGGGATTAAAATGGATTTAATTGTTTTTTGTGTGTCAACGATCTACACCAAATACACTAATTTCAAAGTGGAAAAAAGTCTAACATTTGTAATAAATGTGTGAAAAATAAAACACATATCTTGCTTTCATATGTGTTCAATACATGTTAGAATCACCTTTGGCAGCAATTACAGCTGTGAGTTTTACTTGGTAAATCTCTTAAGAGTTTTGTACACCTGGATTGTACAATATTTGCACCTTTTTCTTTTTATTCTTCAAGCTCTGTCAAGTTGGTTGTTGATCATTGCTAGACAGCCATTTTCAAGTCTTGCCATAGATTGTCAAACCACTTTCAGTCAAAACTGGTATCAGTTAACATGGGTGCCGGAGAGGATGGCTGCCGTTTTATGGGCTCCTGACAAATTGTGCTATTTTGTGTGTTTTTTTCCCCACTGTTTTTAACTTTTTAGTACATAATATTTCCACCATCATTTCCTATGACCCAAAATAAATAGGTTTTGGACATCAGAACAGCGATTACTCACCTCGAACTGGACAAGGATGTTTCTTTAATGAGTCTGAAGCGAATTATATACAGCTCTTCCCGGAACAGGCCCACATCCCTGTCAATCGTATGAAGAGGAGACACCGTTACAGAGGTCGAAGAGCTGACTGCGTCGGGGAGTGGATAATCTGCCTTTACCTCCGTTCAACTGGCGAATGTGCAATCACTGGAGAATAAACTGGATGAGCTCCATTCGAGACTATCCTATCAACAGGACATCAAAAACTGTAATATCCTATGTTTCACCGAGTCGTGGCTGAACAAGGACATTGATAATATACAGCATAAGGCCATAAGCAAACAAGAAAATGCTTATCCAGAGGTGGCGCTTCTTAATGTAGAGGTGGTGTTTCTTAATGCAGGAAAACAGATATCCGGTTTTACCTCATTTCTACCAGTATGTCACATGTGCAACTAGAGCAGGAGTGGGCAATTCCAGTCCTCGAGGGCCTGAATGGTGTCAGTTTTTCCCCAGCCCCAGCTAACACGCTTGACTCCAATAATCACCTAATCATGATCTTTAGTTTAGAACACAATATGATTAATCAGCTGTGTTTGCTAGGGATGGAGAAAAAGTCTGACACTAATCAGGCCCTTGACTGGAGTTGCCCACCCCAGAACTAGAGGAAACCAAACTCTAGATCACCTTTACTCCACACATAGAGATGTGTACAAAGTTCTCCCTCGCCCTCCATTTGGCAATTTTGACCATAACTTTATCCTCCTGCTTACGAGCAAAAACTCAAACAGGAAGTACTAGTGACTCGCTCAATACGGAAGTGGTCCGATGAAGCGGATGCTAGGCTACAGGACGGATTCATTACCACGGACTGCAATATGTTCTGAGATTCATCCGATGGCATTGAGTAAACCACATCAGTCCCCGGCTTTATTAATAAAGTCGGCTGGCCCTCGCTACATTTTCGTCGCAAGACCCACTGGCTCCAGGTCGTCTACAAGGCCATGCTAGGTAAAGCTCCGCCTTATCTCAGTTCACTGGTCACGATGGCAACACCCATCCGTAGCACGCGCTCCAGCAGGTGTATCTCACTGATCATCCCTAAAGCCAACACCTCATTCGGCTGCCTTTCGTTCCAGTACTCTGCTGCCTGTGACTGGAACGAATTGCAAAAATCGCTGAAGTTGGAGACCTTTATCTCCCTCACCAACTTCAAACATCAGCTATCTGAGCAGCTAACCGATCGCTGCAGCTGTACATAATCTATTGGTAAATAGCCCACCCATTTTCACCTACCTCATCCCCACAGTTTTTATTTACTTTTCTGCTCTTTTGCACACCAATATCTCTACCTGTACATGATCATTTATCAATCCAGTGTTAATCTGCAATATTGTAATTATTCGCCTACCTCCTCATGCCTTTTGCACACATTGTATATAGACTCCCCTTTTTTTTCTACTGTGTTATCGACTTGTTAATTGTTTACTCCTTGTGTAACTCTGTGTTGTCTGTTCACACTGCTATGCTTTATCTTGGCCAGGTCGCAGTTGTAAATGAGAACTTGTTCTCAACTAGCCTACCCGGTTAAATAAAGGTGAAAAAAAAAAAAAGTGTATCAGTGACATCATCCCCACAGTGACCGTACGTACATATCCCAACCAGAAGCCATGGATTACAGGCAACATCCGCAGTGGGCTAAAGGCTAGAGCTGCTGATTTCAAGGAGTAGAACTCTAACCAAGACACTTATAAGAAATCTCTTTACGGGCTCTGACGTACCATCAAGCAGGCAAAGCATCAATGCAGGACTAAGATCAAATATTACTACACTGGCTCTGATGCTCGAAGTGGCAAAGCTTGCAAACTATCACAGATTAGAAAGGGAAACCCAGCCACGAGCTGCCCAGTGACGCTAGCCTACCAGACGAGCTAAGTGCCTTCTATGCTCGCCTTTGAGGCAAGCAACACAGAACAATGCATGACCACACCAGCTGTTCCAGATGACTGTGTAATCACGCTCTCCATAGCCGATGTTTGACAGGATTTCCCAAACTCAGTCCTCAGGACCCCAAGGGCTGTATGTTTTGGTTTTTGCCCTAGGACTACACAGCTGATTCAACTAATCAAACTCTGATCATTTGAATCAGCTGTGTAGTGTTAGGGCAAAAACCAAAACGTGGACAGAGTTTGGGAACCACTGGAGTAAGACGTTTAAACACTCCCTGAGCCACCCCTCCCCCTTCCCCCGGCCAATAACAACAGCCGATAAGAAAACTAGACTTCAGTGCAGCTTTTGATATAATCAATCTTAGTCTGCTGCTGGAAAAACTTGTGTTATGGCTTTACACCCCCTGCTATAATGTGGATAACCTGTCTAGCAGAACACAGTGGGTGTTCTTTAATGGAAGCCTCTCAAACATAATCCAGGTAGAAGCAAGAATTCCCCAGGGTAGCTGTTTATGCCCCTTGCTTTTTTCAAACTTTACTAACGAGATGCCACTGGCTTTGAGTAAGGCCAGTTTGTCTGTATGTGGATGACTCAACACTATACACGTCAGCTACTATAGCGACTGAAATTACTGCAACATTTAACGAAGAGCCACACTTAGTTTTGGAATGGGTAACAAGGAATAAGTTAGTCCTAAATATTTACAAAACTAAAAGCATTGTATTTGGGACAAATCCTTGACTAAACCTCAACTACATCTCGTAATGAATAATGTGGAAATTGAGCAAGTTGAGGTGACTAAAATTCTTGGAGTAACCCTGGATTGTAAACTGTCATGGTCAAAACATATTGATGCAAAAATAGCTAAGATGGGAAGAACTCTGTCCATAATTAAGTGCTGCTCTGCCTTAACAACACTATCAACAAGGCAGGTCCTACAGGCCCTATTTTTGCCGCACCTGAACTACTGTTCAGTCGTCTGGTCAGGTGCCACAAAGAGTGACTTGGGAAAATTGCAGTTGGCTCAGAACAGGGCAGCACGGCTGGCCCTTAAAAGTACACGGAGAACTAACATTAATGACATGCATGTCAATCTCTCATGGCTCAGTGAAAGAGAGATTGACTTCCTCATTACATGTTATTATTGTAAGAGCTGTTAACAAGCTGAAGTTACCGAGCTGTCTGTTTAAAATACTAGCACACAGCTCGGACACCCATGCATACAAGACTTTCCACCCGAGTTCTCTCCACAATCCCGAAGTCCAGAACAGACTATGGGAGGTGCACAGTACTACATATAGCCATGACTACATGGAACTCTATTCCACATCAGGTAACTGATGCAAGCAGTATAATCCGATTTAAAAAGCAGGTAAAAATACACCTTATGGAACAGCAGGGACTGTGAAGTAACACAAACATAGGCACAGACAGGTGCTTACACACACATGATAACATACGCACTATTCTCACATGGATTTTGTGTTGTAGATATCTGGTAGTGGAGTATGGGCCTGAGGGCACACACTTAGTGTGTTATGAATTCTGTATTGTAATGTTAACATTGTATAAGTGCCTTCATTTTGCCGGACCCCAGGAAGAGTAGCTGCAGCCTTGACACATGGCATCTATTGGCCAAGGTCTCACAACGCATGTTTTTCCAGGCTAGCATCTTAAACAACATGGCAGGTACTGACCAATAAACATTCAAGTGCCCTTTGACCTGACACATAAATGGATATAAATCAGACATGGTTATTCGTATTGAAACAAAACAAAATGTACCCAACACTGTCAAGACTCAACATATGCAAGAACAATCTGATCCGCCATATGTTAATATCTCTTGATCTGTTTGACAAAGTCATGGAATTTGGCACACATTTTTTGGCACACATGCTCAGCGACGTGAACCTAGCAAACCTGTAGAGTTTGGTTCTGTTTGGCCTCGTGGTGGTGCTGTTGGCTTATAATGGCCATGTTGATTGAACAAGAGTCTTGGAAAACATTGGTGCTGATCGGTCAAGCGGTTCTCGAGTAGAAGACATTTCAAATAGTCAACATCATTAAAATGGTCCAAAATCCATCAAAAGCATATTGGATGATCTTGGTTTTGAGTTCTGATATTTGGGAAACGTGGTAAGAAGTACTTTTTGTCATGTAGTGTACTTCTGTATGTGGACACCAACTTGTCGAATATATAAAAAAGATAATGGAGTTGGTCCCCCCTTTGCTGCTATAACAGCCTCCACTCTTCTGGCAAGGCTTTCCACTAGGACAGTGCTGCAGAGAGTGGCTTCCATTCAGCCACGAGGTCATTAGTGAGGTTAGGCACTGATGTTGGGCGACTAGCCTGGCTCCCAATCGGTGACCCAATTCATCCCAAATGTGTTCGATGGGGTTGAGGTCAGGCTTTGTGCATGCCAGTCAAGTTGTTCAACACTGATCTCAACAAACCATTTCTGTATGGACATCACTTTGTGCACGGGGGCAATGTCATGCTGAAACAGGAAAGGGCCTTGTCCAAAATGTTGCCACAAAGTTGGAAGCACAGAATCATCTAGAATGATTCTAAGGGGCCTAGGCCAAACCATAAAAACAGCCCCAAACCATTGTTCCTCTTCTACCAAGCTTTACAGTTGGCACTATGTATTTGGGCAGGTAGTGTTCTCCTGGCATCCGCCAAAACCAGATTCATCCGTTGGACTGCCAGATGGTTAAGCATGATTCATCACTCCAGAGAACACGTTTCCACTGCTCCAGAGTCCAATGGCGGCGAGCTTAACATCACTCCAGCCGATGCTTGGCATTGCACATGGTTGATCTTGTGTGCGGCTGCTCGGCCATGGAAACCCTTTTCATGAAGCTCCCGACGAACAGTTATTGTGTTGACATTGCTTCCAGGGGAAGTTTGGAACTCGGTAGTGAGTGTAGCAACTGAGGACAGATGATTTTTACATGCTGTGAGCTCTTGTGCTGCAGGATATTAATCCATGACGGCGTAGTGTGTTACTAATGGTTTTCTTTGAGACGGTGGTCCCAGCTCTCTTCAGGTCATTGACCAGGTCCTGCCGTGTAGTAATGGGCTGATCCCTCACCTTCCTCATGATCATTGATGCCCCACGAGGTGAGATCTTGCATGGAGCCCCAGACCGAGGGTGATTGACCGTCATCTTGAACTTCTTCCATTTTCTAATAATTGAGCCAACAGTTGTTGCCTTCTCACCAAGCTGCTTGCCTGTTGTCCTGTAGCCCATCCCAGCCTTGTGCAGGTCTACAATTTTATCCCTGATGTCCTTACACAGCTCTCTGGTCTTGGCCATTGTGGAGAGGTTGGAGACTGTGTGTGAACAGGTGTCTTTTATACAGGTAACGAGTTCAAACGGGTGCAGTTAATACAAGTAATGAGTGGAGAACAGGAGGGCTTCTTAAAGAAAATCTAACAGGTCTGTGAGAGCGGAATTCCTACTGGTTGGTAGGTGACTACTGGTTGGTAGGTGAGTACTTAGGTCATGCAATAAAATGCAAATTAATTACTTAAAAATCATACATATGTGATTTTCTGGATTTTTGTTTTAGATTCCGTCTCTCACAGTTGAAGTGTACCTATGATAAAAAAATTACAGACCTCTACATGCTTTGTATCAAATACTTGTTCTCCCCACTGTATATTAGTGTAGCTCATCCAAGAGTGTATTGTCCTGATTACACTGCAGGGCCAAAACTTGAACCCGAGCATGGCTGCTTGCAGCTACAGCTACAATTCATAAGGTTGTAGGCTGCCTGAGAAACAGGGAAGGGGGAGAAGGAGGGAAGAGTGCAAGAGAGAGACTGGGAGAGAGATGAGAGAAAGAGAACATGTGTGAGAGAGAGAGTTGGGTGGTTGCTCTGGACAGGTTGCATCTAGATCACTTGGTTCTCTCATGTCTAAGGCTCTTTGGTTGAATTAATGATTCATCAATACATTCCTGGAAGTAGGAGCAAGATTCTAGGATTTAGGCAGTATTTGAGTGTCATCTCCCCTTTGATTTTCTTTTTTTGTTGTTGCCCAAAGTGTGTCAAATCTCAGTCTATAGTTTTAATCTATGATATGCTACTAAAACCATTTGTTTTTCTAATAAAATATTGTTATTTATTTCCCGTGGACTGCATTCCTAAAAACTCTTAAATTCTAATTGAATCCGTTGGCCTTCCTAGCCTTCGGACTGGAGCAATGCTGCTGCAAACACACTTATTTTCTGGATAGGAAGAGATCTGGGTCACATGCTTGTATCATCTATTTGCAGGGTTGCATGCATCAATGCCAAGAAATTCCATAAGGGTGACTTTGCCCAAGGAAAACGTGAGCCATCTGTGCAGGATGGAGCCGGCGGCCAAGGAGAGAGGGACGACAGAGAACGGCGGCAGCTCCTCGACGAGGGCGCAGCGCTCCTCCTGCACCAGCCTCAAGGTACGATCAGAACCTCTAGGCCTCCCTCTGCCGCTCTCTGATTCTCTTTGCCTCTGACTCTCTGAGACTATTCAATCCGTATTACGGAAGTTCAGTGTTACAGAACAATTTAAATTTAAAGGCAATTTTCCCGCATTGGCTGAGACAGCATTCATGTCGGCGCAATCGGAAATTACCTTTACATTTTTAATCACGCAATTGGTCCTGCTTCAGCAATACAGATTGAATAGAGCCCTAACTCTCCTCTGCATGCCTCCTCTCCTGTTAAGGTTAGCATTTAGTGGGAGGGGGGGGGCAACTTCTACCTGGAACTTCCTCTAGGAATACTATACCTCTGTTGTGGCAGGAAGAGCAGCCATACTGAACTCTGTCACTTGGCAAGGGGTTGTTCCAGCTCATTTGACCACGTGAGTTAGTGAGACCATGTTACATGTTTTTCTCCTATCATGTTAGCTTGCCATGTTGTTTAATGTCATTGGGCCTTGATAGCCTTTCTTTCCGATTTGGGATGGAGTCTTTTCCATGACATGCAGAACCAGGCGAAAAAGAGAGGGGCTGCATGAGTTTAAGGACCAGACATTGAAATGGGTTTAATATCTTTTAGGGAATTTAATGGATGTGAGAAGGATTCAGTAAGAGAATGAGAACACGCCGAATGAAGCCGAAGACTGCAGGTGAAGGATCCTGTGGGGGGGGTTCAACAGAGTTCAAGTGAAGGTCAAGCAAATCATAGAGAAAGCAGACTTTATTGCAATCATCTCTGATGGGTGGTCGAATGTTTGTGGGCAAGTAATAATGGACTACATCATCTCCACCCCTACATCATCTACAAGAGCACAGACACAAGGGACAACAGACACATCACTCTACATTGCAGATGAGCTGAAGGCAGTCAACAATGACCTTGGAACACAGAAGGTATTTGCACTGGTGACCTACAATGCTGCGAACATGAAGGCTGCTTGGTCTAAAGTGGAGGAGTCCTACCCTCACATCACACCCATTGGCTGTGCTGCTTATGCATTGAATCTGCTCCTCAAAGACATCATGGCACTGAAAACAATGGATACACTCTACAAGAGAGCCAAGGTAATGGTTATATTTGTGAAGGGTCATCATGTTATAGCAGCAATCTACCTCACCAAGCAAAGTGAGAAGAATAAGAGTACCTGAAGCTGCCCAGCAACACCCGTTGGGGTGGTGTTGTCATCATGTTTGACAGTCTCCTGGAGGGGAAGGAGTCTCTCCAAGAAATGGCCATATCACAGTCTGCTGATATGGACAGCCCCATCGAGAGGATCCTCCTGGATGGTGTATTTAGGGAGGGGGGGTAAGCAGCCTGACGTCCTGAAACCTATAGCAGTAGCCATTGCACGGATTGAGCGATACAATGCCATCCTGTCTGATGTTCAGACTCTTGAGCGATACAATGCCATCCTGTCTGATGTTCAGATGCTTGCAGATGTAAGAGAAGAAATCTGTACTGCCCTGCCCACTTCACTATTGCTCCAAGCAGAGGAAACTGCAAATCTGAAATACATCAAAAAGTGTGAAGACTTCTGCATGAAGCCCATACACACCACAGCGTACATGTTGGACCCCAAGTATGCTGGCAAGAGCATCCTGTCTGGTGCAGAGATCAACAAGGCCTATGGTGTCATCACTACCGTGTCTTGTCACCTTGGCCTGGATGATGGCAAGGTTCTTGGCAGTCTGGCGAAGTACACTTCCAAGCAAGGGCTTTGGAATGGAGATGAAATATGGCAGTCGTGTCAACATATCTCATCAACCACCTGGTGGAAGGGACTTTGGATTTGAGGCACTTTCCCCTGTTGCTTCCATCATCCTATAAATTCCACCAACATCAGCCTCCTCAGAGCGCAACTGGTCCTTGTTTGTGAACACACACACACCAAAGCACGCAACAGGCTGAACAAGGGTTGAGAAATTGGTCGCCATCCGGGAAAATTTGAGGCTTTTTGAGCCTGACAACGAGCCATCCTCAATAAGGTTGGAAAGTGACAGTAAAGATGAGGCCTCAGAGTCTGATGTTCAAGAGCTGGACATTGAGGAGGTCCAGGGAGAAGACATGGAAGCCTGAGAGGAAGACAACCAAAGCTTTAGTTTCTAGACTGTCATTTTGCATAATTATGTTGAAAATGTTTTTGGGAGATGCAATGGATCATTGGGCATCATTCAATATTCCCTTTTGTTGTTCAGTGAAATCATCAAATGTGAAGAGTCAACTCCTTAAATTAAAGTTCAATGTGTAACTAAAGTGTTTTTTTTCTATTGGAAGGATTTAATCATTTGCAATTATGTCTATTTATGAGGTAAAAGGTTTATGTTTCTGTCTCAATGCAAAAAATATTTAAATGGTATTAATATTAATTTGCATATATTTCCGTTAATTCCCGTGAATTCCCATGGATATTTTCCACCTCTGATTATTCTCCAAAATGCTGTGAAAGCAGGCAGCTTGCTGGTCCATGATTAAATCAAATTTTACCTTCACATGCACCGAATACAACAGGTTTAGACCTTACCGTGAAATGCTTACTTAAGAAAATACCAACAGAAAAAAGTAAGAGATAAGAGCAGCAGTAAATAACAATAGTGGGGCTGTATACAGGGGTACTGGTATAGAGGCAAAGTGCAGGGGCACCGGTGTCAAGGTAATTGAGGTCATATGTACATGTAGGCAGAGTTATAAAAGTGACTATGCATAGATCTTAACAGAAAGTAGCAGCAGTGTAGAAGGGGGGGGGGGGGGCAATGCAAATAGTCTTGGTAGCCATTTGATTAGATGTTCAGGAGTCTTGTGGCTTGGGGGTAGAAGCTGTTTAGAAGCCTCTTGGACCTAGACTTGGAGCTAGACTTTGAGCTCCGGTACCGCTTACTGTGCGGTAGCAGAGATAACAGTCTATGACTAGAGTGGCTGGAGTCTTTGACTAGGGCCTTCCTCTGATACCACCTGGTATAGAGGTCCTGGATGGCAGAAAGCTTGGTCCCAGGAATGTACTGGCTGTACACACTATCATCTGTAGCGCCTTACGGTCAGATGTAGTTGCCCTACCAGGTGGGGATGCAACTGGTCAGGATGCTCTCGATGGTGCAGCTGTAGAACATTTTGAGGATCTGAGGACCCATGACAAATCTTTTCAGTCACCCGAGGGGGAAAGGCATTGTCGTGCCCTCTTCCCGACATTCTTGTTTTGTTTGGACCATGATAGTTTGTTGGTGATGTGAACACCAAGAAACTTGAAACTCTCGACTTGCTCAGCTTCAGCCCCGTTCATGTGAATGGGGGCATTTTTCAGCCCTCCTTTTCCTGTATTCCACGATAATCTCCTTTGTTTTGCTCATGTTGAGGGAGAGGTTGTTGTGCTGGCACCATACTGCCAGGTCTCTGACCTCCTCCCGATAGACTGTTTTATCGTTGTCGGTGATCAGCTTAACACCATTGTGTCATCAGAAAACTTAATAATGGTGTTGGAGTTCTGCTTGGCCACACAGTCGTGGTGAACCGGGAGTACAGGAGGGGACTAATCACGCATCCCTGAGGAACTCCCGTGTTAAGGATCAGTGTGGTAGATGTGTTGTTGCCTACCCTTACCACCTTGGGATGGCCCGTCAGGAAGTCCAGGATCCAGTTGCAGAGGGAAGTGTTTAGTCCCAGTGTCCTTAGCTTAGTGATAAGTTTTGAGGGCAATGTGGTGTTGAACGCTGATCTGTAGTCAATGAACAGCATTCTCAAATAGGTGTTCCTTTTGTCCAGGTGAGAAAGGGCAATGTGGAGTGAGATTGAGATTGCGTCATCTGTGGATCTGTTGTGGCAGTATGTGAAATGGAGTGGGTCTAGGGTTTCCGGGATAATGGTGTTGATGTGAGCAATGACCAGCCTTTCAAAGCACTTCATGGCTACCGAAGTGAGTGCTGTGGGGTGGTAGTCATTTTGGCAGGTTACCTTTACTTTATTGGGCACAAGGACTATGGTCTGCTTGAAAGATGCAAGAATTACAGACTCGGTCAGGGAGAGTGTCAGTGAAGACATTTGCCAGTTGGTCCGCGCATGCTCTGAGTGCACGTCCTGGTAATCCGTCTGCCCCTGCGGCCTTGTGAATGTTGACTTGTTTAAAGTTCTTGCTCACGTCGGCTATGGAGAGCGTGATTTCGCAGTCATCCGGATCAGCTGGTGCTCTCATGCATGCTTAAGTGTTGAAGCGAGCGAGCATAAAAGGCATTTAGCCCGTCTGGTTGGCTCGCGTCACTTGGCAGCTCACGGCTGGGTTTCCCTTAGTAGTCTGTAATAGTTTGCATGTCCTGCCACATGTAGTAGGATTTAATCTTAGTCCTGTATTGACGTGTTGCCTGTTTGATGGTTTGTCTGAGGGCTTAGCAGGATTTCTTATAAGTGTTCGGATTAGTGTCCCGCTCCTTGAAAGCGGTAAGTCTAGCCTTTAGCTTGGTGCGGATGTTGCCTGTAATCCATGGCTTCTGGTTGGGATGTGTACGTACAGTCATTGTGGGGACGACATCGTCTGATTGTGGTATGTATACTCCTCAATACATTGGATGAATCCTGGAACATATTCCAGTCTGTACTAGCAAAACAGTCCTGCAGCATAGCATCTGCATCATCTGACCATTTCCGTATTGAGTGAGTCACTGGTACTTCCTGCTTTAGTTGTTGCTTGTAAGCAGAAATCGGGAGGATAGGATTATGGTCAGATTTGCCAAATGGAGGGCGAGGGAGAACTTTGTGCACAGCTACAAAAAATATAGACGAAAACTCTCTTGGTAGATAGTGTCATCTACAGCTTATCATGAGGTTCTCTACCTCAGGCGAGCAATACCTCGAGACTGCCTTAATATTAGACATTACACACCAGCTGTTATTGACAAATAGACAGACACCCCCACCCTTCGTCTTACCGGTCATAAACTCAGCAAAATAAGAAACGTCCTCTCACTGTCAACTGTGTTTATTTTCAGCAAACTTAACATGTGTAAATATTTGTATGAACATAACAAGATTCAACAACTGAGACATAAACTGAACAAGTTCCACGACATGTGACTAACAGAATTGGAATAATGTGTCCCTGAACAAAGAGGGGGTCAAAATCCAAAGTAACAGTCAGTATCTGGTGTGGCCACCAGCTGCATTAAGTACTGCATTGCATCTCCTCCTCGTGGACTGCACCATATTTGCCGGTTCTTGCTGTGAGATGTTATCCCACTCTTCCACCAAGGCACCTGCAAGTTCCTGGACATTTTGGGGGGAATGGCCCTAGCCCGCAACCCCCGATCCAACAGGTCCCAGATGTGCTCAATGGGATTGAGATCCGGGCTCTTTGCTGGCCATGGCAGAACAATGACATTCCTGTCTGGCAGGAGATCACACACAGAACGAGCAGTATGGCTGGTGGCATTGTCATGCTGGAGGGTCATGTAGGAAGGGTACCAAATGAGGGAGGAGGATGTCTTCCCTGTAACGCACAGCGTTGAGATTTCCTGCAATGACAACAAGCTTAGTTTGATGATGCTGTGACACACCGCTCCAGACCATGACAGACCCTTCACCTCCGAATCGATCCCGCTCCAGAGTGCAGGCCTCGATGTAATGCTCATTCCTTCGACGATAAACTCAAATCCGACCATCACCCCTGGTGAGACATAAACTGCGACTCGTCAGTGAAGATACATTTTTGCATGTCCTTCCAGTGACTGTGGGTTTGTGCCCATAGGCGACGTTGTTGCTGGTGATGTCTGGTGGGGACCGGCCTTACAACAGGCCTACAAGCCCTCAGTCCAGCCCTCAGTCCAGCCTCTCTTGCTGTCAGTCTGAGCACTGATGGAGGGATTGTGTGTTCCTGGTGTAACTCGGGCAGTTGTTGTTGCCATCCTGTACCGCAGGTGTGATGTTCGGATGTAACAATCCTGTGCAGGTGTTGTTACACGTGGTCTGCCACTGCGACGATGACAAGCTGTCCGTCCTGTCTCCCTGTAGCTCTGTCTTAGACATCTCACAGTACGGACATTGCAATTTATTGCCCTGGCCACATCTGCACTCTTCATGCCTCCTTGCAGCATGCCTAAGGCATGTTCACGCAAATAAGCAGGGACCCTGGGCATCTTTCTGTTGGTGGTTTTCAGAGTCAGTAGAAAGGCCTCTTTAGTGTCCGAAGTTTTCATAACTGTGACCTTAATTTTCTACCGTCTGTAAGCTTAACGACCATTCCACAGGTGCATGTTCATTAATTGTTTAGGATTCATTGAAAAAGTATGGGAAACAGTGTTTAAACCCTTTACAATGAAGATCTGTGAAGTTTTTGGGATTTTTACAGTCTATTACTTTAAGACATGAAGGTCAGTCAATCCGGAAAATTTCAATAACTTTGAAAGTTTCTTCAAGTGCAGTCACAGTAACCATCACTATGTTGAAATTGGCTCTCATGAGAACCTCCACAGAAATGGAAGACCCAGAGTTACCTCTGCTGCAGAGTATATGTTCATTAGTCACCAGCCTCAGAATTTGCAGCCCAAATAACCCAATTGATATGTTTTGGGATGAGATGGCCCGCAGAGTGAAGTAAAAGCAGCCAACAAGTGCTCAGCATTATGTGGGAAATCCTTCAAGACTGTTGGAAAAGCATTCCAGGTGAAGCTGGTTGAGATAATGTCAAGAGTGTGCAAAGCTGTCATCAAGGCAAAGGGTGGCTACTTTGAAGAATCTCAATTATAAAATATATTTTGATTTGTTTAACACTTTTTTGGTTACTACATGATTCCATATGTGTTGGAAAGGCACACACCTGTCTTTATAAGGTCCCACACTTGACAGTGCATGTCAGAGCAAAAACCAACCATGTGTTGAGTCACAGATCTGGAGATGGGTACCAAAACATGTCTGCAGTATTGAAGGTCCCCAAGAACACAGTGACCTCCATCATTCTTAAATGGAAGAAGTTTGGAACTACCAAGGCTCTTCCTAGCCCTGGCTTCCCGGGAGGTGACCTCAGGGAGGTGACCAAGATCCCGATGGTCACTTTGACAGAGCTCTAGAATTCCTCTGTGAAGATGGGAGAAGGACCACCATCTCTGCAGCACTCAACCAATCAGGCCTTTATGGTAGAGCGGCCAGACATAATCCACTCCTCTGCAAAGAAACCACTGTAAAAGTCACATGATAGCCCACTTGGAGTTTGCCAAAAGACACCTAAAGACTATCAGACCAAGAGAAACAAGATTCTCTGGTTTGATGAAACCAAGATTGAACTCTTTGGCTTGAATGCCAGGCGTCACATCTGGAGGAAACCAGGCACCATCCCTATGGTGAAGCATGGTGGTATCAGCATCATTCTGTGGGGATGTTTTTCAGCGGCAGGGACTGGGAGACTAGTCAGGATTGAGGGAAAGATGAACAGAGTAACGTAAAGAGATCCTTGATGAAAACCTGCTCCAGAGCATTCAGGACCTGACTGGGGTGAAGGTTCACCTTCCAACAGGACAATGACCCTAAGCACACAGCCAAGACAACGCAGGAGTGGCTTCTGGACATGTCTCCGAATGTCCTTGAGTGGCCCAGCCAGAGCCCGGATTTGAACCCAATTGAACATCTCTGGAGAGACCTGAAAATGGCTGTGCATCAACGCTCTCCATCCAATCTGACAGAACTTGAGAGGATCTGCATAGAAGAATGTGAGAAACTCCCAAAAGATAGGTGTGCCAAGCTTGTAGCGTCATACCCAAGAAGACTCGAGGCTGTAATCACTGCCAAAGGGTCTGAATAGTTATGTAAATGTAATATTTCTGTTTTTAATTTTAATACATTTGCAAAATAAAATAAACTGTTTTTGCATTCCATTTTGGGGTATTGTGTGTAGATTGAGGGGAAAAAACAAACATTTTAATCAATTTTATGAGGCTGTAACAAAATGTGGAAAAAGTCAAGAGGTCTGAATACTTTCCGAATGTACTGTATATGCGTTAAAACATATTACAAATGGCATTTAGTCTTACATTTGATAAAGACATACAGTGATATAATATTAATAAAACTAACTTTGAAAGAATAAGGATAAGAGGATACATCGTTTATTCAAACATTAAACTCAGGGATATTGTCATCAAAATTGAACTCTAATTACAAAAATATAACAAAGTATATACTATAATAACAATAATTGTATTTTACAACTTCAGTTTCTTATGTAAGAAGTTTATTACATACATTTATTTTGGCCTATAGCCTAATACTCAGAATTAAAAGCATACAAGAACAGGGAAATGACCAGTGACAATCTGAGCTACTGAGTGAAGACTAGGAGATCCTTTACTAGTACCTAGTTGTGTACGGTATGTGTATCTATGTATGTGTCCTGTAAGCATGTGATTGGTCCCTCAGCCCGGTTTACAGCCTCAGTAGCATGTTGTCCAATCTCTACAGCCCCTGCCTATCCTTGTCACGGTGGAGCACAGATGACATGTCTGTAGTGTCGACCTCCTCACAAAGGTCTGACAGCTGACAGTCCACCACAGTGTCCTAGAGAGAGAGAGATGAGAGAGAGTATTTACAAAACGATATACCTCATTTATATATAAGGCAGGGGTGAAAGTTAGCTGGAATGGTCTGGTACGGAGTATCTTCAAAATGAATAGTGGGGGTACGCTGTACTGATAGAACATTAGCCTATCACAATAATTAAAACAGAGATTACAAAACTGTAGGCTATTACACTATTTATCATTATTGCATGGCAGTTGCATGAAACATTTGCAGATAGACTCCAAAATGCGGTGTAGCTTGATGACAAAGAACAATTTTTGCCAAGGCAGAGATGAGTGGCCCAGACAGAGACGTGCGCTGACTTGCAGTGTACGCATCAATTCAGGTTACAAGACTTGTTTAGGCCTAAAGAATGACAATCACCGAATGTCATAACACTTTTTGGTGTTTTGTAAGTGATGTCTCTTTGCGCTTATCCAATGGCACTGTATACATGCCAGAATGATTTGCCAAATAGTTGGAATAGCAACTGAAGTCTGGACACTGAGTAGGCCTCATGTAGCCTATTATAATATCCACTCCTGCAGAATTTAGTGTTCCTTGCATTAAAATGAAAGAATGTTAATTTTGTCTCAGGAACAGGAGTGGAGATACTGTATATGATTTCTTTCTTTCAGCATCTTGAGAAAATGAGCACTTAGGGACCTGTTGTGTATCCTAAACGTGGAATTTCTTTCAACGTCATAAAAGCTAACAGTAAGCATCCAAGACTAACTGAAATAATATCAAAAACATGTTGGATCGTTTTCACAGCTTTTCATTTTCTTAAAACTGTTAAGTCCACTGGTCCCTAAATGTCCTTGCTCTGTGAGAGAAGCAGAAATGAAGATGTTTACCAATGTCAACTAGATTGATCAATGCATCATTAACATTCTATCGATTTATGACATCATTCTGGTGAACAAGGCTTTACGTAGTATTCTAGACAAGCATCAAGTAATGACAGAAGAGAAGCAACGTATCTAATTATAGACAAGTTGACTAACAAATAGCTTACCAAATGTCGGAAATTATAAGCAGAAAAATATCTAAATGAGGCTTAAGAACCATTTTCGCTGAGTACTGTGCACAGGTTGCCTCCATGAGCTTTTTAAATAATTGTTTGAAAATTTGATGAAAACATTTGATGAAAATGTTATGAAATCATGACTGGTTGTGTTTATGCCACATTAAAGGGTAGCCTAATACATTGTAAAAGTTAAATAACAAATCTTGACTATTAGGCCCATAGAAATTCAATCAAATTAATGGGGATTCTATATGTCATTCTTTGATTAGGTCATGCACAAATAGGAGGTCCCATACTGGGAATAAATTACATTTTACGTTCACCCCTGCTGTAAGGGTTTTCCTGTGGTGAAGTAGAGGACCAAAACGCGGCGTGGTTATATTGATTCATGTTTAATTAAAACAGATAAACATGAACACTACAAAACAACAAATGTGGAAAACCAAAAACAGCCCTATCTGGTGCAAAACACAGAGACAGGAACAATCACCCACAAACACACAGTGAAACCCAAGCTACCTAAGTATGATTCTCAATCAGAGACAACTAATGACACCTGCCTCTGATTGAGAACCATACTAGGCCGAAACATAGAAATACCCCAAAACATAGAAAAACAAACAGACTACCCACCCAACTCACGCCCTGACCATACTAAATAAATACAAAACAAAGGAAATAAAGGTCAGAACGTGACACCTGCCATAATAATAATAATAATAATAATAATAATAATAATAATAATAATAATAAATCATTGACAGTTAAATTCCAGTCAAAAAGCTTGGCTGAGAGGCATCAGCATCATGTGGTGGCTTCTCAACTTCCTCCAGTTCCTCCATTTCAATCTCATCCTCTTTGTCCTCATCTTCCCCAAGTGACGATTTACTCTTCAGCACATAAAAAGGAATCATAAATGGAAGGCAATTGTACAAGTTAGATTGCAGCCAGAAGGCATACTCTTTTTAGGAATCACAGATAAAATGTAAAAAAAAAAATGAAAATATGTAGCTAGTTAGCTAGCTAGCTAATAATTATTGTAGCTATATGGGAATCATACATTTTACTGGTGAAATAGTAATCATGCTGTAACGACATTCTTCGTTTGTCGAAAGAGAATCGGACCGAAATGCAGCGTGTTGGTTACTCATGTTTTTAATTAAACAAATGACGATACAGAAAATAACTTATAAATACAAAAACGACAAACGGAACGTGAAAAAACCTATACAGCCTGTCTGGTGAACACTAACACAGAGACAGGAACAATCACCCACGAAATACACAGTGAAACCCAGGCTACCTAAATACGGTTCCCTATCAGAGACAACAAGAATCACCTGACTCTGATTGAGAACCGCCTCAGGCAGCCAAACCTAAACTAAACTAAACACACCCCTAATCAACCACAATCCCAATGCCTACAAAAACCCCAATACGACAACACAATAAACCCATGTCACACCCTGGCCTGAACAAATATATATATATATATATAACGAAAACACAAAATACAATGACCAAGGTGTGACAGAACCCCCCCCCTAAGGTGCGGACTCCCGGACGCACCTCAAAACCATAGGGAGGGTCCGGGTGGGTGTCTGTCCATGGTGGCAGTTCCGGCTCGGGACGTGGACCCCACTCCATTAATGTCATAGTTCCTCCCCTACGCGTCCTGGGATAATCCACCCTCGCCGCCGACCATGGCCTAGTAGTCCTCACCCAGAACCCCACTGGACAGAGGGGCAGCTCGGGACAGAGGGGCAGCTCGGGACAGAGGGGCAGCTCGGGACAGAGGGGCAGCCCGGGACAGAGGGGCAGCCCAGAGGGGCACTGGGACAGAGGGGCAGCCCGGCACTGAGAGGAAGCCCGGCACTGAGAGGAAGCCCGGCACTGAGAGGAAGCCCGGCACTGAGAGGAAGCCCAGCCAGGCAGTTGAATCCGGCAGATCCTGGCTGGCTGGCTGGCAGATCCTGGCAGATCCTGGCTGGCTGGCGGATCTGGAAGAGTCTGGCAGATCCTGGCTGACTGGCGGATCTGGAAGAGTCTGGCTGACTGGCGGATCTGGAAGAGTCTGGCTGACTGGCGGATCTGGAAGAGTCTGGCTGACTGGCGGATCTGGAAGAGTCTGGCTGACTGGCGGATCTGGAAGAGCCTGGCTGGCTGGCGGATCTGGAAGAGCCTGGCTGGCTGGCGGATCTGGAAGAGCCTGGCTGGCTGGCGGATCTGGAAGAGCCTGGCTGGCTGGCGGATCTGGAAGAGCCTGGCTGGCTGGCGGATCTGGAAGAGCCTGGCTGGCTGGCGGATCTGGAAGAGCCTGGCTGGCTGGCGGATCTGGAAGAGCCTGGCTGGCTGGCGGATCTGGAAGAGCCTGGCTGGCTGGCGGATCTGGCGGCTTCTTGCAGACTGACAGCTCTGACTGTTCCATGCAGACTGACAGCTCCATGCAGACTGGCAGCTCCATGCAGACTGGCAGCTCCTGCTGCTCCATGCAGACTGGCAGCTCTGGCTGCTCCGAACAGGCAGGAGGCTCCGGCAGCGACGCGCTGAACAGGCGGGAGTCTCCGGTAGCGCAGGAGAGGAGAAAGGCTCTGATAGCGCTGAACAGACAGGAGACTCCATCAGCGCTATAGAGGAGAAAGGCTCTAGAAGCGCTGAACAGGCGGGAGACTCCGACAGCGCAGGAGAGAAGAAAGGCTCCGACAGCGCAGGAGAGGCGAGGTGCACTGTAGGCCTGATGCGTGGTGCTGGCACTGGTGGTATTGGGCCGAAGACACGCACAGGAAGCCTGGTGCGGGGAGCTGCTACCGGATGGCTGGGGTGTGGAGGTGGTAATGGATAGACCGGACCGTGCAGGCGCTCTTGAGCACCGAGCCTGCCCAACCTTACCCGGTTGAATACTCTTGGTCGCCCTGCCAGTGCGGCGAGGTGGAATAGCCCGCACTGGGCTATGTAGGCGAACCGGAGACACCGAGCGCAAGGCTGGTGCCATGTAAGCCGGCCCAAGGAGACGCACTGGGGACCAGATGCGTAGAGCCGGCTTCATGGCATTTGACTCGACGCTCAATCTAGCCCGGCCGATACGCGGAGCTGAAATATACCGCACCGGGCTATGCACCCGCACTGGGGACACCGTGCGCACCACTGCATAACACGGTGCCTGCCCGGTCTCTCTAGCCCCCCGGTAAGCACAGGGAGTTTGCGCAGGTCTCCTACCTGGCGTAGCCATACTCCCTGTAAGCCCCCCCAAGACATTTTTGGGGCTGATTCTCGGGCTTCCATCCACGTCGCCGTGCTGCCTCCTCATACCAGCGCCTCTCCGCTTTAGCCGCCTCTAGTTCCTCCTTGGGGCGGCGATATTCACCAGGCTGAGCCCAGGGTCCTTTTCCGTCCAGTTCTTCCTCCCATGTCCAATTCTCCAAGTGGTGCAGCCTCTCCCACTGAAGCTGCTTCTGTTGCCTCTCCTGTGGCTCCTGCCTGTTAACACGCTGCTCGGTCCGTGTGTGGTGGGTGATTCTGTAACGACGTTCTTCGTTTGTCGAAAGAGAGTCGGACCGAAATGCAGCGTGTTGGTTACTCATGTTTTTAATTAAACAAATGACGATACATAAAATAACTTATAAATACAAAAACAACAAACGGAACGTGAAAAAACCTATACAGCCTGTCTGGTGAACACTAACACAGAGACAGGAACAATCACCCACGAAATACACAGTGAAACCCAGGCTACCTAAATACGGTTCCCTATCAGAGACAACAAGAATCACCTGACTCTGATTGAGAACCGCCTCAGGCAGCCAAACCTAGAGTCTGCTAAATGACTTAAATGTAAATGTAAACACACCCCTAATCAACCACAATCCCAATTCCTCCAAAAACCCCAATACGACAACACAATAAACCCATGTCACACCCTGGCCTGAACAAATATATATAACGAAAACACAAAATACAATGACCAAGGCGTGACACATGCAGCAGCCCTCTCTTTTGCCTGGCTAGCTAGCTATTTTTATATCTAATCACTAACGTTAGCCAGTTCATTTTAGCTAGGTCTAGCTCATACCTAATGACAAATGCTCTTCAAATTGTCAATATTAATATTTTATTTTGTACATATATCAATAAGAAAACATTTACATCCAAAAGACAAGACGAGCTAAATCAAATAGCCACCTTGTCTCGTTTTGGCTGATTTGTCTACTCGACTTGTTATCAAAATTTTATTTCACAGACTCATCTTATCAATCTGAAAAAATACTCTAAAATGTACATATTATAATTACCAACATAAAAACGAATTGCATACATTTTCTTACCTTTAATATTGTTGTCCTGACAGAGCTGTCAAAGTTGTGAGAAATCGTTCAGGTCCAGTAGAGGTGAAGCACCACCCAGTGGCAGCATTCACTTTCAGTCTCCACGCCAAAACTCCCAATTTTCTCACTCCTACCAATGACTCATGGGTGTCAGTCGTTACTATGGCAATTCAGGATGGCGCTACCCATACCTCTAATAAACGTTGTTCAAGATCAAAATGATAAAAACAGAGATTTTTCTATGATATAAGCACATGTTTAGTATTAGTGGATTGAATACATGTCTTTGCTCAGCTTCACTTCCTGAAGTGTTTCCATTCCCTTTGCAGAAGGCAGGGTTGGGGAGGGCCTTGTAGCCATCCCGGAAGGGAGAGTATGCAGCATGTGCTGTCTCAGGATATTCAGTTTCCAGTTTGCACGAAGTTCAGTGTAGTTCCTTGAGAGCCATCGCTGTGTAGGCTTGAGGGGGAATATACAAGGCAGTGAATATAACCCCCCCAAAATTATTTGGGAGCTAATGTGGTCAGAATTAGATGTGTTATTCCAGATTGGGAATTCCTGTATGTTACCACAATCACACCATGTTGTTAATCATGAGACATACTCCTCCACCTCTGTTTCCGGGAAAGTTCCTTCTTCCTGTCCACACGATGAACGGAGAACCCCGCTGACTGTATGGACGGGGACAATATATCCGGAGAGATCCAATGTAGTGTTCCATATCCCAAGGATATTAGCTCAGTTCTACCCTCTCGGGTTATGGACTTCTGTTGTTTTCTCCTGAAGCACTCTGGAACGTATGTCAGTCAATCCAATACCTGCCAACGGACGTTGTTGCCATAGTGAAACATGAAAAGTGACTGACGTTGCTCTCCCAACAGAGCACATTAGGAACTGTCATGTGTGCTCCCTCTCTGGCCTCTAGGTCACCAGGCTGCTCGTTATGGCGCACACCTGTCAACAGCGTTACGCGCATAATGACACTCACCTGGACTCCATCACCTCCTTCATTACCTGCTCTTTATATGTCATTCCCTTTGATTTCTTCCCCAGTCGTCACTGTTCCTGTTTCATGTCGGTGCGCTGTTTGTGTTTCTTGTTTTGTTCATTTATATATTAAATGTACTCACTCCCTGAACTTGCTTCCCGACTCTCAGCATACAGCGTTACAGAATGACGCCATAAACAAGAGGAAGAATCAGGGAGTGTTTTTTATGTTGTATGTTTTGGTGTTGGAGGTGATGTCGGGTCCGGGTGTCCGTACTGGAGCTACCTGGGAGGCCTCAGCCGGTTTGTCGGGTTCCCCTGCCTCAGCTGGCCTGACAGGTTTCCATACCTCAGCGGGATCGATAGGCTCCCATGTGTCAGCTGGCTCGACAGGCTGCCTTGCCTCCACTGAGGCAACCGGGGAGATCTCAGCCAGCTCATCAGGCTCTTACGCCTCTGCCGGTTCGTGAGGTTTCTGCGCTTCAGCGGAGGCGACCGGTCCACTCCGGATCCCCGGGATCTTCTCTTTGGTTGGCGTCCTGCGGCTGGAGCCGAAAACGCCAGGGAGGGGGTACTGTCACGTATGCTCTCTCTCCGGCACTCTAGGTCATCATGTTTCCGCGCCGCAGCCGGAACAACAGGTTCCCACGCGTTAGCAGAGGTGACCGGTTCACTCCTGATCCTGGAGTGGACTGTGTACTCCCTCTCCGGCCTGTGTACTCCCTCTCCGGCCTGTGTACTCCCTCTCCGGCCTGTGTACTCCCTCTCCGGCCTGTGTACTCCCTCTCCAGACTCTAGATCACCCGGCTGTGACTCCTGTCACCAGCGTTATGCGCATAATGACACTCACCTGGACTCCATCACCTCCTTGATTACCTGCCCTTTATGTCATTCCCTTTCGTTTCTTCCCCAGTTGTCATTGTTCCTGTTTCATGTCAGTGTGCTGTTTGTGTTTCTTGTTTTGTTCATTTATTTATTACATTTATTCACTCCCTGAACTAACTTCACAACTCTCAGCATACATCCTCTTTCTCCCTTTTAAATTCCTTTGATATATCCAACGCGCCACTCGGGCAAAGAGATATATTCAATCCACTAATACTAAACATGTGCTCCGGTGCGAATCCAGGTTGAATCACATCCGGCCGTGATTGGGAGTCCCATAGAATGGTACACAATTGGCCCAGCGTCGTCTGGGTTTGGCCGGGGTAGGCCGTCATTGTAAATAAGAATTTGTTCTTAACTGACTTCCCTAGTTAAATAAAAAATACAAAAGAAATTATAAACTGAATGGGCCAAGGGAAATTTTGTAGCCACCCTCAAATTCATAGACACAGTGGATGCTAAGGCTGTGTATGTCCATAGACGTGTGCGAAATCTGTTTTGCCTATTACTTACTAAAACTGTGTACTTATCATACTACATACAATTTAGAACATACTGTTTAGTAAGACTGTATGCAGTAGGCAACAAATACTAACATATTAGACTCATATTAGTGCTGGGGACAATAAAAGGCCACTCTAAAATGTGCAGTTTTGTCACACAATAGAATGCGACAGGTGTCTTAAGTTTTGAGCGTGCAATTGTCATGGTGACTGCAGGAATGTCCACCAGAGCTTTTGCCAGAGGATTGAATGTTCATTTCTTTACCATTAGCCGCCTCCAATGTAATTTTTGAGAATTTAGCAGTATGTCCAACCGGCCTCACAACCACAGACCACTTATATGGCGTTGTGTGGGCGAGCGGTTTTCTGATGTCAACGTGCCCCATGGTAGCGGTATGGGTAGGCATAAGCTACGGATCGAGTCTGAGTCACAAGTCCCTATGGCTCAAGTCCCAGTGCTCAATACCTGGTCCAAGTGTTCAAGTCTGAGCCACTGGGTCCACATTAACTCAAAATAAAGTTATTTACCCAGTCAGATATAGTGTAGTGGCCCAACAAACGTAGCGGCGGTATTATGGGTCATGTCCTTTGAAGGGTAGCCTAAGGTCTAGAATTAATCAGTTTTCTCTCAGGGATAGAGGTAGACTTGGCTACGTTGTCTACAGAACCTGTATATGAAATGCAGTGTGAAAGACTACTTTTCTATAACCTACTCAAGGGAGAGAAAAACATAGCTAGACTTTTGTTTTACTATTAAACTCAGTGCTGCTATTGTTTTTTATTTCTTAAAGCAGTGTGTGTTTTCTTAAGGCAAAGGGTAGCTCAATAGAAGGCTGGTGGTGATTGGTTAGCTCAAGTGAAGCAAGAGAGTCACCTGCGTATTATGTATAAATGGAGCCGGAGCGGAGCCTGTCTGCTTTTCTGCCCACACGCATCACTTTCTCCCCTGCAGCTCACCGGCTGTGGTTGCCGGGTGTGACACATCCTTCCCACTGCTTAACAGAACTGCACATCTGTGTTGCTAATATTATTCATGGTTATCTCTTCAAAAACTATTGTCCAGTCCACACTTAGTAGTCAGATGTTAGTCACGTAGATAATTTTGTCTCATTTTAGTAAACTGAACTGAAAAATCATTTTAGTTTACTTCTAGTTTTTCTGGCTCTATTTAGTCAGATATAGTCTCGTCAACTGCCACTGTAAAATAGGTGTTTAATGAATATTTTAGTCACTACACTGAGTTTTCAACCTATTTTGAAGCCCCATCCTTCAGCTTTATAGCTGTTTTTTTTTAACCAAGGAGTAGGCCTTTAATTGCCTAAAAACATCCTTCCCCCTGACACAAAGGATTTGCGTCCACCTCAGAGCTCAGAGAGTAGCAGCTTGTTATTCTTCAGGATTAAAGCTACACGAGACAATGGTGTCTCAGCCTCTTAAAATAAGACTGTTTGTTGAAGTATGTTCAAAGTTGAATAAGGGTCAGTTTCTCAGGATTGTTAGTTAGCCCGCCGGTGTGGCTCGGGGTTCTATGGTGCTTGTTTGAACTGTAATGCCATGATAAATACGTATCACAATATTCTACTCGTTAGCATATCGTCGGACTGTTTCCACTGGTATTGGTAGACTATTTAACAGGAAAGTACGTGGTAACTCGAATGGGTACTTTCTGGTACACAAATGGTGTAACCAAATGGTGCCTAGTTGTAACGGGTGTCGTCATCAGATGAGAAGGAATCAGACCAAAGTCCAGCGTGGTAAGTGTTCATGACTTTTATTGAACTGAACACTGAAACAAAAATAACAAGGTGAAACCGAAACAGTCCTGTCACGTGAAGAACACTAAACAGAGAACAACTACCCACAAAACATACAGTAGGTGGGAAAAAGCTACCTAAGTATGGTTCTCAGAGACAACAATAGTCAGCTGTCCCTGATTGAGAACCATAACCGGCCAAAACAAAGAAATACAAAACATAGAAAGAGGAACATAGAATGCCCACCCAAATCACACCCTGACCAAACCAAAATAGAGACATAAAAAGCTCTCTAAGGTGACTCTAGTGGTGCTTGATTCAAATGAATCCCAAAGAAACAAATAGCCTGAGTAATTAATTAGTTTATTACCATTTTGCCATGTTATTTCTTATTAAATGGGCTTCCTGGTCATCTCTGTTCTCTAAGGTTAAGTGCTACCTTTTTCTCTTTCATATTCACAATGAGATGAGGCAATGGGGCTAATATGGCTAAGATCAACTTATGTTTTGAATATTCACATGTAGCCCTATCTATGGCTAGAAGACATTTTAGAAATCAAAGATCTAAAAAAAGAGCTACAATAGAGCTCAGATTGTAAAAGTATTCTCTTTTTAGTCATAGATATGGCTAATTCACGTGTAACCTAGATAGGCATAATATGACCATGCAAAAAAGCCATTTTGGGTTGATCATGGGTTAATTTTGACTGCGAACACTCTATAGACCCTTTGTTGGGGTGTAAAGAAAGGATCTATTGTATGGCCATGCATTGAAACCGTATGACTAACTAAAGCTGATAAACTGTTACTATGCTAGTTATGACAGGGCTGCCAGTGAGATTTGACTTAAACATGTTGACACACATGTGGACCATAGATGTGATGACATAAATTGAGAGCTGGGTCCAGACGGTGTTTTCCTTTCAATTAAATGCAGATCACTGAGTTATTGGTTTTCTATTAGTGTAAGAGATATTCTAGGCCTACATGCCATTCTAATTTGCTCTGTTGATACAGGATATTTATTCTAGGAGACAATGTAATTATGTAGTCCCACTAGACAAGCTTATGAAAAGTGTTCTACCTACTAGACTGCTCTGTCTGTCGCTGAATAACTGAACATTAGAAATGTCATGTCATTATAGAAGAGCCGAATGGATTTGTTAGCTGTTAGCTAGGATTTGTTAGCTCTTCTCTAAACCCTTAGGCACCTGAGATTACTCTTGCTGCTCTCTGTATCATAATAGCCTCCGATAGAGTTACCAGCAGAGGAAATCCTGAAGCCGTAGTGGTAAATTCTGGGAAATTAGGCTCCAGAGGGCTCTGGTCACGTGCAAGGTTTGGCTGCTGGTCAGGTTGCTACTTCCATGCATGTGTAATGTGATCTAACTGTGATCTGGCTCAGAGTAAGGCAATATGGCCAAAATATCATATTTTTGACTGTATTTTATGTTTTTGAATAATCAAAGTTCAAAAAATGTGTCATGAGTAGTGCATGCATTTCCTTCACTCATGTTATTATTTCCACACTGTATCACATTTATTTTGTCTTTGTATGCCTCTATTTTGTAAAACAAAACAAAAAATGTACAAAACAATTATTCCCCTCTATGAGCATGTATACTGAACAAAAATATAAACGCAGCATGCAACCATTTCAAAGATTTTACAGAGTTACAGTTCATAATAAGGAAGTCATACATCTGAAATAAATTAGGCCTAAATCTATGGCTTTCACATAACTGGGAAAACAGATATGCATCGGTTGGTCATAAACCTTTGAAACAAAGGTAGGGGCGGGGATCAGAAAACCAGTCAGCATCTGGTGTGACCACCATTTGCTTCATGAAGTGCAACACATCTTCTTCACATTTGAGTTGATCAGGCTGTTGATTGTGGCCTGTGGAATGTTGTCCTACTCCTCTTCATTGGCTGTGCGAAGTTGCTCGATATGGACAGGAACTGGAACACGCTGTCATACACATTGATCCAGAGCATCCCAAACATGCTCAATGGGTGACATGTCTGGTGAGTATTCAGGCCATCGAAGCACTAGGACATTTTCAGCTTCCAGGAATTGTGTACAGATCCTTGCGACATGGGTCTGTGTATTATCATGCTGAAACATGAGGTGATGTTGGCAGATGAATGGCACGACAATGGGCCTCGGGATCTTGCACGGTATCTCTATGCATTGAAATTGCAATCGCTAAAATGTAATTGTGTTCGTTGTCTGTAGCTTATGCCTGCCCATACCATAACCCTACCGCCATCATGGGGCACGCTGTTCACAATGTTGACATCAGCAAACCGCTCACCCACACTAAATTATTTGCAGGAAAGAATAGTTTACATGCGTGAAGTGGATCTCAAGTAATCTATGAACTTTTGAACATCTTGGCCATCTACTGTTATAATCTCCACCCAGCACAACCTGAAGAGGACTGGCCAACCCTCAGAGCCTGGTTACTCTCTAGGTTTCATCCTAGGTTCCTGCCTTTCTAGGGAGTTTTTCCTAGCCACCATGCTTCTACATCTGCATTGCTTGCTGTTTGGGGTATTAGGCTGGGTTTCTGTATTAGCACGTTGTTACATTGGCTGATGTAAAAAGGGCTCTATACATTTTGATTGATATTGGTTCCCTCAATCAGGACTACAAGGCACAGGGAGAACTATGACCAAGGTTTTCTGACCCATTTTCAAACCCCCGAGAGAGTGAGAGAGATTACAGAATTGAAGCCGTGATTAGCTTAGAACAACAAAAAGGTTGTATTCTTCATGTGTCTTTTGTCTACCCTGAGGGAATTAGAGAACTAATTGACTGTTGGGCCCAGGCAGGAGAGAGGAAAGGCAGGAATAAGGGAAGATATCTCTCCTTTCTCCTGTCTTCCCTTATTCCTGCCTTTCCTCTCCTACCTCTCCTGCCCAACAGTCTATGCTGCTCTGGATTTGACTGTCTGAAAATGACGAGAGAGAGGAGGGTGGGAGATAGAAAGGGGGGGGGGGAGAGAGACACAGGGAGACCCAGACAGAGGGAGATATTGGCCATGTCCAGATACCCGTACTTGCTTCCTAAATAGTAGGCCGTTTGAGTATGCAAAATAATATATTTTTTTGCGTTTGTGACATTTAGCAAATCGAGTATACTTTAAATGCCAGGATGGTATATTTATTTCATTGAGTAGAATTCGTTGCACACTATTGAGGAAGATAATCATCTTTTCACACCCACATGTGTTCAACAACAGCTGATAATCAGAATAGGGGATGTGCTCCACAAAAATGTACAAATGGCGAGGAAAAAGCGTGATTTCGCATTTGATGACGCCTTCTCAGTATGGATGAGAAGTATGTTGATATTTGTTGCTTACTGCATACGTTTATACTAAACAGTATGTTTTAAATATAATGTAGTATGGTTAGAAAGAGGGGGAGGTTGTTAATGAGGCATACGCTATTGCAAGCAAACAGCCTTGAAGGTTCACTAGGAACCCCCTGACCATTTTGAATTACAATGCACTTGGGAGAGATAATGTCCCATCCGACCATGAATTAGACCCTGAATTATCACTTGTCTTCCAGTTGTGGTTGCAAGCCTGAATTGATGTTTATCTCTGTAATTGGGCTTGTGCTTTCTAGTGATTTTTGGCTGGCTGCCAATGTAGATCATACATACTAACATAAACTCTCTGGGGTGTTATCATTCATGAGTTAATTTCTTAATGCCTCAAATGAACAATAATAGTACCATAACGGATTGCTATGTTTTGTTTGTTTTATAGTTTTGACTGGCTGGATGGATTGATGGTGTGTGCTGTAGCCTGCATGCAGAGGACATCACTGCTGAGGGACTCTATTAAAACACTTGTTTAACCAGCCATTTAATCCACAAATGGTCTCCTCTTCAACCCTCTCTCTCTCTCTCTCTCTCTCTCTCTCTCTCACTCTCTCACTCTCTCACTCTCTCACTCTCTCACTCTCTCACTCACTCACTCACTCACTCACTCTGGTTGTGTTCAAAATCTGTCTTTCTTACCACTTACTAAAACTACATACTGTGTACTAATCATACTATTTAGAACGTACTGTTTAGTAAAACTGTATACAGTAAACAACAAATATCAACGTACTAGACACACCCACACTAAGAATATGTCATTTAATGCAGTGGTTCCCAAAGTTTTTCACTCAGACCCACCTTCCAGCATTGGGGAACATCCCGCATGTGCGTGCCACTCCTATTTCAATTGGCAGAAGCACTGATCATGACACAAACCGTTCACACCCCTCTTGTTGGCAGAGAACATTTTGCAGGTTTAAAACTTTTATTTCCAATTCTACAATTTCATTCATGGGATGCAGTCATTTTGCAGTTTTGAAGCTAATTTTCTTGCAATTCTATAAAAAAAGTGTACATATCACATGTCTAATGTGTACTCAAAATGTACTTTATTTTGAGTATGATTATTCGGATACCGCCTTTCTTTCTTTCTTTCACAGTGCCACAGGAACGTCTGTATAATGTTTGGGTTTTCAGTTATTACAATGCCAAAGACATGCTCATTTCAATGTGTACTAGAAGAGTGTTCTGGTGCTTTTCAAAAAATATACTGAACCAAAAATATAAACGTGCAACAATTTCATTTTACTGAGTTACAGTTCATATGAGGAAATCAGTCAATTTAAATCAATTCATTAGATCCTAATCTATGGATTTCACACAAATGTGAATACAGAATACAGGCCTAATAATGGGCTTCAGGATCTCGTACCTGTATTTTTGTGCACTCAAATTGCCACCGATTTAAATACATTTTTTTTCATTGTCCGTAACCGATTCCTGCCCATACCATACCTACACCGCCACTAAAACCTCTCCCCCACATAACGCCATACAAATAGTCTGCGGTTGTGATGCCAGTTGGATGTACTGCCAAATGCTCTAAAACAACTTTGGAGGCAGCTTATGATAGAGAAATTAACATTAAATTCTCTGGCAACAGAGCTCTGCTCTGGTGGACATTCCTGCAGTCAGCATGCCGATTGCAAAACTTGAGATATCTCTGGCATTGTGTTGTGTGACAAAACTGCACATTTTAGAGTGGCCTTTTATTGGCCTCAGCGCAAGGTGCACCTGTGTAATGATCATGATGTTTAATCAGCTTCTTCATATGCCATACCTGTCAGGTGGATACATTATCTTGGAAAATGAGAAATGCTCACTGACAAGGATATGAACAAATTTGTGTACAAATTTTGAGAGAATTTTTTGATATGGAAAATTTCAGGGATCTTTTATTTCAGCTCATAAAACAGTGGATCAACACTTTACATTTTGCGTTTATATTTTTGTTCAGTGTAGTTTCCCGGGCTAGTCATTGATGTGGAAAAGCCCATGGGAATGTGGACGTGCCGCTGTGAGAAGACAAACATTACTCATTGTGAGAGATGGGAGGTGTTGCTAGTCCTGAGTGGCCCAGAGCGGGAAGACTGATGCAATGGATGCTGGAGCTCATCTTTCCTAGCCTAGTCCCCGATCTGTTTGTGCTATCTTGCCAACACCTTGTCACAAATTTCCAAACACGTTTGGCACGACAGTTCCATAAGGACATCAGAAACAGACTGGGACACACACTGGGTTCTTCAGCTGTCCCCATAGGATAACTATTTTTGGTTCTAGGTAAAAGCCTTTTTGGGTTCCAGGTAGAATCATTTTGGGTTCTACTTGGAACCAAAAGGGTTCTACCTGGAGCCAACAAGGGTTCTTTTAAAGGATATCCTATGGGGACATCCGAAGGTCCCTTTTAGGATCTAGATGGCACCTTTTTCTCTAAGACTAAAGGCCAAACCATAATGTATAAGTTCCCTCTCCTAGTCAAAACCAATCCTTTCTTCATCAGTTGCTAGGGTTGAGTCATCGGTCTCTCACATAAGGAGCCATCTTAAGTCTGATGTAGACTCTTAATCCTCTCTTTGTCTGGGTCTTCCTCAATGCCCTGTAGTTACAGATACACTCTGCCTTCCCTCTCATCCTCCATCCCCCCTTTTCCTTTCCCTCTTCTATCCTCCTCTCCCCTGTGCTTCTATGATGTAGGCCTAGTTGAATATTAAACAGGACATGTGATAGCAGGAGCTAAAATAGGCTAATGAGCATATGAAAAGTAAAGCTGTGGTGTATATTAGAGCAACACAGGGGTAACTCTCCCTCTCTCTGACGATGAAAATCTGGATACAAGTACAACCCGATATGTATTAATTATTAACAACCAATATCTCTTTCTCCCCATCCCCTTTCTTCTATGTCTCACTTTCTGCCGCCTTCCTTTCTCCTTTCTTTTTCCACTCATGCTCTTCAGATGTTCCTTGTGGCTCTGTCGTTTGCATACTTTGCCAAGGCCTTGTCTGGCAGCTACATGAAGAGCACAATAACCCAGCTGGAGAGGCGCTTTGACATCCCCAGTTACCTAACAGGCGTCATCGACGGGAGCTTTGAGATAGGTAAGTAAGTGTCTGCGTCACAGGTCCCCATCCCCCAGTCCTCACCTCGTCCTCATCCCCAGGGCTATTTTGGGCTTCCGTTCTATCCATGTTGTTGTGGAAGAGAAGAGATGTGAATGAATGGGTCACCAAGGCCTTCTAGGAAGTCTCATTTATCAGGTGTGTGCACAAAAAAACTATCAACCTTGTGTGCACCAGATTTCCCACAAAGGTTAGTATTTATTAATTTTGAACTTGTGGGAAAGTGTACAGCTCAGACCATTCGTACGCACAACTTCTAGTGGTCGATCAATTGTATTGCAAGCAAATGTTGTTCTTATGGGGGAGATGGTGTTTGATGCATGAGAATAATTCATAAAAAAATTCAAACGTCTGCCTAATGATAAAACAGATGCATTAGATGTTGTTAACCAGATAGCATAGCAGCATGTAGCCTAATATATTTATTTTATTATTTGGCCTAAATCATAATCATATTGCAGGACATGTCTCTCCTTTTCTGACATGACTGGTTTATTCCCACTACAGAACAAATATTAGGCTACCATTTATCCAACGCTCATTCAATAGCCAAGCGTGCTCAAAAGTAAATAGACCGGTAGCCTACTTAAAATATTTGACATTATGGGTAGGCTACAGTATTGCTGTGTGTTAAGAGGGCAACATCATAGCCTATTTAATCTCAGAGCCTATACCAAGGAAGGAGATATAAACACAATGATGTACTGATAAACAAAATATTGAACAACAATTTGTGTTTTGATTAGAGGTGTTGGCTGAAACATTTACGGCATGCAAGGCGGCATGCAAGTCACTGAAACATATTCTTCCTACACCTTTACAGAAATCTGATCAAACTTACCATTGCACCTTCTTTGAGAAACTGTCATGGCCCAGTACAAACATCAAATCAAATTCAAATCAAAGTGTATTAGTCACGTACACAGATTTGCAGATGTTATCGCATGTGCAGTGAAATGCTCATGTTTCTAGCAGCAAATGGCACTGTTTCCCCCTACTGTGGATTCCGTCTCTATGGGTTTGGTTAAGGTTAAGGTAAGGGGTCAGTTTTAGTTTATAATGAGTAATTTTCCAGTGTCCTCATAGTCTCCCTTCAGCCCAAGCTTTATGAGTATATAAAAACACCTCTCTACCTCAAGCCTTTCTTTTGGGGCTTAATTTCCAAATTATCACACATAATTTCCAATCCCCCATATATTTCTTATATGTATATAAAATATATACACTACCAGTCAAAAGTTTTAGAACACCTTCTCATTCAAGGGTTTTTCTTTATTTGTACTATTTTCTACATTGTAGAATAATAGTGAAGACATCAAAACTATGAAATAACACATATGGAATCATGTAGTAACCAAAAAAGTGTTAAACAAATCAAAATATATTTTATTTTTGAGATTCTTCAAATAGCCACCCTTTACCTTGATGACAGCTTTGCACACTCTTGGCATTCTCTCAACCAGCTGCATAATGCTGTGGTATCCATGCTGGTTAAGTATGCCTTCAATTCCAAATAAATCACAGACAGTGTCACCAGCAAACACCATAACACCTCCTACTCCATGCTTTTACTTTGGGAAATACACCATCTCACAAAGACACAAAAATCTCAAATTTGTACTCATCAGACCAAACGACAAATTTCCACCAGTCGAATGTCCATTGCTCGTATTTCTTGGCCCAAGCAAGAAATCTTCTTCTTATTGGTGTCCTTTGGTAGTGGTTTCTTTGCAGCAATTCGACCATGAAGGCCTGATTCACACAGTCTCCTCTGAACAGTTGATGTTGACATGTGTCTCTTATTTGAACTCTGTGAAACATATATTTGGGCTTCAATTTCTGAGGCTGGTGACTCTAATGAATGTATCCTCTGCATCAGAGGTAACTCTGGGTCTTCCATTCCTGTGGAGGTCCTCATGAGAGCCAGCTTCATCATAGTGCTTGATGGTTTTTGCGACTGCACTTGAAGAAACTTTAAAAGTTCTTGAAATGTTCCGTATTGACTGACCTTCATGTCTTCAACTAGGGGGCAGTATGTTTGGATGAAGAACGTACCCAAATGAAACTGCCTATTTCTCAGGCCCAGAAGCTAGAATATGTATAGAAAATTAGTATAGAAAACACTCAAGTTTCCAAAACTGTCAAAATATTGTCTGTGAGTATAACAGAACTGATATTGCAGGTGAAAACCTGAGGAAAATCCAACCAGGAAGTCTCTCTGTCTCTCTGTTCCATTGCATGCCTTCCCTCCATTTAAAGGGATATCAACCAGATTCCTTTGGATTCCTATGGCTTCCACATGGTGTGAACAGACTTTAGACATAGTTTCAAGCTTTTATTATGAAAAATGAGCGTGAATGATCACATCGCGTCAGTGGATAGCTGGGTGTCCTTAGATTTTTGCGATGCAATCTCGACCACACTGCACACTGCCCTAACCCATCTGGACAAGAGGAATACCTATGTGAGAATGCTGTTCATCGACTACAGCTCGGCATTTAACACCATAGTACCCTCCAAGCTTGTCATCAAGCTCGAGACCCTGGGTCTCGACCCCGCCCTGTGCAACTGGGTACTGGACTTCCTGACGGGCCGCCCCCAGGTGGTGAGGGTAGGCAACAACATCTCCACCCCGCTGATCCTCAACACTGGGGCCCCACAAGGGTGCGTTCTGAGCCCTCTCCTGTACTCCCTGTTCACCCACGACTGCGTAACCACGCACGCCTCCAACTCAATCATCAAGTTTGCGGACGACACAACAGTGGTAGGCTTGATCATCAACAACGACGAGACGGCCTACAGGGAGGAGGTGAGGGCCCTCGGAGTGTGGTGTCAGGAAAATAATCTCACACTCAACGTCAACAAAACTAAGGAGATGATTGTGGACTTCAGGAAACAGCAGAGGGAACACCCCCCTATCCACATCGATGGAACAGTAGTGGAGAGGGTAGTAAGTTAAGTTCCTCGGCATACACATCACAGACGAACTGAATTGGTCCACCCACACAGACAGCATCGTGAAGAAGGCGCAGCAGCGCCTCTTCAACCTCAGGAGGCTGAATAAATTCGGCTTGTCACCAAAAGCACTCAAACTTCTACAGATGCACAATCGAGAGCATCCTGGCGGGCTGTATCACCGCCTGGTACGGCAACTGCTCCGCCCACAACCGTAAGGCACTCCAGAGGGTAGTGAGGTCTGCACAACGCATCACCGGGGGCAAACTACCTGCCCTCCAGGACACCTACACCACCCGATGTTACAGGGAGCCACTGCCTGTTCACCCCGCTATCATCCAGAAGGCGAGGTCAGTACAGGTGCATCAAAGCTGGGACCGAGAGACTGAAAAACAGCTTCTATCTCAAGGCCGTCAGACTGTTAATCAGCAACCACTAACATTGAGTGGCTGCTGCCAACACACTGACTCAACTCCAGACACTTTAATAATGGGAATTGATGGGAAATTATGTAAAATATATCACTAGCCACTTTAAACAATTCTACCTAATATAATGTTTACATACCCTACATTATTAATCTCATATGTATACGTATATACTGTACTCTATATCATCCACTGCATCTTTATGTAATACATGTATCACTAGCCACTTTAACTATGCCACTTTGTTTACATACTCATCTCATATGTATATACTGTACTCGATACCATCTACTGTATCTTGCCTATGCTGCTCTGTACCATCACTCATTCATATATCTTTATGTACATATTCTTTATCCCCTTACACTTGTGTATAAGACAGTTTTGGAATTGTTAGTTAGATTACTTGTTGGTTATTACTGCATTGTTGGAACTAGAAGCAAACATTTCGCTACACTCGCATTAACATCTGCTAACCATGTGTATGTGACAAATAAAATTTGATTTGATTTTGACTATTCATGAAAATCGCAAATGAAATTAATTAAATATTGGCTCACAAGCTTAGCCTTTTGTTAATAATCCTGTTAAGGCTCGGGACAATACTGCCCCCTTTGGATGAATTGCGTGCCCATAGTAAACTGGAAAAAAATCTGTCCAAAATTGCTAATATATGCATATAATAATTATTATTGAATAGAAAACACTCTAAAGCTTCTAACCCCGTTTGAATTATGTCTGTAAGTATAGCAGAACTCAGAGGGCAGCCAATCTCCCAAACTAGTTTTGGCATCCAGAAAGTTGGGGCAACTTTGACATCATCGCCCCCACCCTTCCCAATCAGCTATGGATCTGGGAACAGTTTCTATGTCTTCCGCGAGATGTCCTCTATCAGTAGAGCATTTAATTGTGCAAATCCCGCGAGCTTTGACCCTTTGGCAGGCAAAATAGTGAGTGTCGCGAGAAAATACATGAGCGTTCGGGCGCGCGTTGGGCACAGAGCTTCCTTTGTTCCAGCTTGCATGAGAAGAAGTCAGATTGTCCGGTTGAATTGAAAATTGTTTTATACGTTAATAACATCCTAAAGCTTGATTCTGCACTTAGTGTGACCAGTTTAGTCGACATATAACTGTTCGGGACCAGAAGTAATTTTGGATGCATTTCAGCTGAAACTTGTAGCATATGCTAATACAAAGACACACGACTTGAAACAAAACAATGTATTGGGTAACTATGACTCCTTCCACTACATTCTGTTCATATGAATTATGTCTGTATGTATAGCAGAACTCACAGGGCAGCCAATCTCCCAAACTATTTCTCTCATCAGGAAAGTTGGGCCAACTTTGACGTCACCACCCCCACCCTTCCCAACCAGCTATGGATCTGGGATCAGTTTCTATGTCTTCCTCGAGATGTCTTCTATCAGTAGAGCGTTTAATTGTGCAAATCCCGCGAGCTTTGACCCCTTGGCAGGCTAAATACTGGGTGTCGCGAGAAAATAGATGTGCGTTCTGGCGCGAATTTTACACAGTTATTCCTTCGCTCCAGATTGTCTGAGAGGAGTTGCTTTTGTCCGGTCGAATCGCCAATTGTTTTGTACGTTAATAACATCCTAAAGCTTGATTCTGCACTTAGTTTGACCAGTTTAGTCGACATATAATATGTAATTTTGAAGTTTTGATGCGCAACCCCTCGAGACCAGAAGTAATTTTGGATGCATTTCAGCTGGAATTTGTCGCATTTGCTAACACAAAGACACACGACTTGAAACCAAACGCTGTTTTGGGTAAGTATGACTCCTTCCACTACATTCTGATCGAAGACCATCAAAGGTAAGGGAATATTTATGTTGTAATTTAGTGTTTCTGTTGACTCCAACATAGCGGAGAAATATTGCTTATATCTGAGCGCCGTCTCAGATTATTGAATAGTGAACGATTTCTGTAACGTTAAAAAGAAATGTGACAAAGTGATTGCATTAAGAAGCAGTGTATCTTTCTAACTATATGTAGAACATGTATATTTAGTCAAAGTGTATGATGTGTATTGCTGTTATCTGGCGTTATCTGGCGGAGCTATCTATAATTTCTCTAGACATTTTTTAGCATTTTCTGAACATGGCGTCAATGTAAACGGAGATTTATGGATATAAATTGCATATTATTGAAAAAAACAAATGTACTGTGTAACATGTCCTATTACTGTCATCTGATGAAGATTTTCAAAAGGTTAGTGAATTATTTTTCTTTTAATCCTGCGTTTGTGATTGCATCTTTTGTTCGACAAAATGGCTACATATCGTCTGTGTCTTTGTGGTGGTTTGACATACATATGTGCTATGTTTTCGCCGTAAAACATTTTAGAAATCTGACTCGCTGGGTAGATGAACAAGGTGTTTGTCTTTCATTTGAGCTATTGGACTTGTTAATGTGTGGAGGTAAAATATTTGTAAGAATATTTTTGCATTCTGTGCGGCACTTTTTGAGTTGAGCGGGGGGGGTGCCCTTGGGGACCGTGTAGCGTGAACAAGTTTGTTAACAACACTGTCCTCTCAGATTTTCAAATCCCTTCTCCATCTGCCTTTTCTACTATCTGTCTGTCGCTCTTTCTTATAACAGTCAGTATCAAAAATCGGTTGTTTCCAAATATTGTCTCCCTGTCTACACTCATGGATATTTAGAAAAATCAACATGTCAATGGTAGTAATCTCTAAGATTATTACCAAGTTGATCAAGTTTATCTCGATACCCTCAATGCTCCTGAATCACCACAGATGTCATATATCCCTGTCCTGTTGGCTCAGAATATGTTAGGTGCCTCCTAAGAAGAGGTAGATGCAGGCGTCAGGAGCAGGAGAAAAAGGAATTTCCAGTGGCACAGTCTTTTATTATAAAGTCCCAACCCAACAACAAGAGGTGGGGAACCACGCCACACATAGGGAAAATCACGAAACACACGGAGGAGAAACCTCTACTCCTAATACAGTACCAACGGTACAACGACTGTGAGGGAAAAAAAACCTGTGGCGCAAACACGCACCCCTGACAGAGCAAACACAGCAAATAATCCTGCTCAAAGACTAGCAGGCAGCAGAGGTTAATAAACCCACCGGAATTAACTAATAGGATACAGGTGTAACCAAAAACAGACAGACAAAACGAAAATGGAAAAATGGATCGGTGGCAGCCAGTAGGCCGGCGACGACCGCCGAGCACCGCCCGACCAGGGAGAGGAGCCACCTTCAGTGGAAGTCGTGACAGAATATGTCTTAAATACTTAACATAACATAACACCATTATTAAACTTATTCTTGCTAACTTTATAACCTTATTCAACAACAAAATATAATAATACTATGATCAATTTCACAGCCTTGTTGTGTTAAATTTCTTCCACTGCACACAACAACAGCTGATTACCTAAGAGAGAGTAAAACTTAGCTAGGTAATGTATAAAAATACTACTACAGGTTAAAAGATGAAATAACATTTCAAATGACAATCAGATCAAAAACACTACTAAGAAAAAATATTGTACTCTTATGGTCATAGGAATATAGACTTAAGGAAGCCTACCCTCAGTCAAAGGCTATGCCCTTTTCTTTCTTCTCATTGGTTCAAATTACAAAAATGTCAAAACTATAAACTCCATCATAATTACCAACAAATTACATTAAAATCAGTATTACAAATTATCTTAAATTCATTATCCAAATGGCCCTCCCATGAGGCTGATCAGACCACACAGGAAAGCCATGAAAGAGGTCAAAAGTCATACCACCCTTTCAAAGAAGTGTTTCTTACTCTATTAGACAAATTAAAGAAAAAACATCAAACATTTTCTACATGTTGTATCCCAGGTTCCCAGAACATTCCTTTATCAAAAGAATTCACGTGTTTAATTGAAATAAAAATTCCAAACGTGTGTGTGTGTGTGTGTGTGTGTGTACCCCTTTAAGATATTGAGGCTCTAGGAAAAATTGAAATCTCCTCAAACCCAAATGCAACCCCTAGGTTAAAAACAAACAAAACATTTCCAGGCCTTTTCAATTTGGTAGAAATATGCCTCGATCTCACTCGCTCCCTTCAAGATTACTGCCCCAGAAAACATTCCGTAGAGAGACAATGAAGCACACATTTTCCCTGTAAAAAACCTCAACCACTTGGTCAGCATTTCATTATACTACACCGATTCAGAAACCCAGAAGTTGACCATAAACAAAACCTAATAATAATGATACTTCCATTGTACTCCCTCCAATCATTAGTTTTACATTTCCTCAATGGTTATTTGTACTTAATTGAACATGCGTTACCCTTGGATACAATACTGTACTTCAAATCTATGAAATTCCCCTAAATAACATATTACTTGACTGATTTTGCCCAAGCCTGGTTTACAACATTAAAACCCATTCAGTCTGTCTGCAACCAGTCTTTAAAAGTGCTTGATAGGAAGCCACATAGCCATCATCACTGTTACATTCTCAAAGAGCTTGAGCTCCTGAATTGGAAAAATCTTATGCAATACACTGACGTATGTCTTGTATTCAAAATTCTAAATGTCCAGGCTCCACCTCCACTCAGTACATTTGTTGAACAGAATACCCAAACCTTATGGCAGCAGATCCACAAGGTCCGCCATGAGAGATGACTGTATAGTTCCCTTAAGGAAAAGCACCTTCAGTCAATCTGCTTTTGTTCTACGTAATGGAAACAGATCATAATGTTAGAATACCTCTTGCGATGAGCAAACCCGTATCGGGGAGCGTAATCATAGCCTCAAATGCATTAGCATAACGCAGAGGACAAACTTTTCCTATTCATGAAAATCGCAAATGAAATGAAATAAATATATTCAAACACAAGCTTAGCCTTTTGTTAACAACACTGCCATCTGAAATTTTCAAAATATGCGTTACAGCCAACGCTAGACAAGCATTTGTGTAAGTTTATCATGGCATAATGCTATGCTAGGCTCTGCTGGCAGCAGGCAACATTTTCACAAAAATAGGAAAAGCAACCAAATTAAATCATTTACCTTTGAAGAACTTCAGATGCTTTCACTCAGGAGACTCCCAGTTAGATAGCAAATGTTCCTTTTTTCCAAAAATATTATTTTTGTAGGCGAAAAAGCTCCCGTTTCTTCATCATGCTTGGCTGAGAAATCGACCGGAAAATGCTGCAACTATAACGCCAAAATTCTTCCAAATTTGCTCCATAATATCGACAGAAACACGGCAAACGTTGTTTAGGATCCATTCTCAAGGTGTTTTTAACATATATATTTTCGATAATATATCCGTCGAGGCAATTGGTTTCTCATAAGAAGTGATTGGAAAAATGGCTACTTCAGTATTTTACGCAAGATTTTCTGCGGGAGACACCATGTGACCACATGCTATATATGGTCCCTTACAGCCATTCTTCAATGGAAATGTCTAAAAAGACGTCACAATGCTGTAGACACCTTGGGGAAAATGTGGAAAACGTAAGCTCATTCACAGCCATATAAGGAGTCATTGGCATGAGGCGGTTTCAAAAGATGCGGCACTTCCTGGTTGGATTTTTATCTGGGTCTCGCCTGTAACATCAGTTCTGTGGCATTCACAGACAATATCTTTGCAGTTTTGGAAACGTCAGAGTGTCTTCTTTCCAAAGCTGTCAATTATATGCATAGTCGAGCATCTTTTCGTGACAAAATAGCTTGTTTAAAACGGGAACGTTTTTCATCCAAAAAATTAAAATGGCGCCCCCTAAATCCAAGAGGTTAACTTCCTGCTCAAATTCACTGGTGCTACCGAAACAATATAACCAGAAAAAAACAATAGTCAGAAACTATCAAGAATCGTAAAAGTTTTAACTATTCAGACCTGAATCCCTTAAAGCCAAATATAGCCCAGCGAGCATGACTAACTCACCTATTCTTTCCAGTAGGTGAAAATATAACCCCTACTCAAACAACTTTCTGCCTTACCTCTATCGTAAAATTAAAACACATTAACTTCCTCTTCTCTTTCGGCTTCACACAAATGTCCAAGACTTAAAAGTAACATGCTACATAAACTATAATCCCTAATAGTTAGGTTTCAGGGTAGAATTATTTACTCATTATCTTTAAACATATAAATTATTTTATCAGATGTTCGGATGTACCGATCATGTGCAGGTGTTACACGTGGTCTGCCACAGCGAGGACGATCAGCTGTCCGTCCTGTCTCCCTGTAGCGCTGTCTTAGGCGTCTCACAGTACGGTCATTGCAATGTATTGCTCTGGCCACATCTGCAGTCTTCATGCCTCCTTGCAGCATGCCTGAGGCACGTTCACGCAGATGAGCAGGGTCCCTGTGCATCTTCTTTCTTTTGGTGTTTTTCAGGTTCAGTTGAAAGTCCTCTTCAGTGTCCTAAGTTTTCAAGGAATTCTTAAGGAATGGACATCATCCCTCCATCCTTGAAAAACAACAATTGGTTCAATCATGAAATGGCTGCTTTTGCTTTACCTCATTAAAGTCTTTATTGCCCACTGCTATCCTCCACTACCCAATTGTTACGCACGCCTCTATGAAGAGGGAACGCGACACCCTGCTACAACTAAACTCTCCGTGAAGTGAAAAAGATATGGACTGTAGGTCCAAGAAAGAATGACAACAGGCAGAATGTGGTACCGTTTACCAGGACTTTATTCCTTCACACGGTAATATGGGGAAAAGGGGCTGGACGGAACCAAAGCAAGTAAATCTCAAAGCCCCCTCCTATCTTACCTGCCTACCCACTACTTACCTAATTTAGCACCACCTGGTTCCCTAACCAAAATACAAGGGTGGTCCGCCCAGGTCTTACCTAGTGTGCCTAGACAGCGAATATGCTACGGGTATATGTATGCCCGCGGGCCTCTTGCCTAAGCACTCCCTAGGTGCCTTCCCCTTCCCCCCTGGGAACAAATGAAACAGAATATTAAACAATTTCACAAACAAACTAAGAAACAAAGGACATCAAATAAGCTCTGAGCAACAAACTCACAAAACATACCAACTCTCAGCCCAGCAAAATCTCTCTAGCAAAATCTCTCTAGCAAAATCTCTCTAGCAAAATCTCTCTAGCAAAATCTCTCTAGCAAAATCTCTGCAATGACCTCCCAGCAAATCTCTCTCTCTCCTAAACAGAACACTGGCTTTTATATAGCTTCAGATATAGGTAATTGGAGACAGCTGCCTCTTGACGAGGGGGCGGGGTCAGCTCTCCAATTAGCCCTGGAGTCGACCAATCAGCTGCTTGATGGATTTCAGGAAGCCATTTCCTGAAATAAACACATGCAAACATACAAACTACAACACATAAACTGGGGAACGTAACACCAATTTTCTCTCTTTCTAAGTTTATAACTCTCTCGCTCTTTCTTTCCCTAACTTTCCCTCTCTCTCCTCTATACACTTCCCCCCCTCTTTTTCTCTCTCTCTCTGTCTCACACACACCCCACCCCTCTCTCTCACTCTCTCTCTTTCTCTTTCTCTCTCACTCTACCCCAACCCCCCGCTCTCCTCTCTCTCTATCCAGGCCACGGCACAGTAATTCAATTCGGTCATTCGATTTGGAGGGTTCTTCTTTTCGTATGATCCAATTTGTAAGCATTACCAACGGAGTGAATGTGAAAATGGATTCCAAATGGTCACCTTCTGGTGATTTGCAGGAAGTGCAATGATATAAGTGAAAGGAGGGTTGTGATTGGTTACGTTGCCTACTATGCCAATTTCTCTGTATGAAATGGGCCATAACTTTAAAACTAGCAGAGATCAAACTCTGGAACTTTGATATACCCATAGACACCTTTACGTTTCCCAAAATGTTGTTACGTTACAGCCTTATTCTAAAATGGATTACATTTTTTAAAATCCTGAGCAATCTACACACAATACCCCATAATCAAAAGTGCAAAGTTTTATTTTATGTTTGCAAATTTATAAATATAAAAACAGAAATACCTTATTTACATAAGTATTCAGACCCTTTGCTATGAGACTCGAAATTGAGCTCAGGTGCATCCTGTTTCCATTGATCGTCCTTGAGAGGTTTCTACAACTTCATTTGAGTCTACTTGTGGTAAATTCAATTGATTGAACATGATTTGGAAAGGCACACACCTCTCTATATAAGGGCCCACAGTTGACAGTGCATGTCAACAAAAGAAAACAAGCCACGAGGTCAAAGGAATTGTCTGTAGAGCACCGAGACAAGTTTGTGTCAAGGCAGAGATCTGGGGAAGGGTACCACAAAATGTCTGCATTATTGAAGGTCCCCAAGAACACAGTGGCCTCCATCATTATTTAACTAGGCAAGTTAGTTATAAGAACAAATTCTTATTTACATTGACAGCCTAGGAGCAGTGGTTTAACTGCCTTGTTCAGGGGCAGAGCGACAGCTTTTTACCTTGTCAGCTCAGGGATTTGATCTAACGACCTTTTGGTTACAAGCCCAACACTCTAACCACTAGGCTACCTGCCACCCCTTAAGTGGAAGAAATTTGGAACCACCAAGACTCTTCCTAGAGCTGGCCGCCCGGCCAAACTGAGCAATATCGGGAAAAGGGCCATGGTCAGGGAGGTGACCAAGAACCCAATTTTCACTCTGATAGTGCTCTAGAGTTCCTCTGTGGAGATGGGAGAAGCTTCCAGAAGGACAACCATCTCGGCAGTACTCCATCAATCACTCATTTATGGTAGAGTGGCCAGACAGAAGCCACTCCTCAGTAAAAGACACATGACAGCCCGCTTGGAGGTAGACAAACGACACCTAAAGACAAGATTCTCTGGTCTGATGAAACCATGCTTGAACTCTTTGGCCTGAATGCCAAGCGTCACGTCTGGAGGAAACCTGGCACCATCCCTACGCTGAAGCATGGTGGTGGCAGTATCATGTTGTGGGGATGTTTTTCAGTGGCAGGGACTGAAAGATTAGTCAGGATCGAGGCAAAGTACAGGAGATCCTTGTTGAAAACCTGCTACATAGTGCTCAGGACCTAAGACTGGGACAAAGGTTCACCTTCCAACAGGACAACGACTCTAACCACACAGCCAAGACAATGCAGGAGTGGCTTTAAGACAAGTCTTTGAATGTCCTTGAGTGGCCCAGCCAGAGCCCGGACTTGAACCCAATCGAACATCTCTGTAGAGACCTGAAAATAGCTGTGCAGCAACGCTCAACCATCCAACCTGAAAGAACTTGAGCGGATCTGCAGAGAAGAATGGGAGAAACTCCCCAAATACAGGTGTGCTAAGCTTGTAGCGTCATACCCAACAAAACTTGAGGCTGAATACTTATGTAAATGTGAAATTTCAGTTTGTGTGAAAGTTCAGTTAATACATTTGCTTTTTAATGCATTAATACATTTGTGTAGTTTGATGAAGGAAAAACAAACATTTAATCAATATTAGAATAAGGCTGTAACGTAACAAAATGTGGAAAAAGTCAAGGGGTCTGAATTACGTTCCGAATGAACTGTATATTATTTACAACAATATATTGAAACATTTGCCAAATACATTGGCAGTTCATTCGGAAAATACATGTTTATATTTTTCTATTTGAATATATTATTTAAAAAATGTGTTGTTATTGAAATCAAAATACTACTCATATTACAGAGCAAGCAGTAAAGCTTCATATGACACCAATTGTTGCTTTGTAGCACCTACAGATGAGACATTATGGAGTCTTAAGGGAGGCTAAAATGTCAGAAATATGCCAAGTTTGATTAATTATTTCTCAATTATGTTTTTAGATACAAATTTCAAATATGTCAACAATATGTCCTTTTTTCTGCATTTCGTGAGGAATCACTCTATAGTGGCAATTAGGAAACCAACGGTGCCACTATGTTGTAACTCACCATGGCAACACACTTACAGTTGAAGTCGGACGTTTACATACACCTTAGCCAAATACATTTAAACTCAGTTTTTCACAATTCCTGACATTTGATCCGAGTAAGAATTCCCTGTTTTAGGTCCGTTAGGATCACCACTTTATTTTAAGAATGTGAAATGTCAGAAAAATAGTAGAGAGAATGATTTATTTCAGCCTTTATTTCTTTCATCACATTCCCAGTGTGTCAGAAGTTCACATACACTCAATTAGTATTTGGTAGCATTGCCTTTAAATTGTTTAACTTGGGTCAAACGTTTCGGGTAGCCTTCCACAAGCTTCCCACAATAAGTTGGGTGAATTTTGGCTCATTCCTCCTGACAGAGCTGGTGTAATGGAGTCAGGTTTGTTGTTCTCCTTGCTCGCACACGCCTTTTCAGTTCTGTCCAAAATGTTTCTTTTGGATTGAGGTCAGGGCTTTGTAATGGCCACTCCAATAACTTGACTTTCTTGTCCTTAAGCCATTTTGCCACAACTTTGGAAGTATGCTTGGGGTCATTGTCCATTTGGAAGACCCGTTTGCGACCAAGCTTTAACTTCCTGACTGATGTCTTGAGATGTTGCTTCAATATATCCACGTAATTTTCCTTTCTCATGAAGCCATCTATTTTGTGAAGTGCATGATGCTGCCACCCTGTGCTTCACAGTTGGTGTTGTTCTGCTTGCAAGCCTCCTGCTTTTTCCTCCAAACATAACGATGCTCATTATTGCCAAACAGTTCTATTTTTGTTTCATCAGACCAGGGGACATTTCTCCAAAACGTACGATCTTTATCCCCATGTGCAGTTGAAAACCGTAGTCTGGCTTTTTTATGGTGGTTTTAGAGCAGTGGCTTCTTCCTTGCTGAACAGCCTTTCAGGTTATGTCGATATAGGACTCATTTTACTATGGATATAGATACTTTTGTACCTGTTTCCTCCAGCATCTTCACAAGGTCCTTTGCAGTTGTTCTGGGATTGATTTGCACTTTTCGCACAGAAGTAGGTTAATCTCTAGGAGACAGAACGCGTCTCCTTCCTGAGCGGTATGATGGCTGCGTTGTCCCATGGTGTTTATACTTGCATACTGTTGTTTGTACAGATGAACGTGGTACCTTCAGGCATTTGGAAATTGCTCCCAAGGATGAACCATACTTGCAGCGGTCTATAATTTGTTTTCCTGGAGTATAATTTGTTTTTCTTTTGATTTTCCCATAATGTCAAGCAAAGAGGCACTGAGTTTGAAGGTGGTTCTTGAAATACATCCACAGGTACACCTCCAATTGACTCAAATGATGTCAATTACCCTATCAGAAGCTTCTAAAGCCATGACATAATTTTCGGGAATTTGCCAAGCTGTTTAAAGACAGTCAACTTAGTGTATGTAAACTTCTGACGCACTGGAATTGTGATACAGTGAATTATAAGTGAAATAATCTGTCTGTATACAATTGATGGAAAAATTGTGTCATGCACAAAGTAGAAAAATGTCATGCACAAAGTAGATGTCCTAACCGACTTGCCAAAACTATAGTTTGTTAACAAGAAATGTGTGGAGTAGTTGAAAAACAAGTTTTAATTACTCCAACCTAAGTGTATGTAAACTTCCGACTTCAACTGTACATCAATTAGAGGAATTAGGCATTGTGATTGTGAATAAATTGAAGCAGACCATTGTGTCAGAGCTGGAGTCAGTTCCATGTCAACTCAACAATTCAAGAATCCATTCAGGAACGGAATCCAAATAGAGTTGTAACTAGAATAACTCAATTTGAAAATACATTTCACTTTTGAAATTTCTAAATTGAATCTTGATTCATCAGATTTGTCAATTTGAGAATTTAAATGGCAGCTAAGAACAGTCAAATTCTGTGTCTGGTCTGTCGCCCTACCAGGTAATCTGTTGGTGATAGCATTCGTGAGTTACTTTGGTGCAAAGCTGCATCGGCCCAAGATCATAGCCATGGGCTGTGTACTGATGGCCATGGGAACATTCATCATCGCTCTGCCACACTTCCTCATCGGACGGTGAGGTTTTACTGACTTTTATTTTGAAGGAGGATTAACTTACAATGCTTGCGTTTCCAGCTTCCTTTTCAAATAAAATGTTATTGTGGGTCTAGTGAAATGCTTTTCTGAATGCACTTGTGGTACAGTAAGCTAAAGCTTATCTGAATATGTGTATAAGTGTGTGCATGTGTTTCCAGTTATCCTGTGTTTAAGGGAAATGTCAGTCTAAAGTGCATTCAAAAAGTATTCAGACCCCTTGACTTTTTCCACATTTTTTTACAGCTTTATTCTCAAATGTATTAAATCTTGGGTCCTCATCAATCTACACACAATATCCCATAATGACAAAGCAAAAACATTTTTGCAAATGTATAATAAAAATGAAAAACGGAAATATCACATTTAGTATTCAGACCCTTTACTCAGTACTTTGTTGAAGCACCTTTGGAAGCGATTAAAGCCTTGAGTCTTTTTGGGTATGACGCTACAAGCTTGCCACACCTGTATTTGGGGAGTTTCTCCCATTCTCCTCTGCAGATCCTCTCAAGCTATGTCAAATTGGATGGGGAGCGTTGCTGCACAGCTATTTCAGGTCTCTCCAGAGATGTTTTATTGGGTTCAAGTCCGAGCTCTGTCTGGTCCACTCAAGGACATTCAGAGACATGTCCCGAAGCTACTCCTGCGTTGTCTTGGGTGTGGGCTTCGGGTCGTTGTCCTGTTGGAAGGTGAACCTTCGCCCCAGGCCCTGAGCGCTCTGGAGCAGTTTTTCATCGAGGATCTCTCTGTACTTTGTCTGTTCATCTTTCCCTCGATCCTGACTAGTCTCCCAGGGCCTGCTGCTGAAAAACATTCCACAGCATGATGTTGCCAACACCATGCTTCACCGTAGGGATGGTGCCAGGTTTCCTCCAGACGTGACACTTGGCATTCAGGCCAAAGAGTTCAATCATGGTTTCATCAGACTAGAGCATCTTGTTTCTCATGGTCTGAGAGTCTTTCATTTCATTTTGGTAAACTCCAAGTGGGCAGTCATGTAACTTTTACTGAGGAGTGGCTTCTGTCTGGCCACTCTACCATAAAGGCCTGATTTGGTGGAGTGCTGCAGAGATAGTTGTCCTTCTGGAAGGTTCTCCCATCTCCACAGAGGAACTCTGGTGCTCTATCAGAATGACCATCGGTTCTTGGTCACCTCCCTGACCAAGGCCTTTCTCCCCTGATTGCTCAGTTTGGCCGGGCGGCCAGCTCTAGGAGGAGTCTTGGTTGCTCGAAACTTCTATTTAAGAATGATGGAGGCCACTGTATTCTTGGTGACCCTCAATGCTGCAGAAATGTTTTGGTACCCTTCCCCAGATCTGTGCCTCGACATAATCCTGTCTCTGAGCTCTACGGACAATTCCTTTGACCTCATGGCTTGTTTTTTGCTCTGACATACACTGTCAACTGTGGGACCTTACAGTGCCTTGCAAAAGTATTCATCCCCCTTAGCGTTTTTACTATATGGTTGCATTACAACCTGTAATTTAAATGGATTTTTATTTGGATTTCATGTAATGGACATACACAAAATAGTCCAAATTGGTGAAGTGAAAAAAATTATTTGTTTAAAAAACCAAAAAAATGGAAAAGTGGTGCTTGCATATGTATTCACCCCCTTTGCTATGAAGCCCCTAAATAAAATCAGGTGCAACCAATTACATTCAGAAGTCACATCATTTGTTATATTGGACACAGGTGGACTTTATATAAGTGTCACATGATCTCGGTATATATAAACCTGTTCTGAAAGGCCCCAGAGTCTGCAACACCACCAAGCAAGGGGAAATATGACGACCAAGGGGCTCTCCAAACAGGTCAGGGACAAACTTGTGGAGAAGTACAGATCAGGGTTGGGTTCTAAAAAAAATCTGAAACTTTGAACATCACACCGAGCACCATTTTTAAATCCATTATTAAAAAATGGAAAGAACATGGCACCACAACAAACCTGCCAAGAGAGGGCAGCCCACCAAAACTCTCAAACCAGGCGAGGAGGGCATTAATCAGAGAGGCAACAAAGAGACCAAAGATAACCCTGAAGGAGCTGCAAAGCTCCACAGCGGAGATTGGAGTATCTGTCCATAGGACCGCTTTAAGCCGTACACTCCACAGAGCTGGGCTTTATGGAAGAGTGGCCAGAAAAAAGCCATTGCTTTAGAAAAATAATAAGCAAACATGTTTGGTGTTTTCGCCAAAAGACATGTGGGAGACTTCCCAAACATATGGAAGAAGGTACTCTGGTTAGATGAGACTAAAATTGAACTTTTTGGCCATCAAGGAAAAGTTATGTCTGGCTCAAACCCAACACCTCTCATCACCCCGAGAACATTATCATGGTGGTGGCAGCATCATGCTGTGGGGATGTTTTTCATTGTCAGGGAAACTGGTCAGAAATTAAGGAATTTTGGATGGTGCTAAATACAGGGAAATTCTTGAGGGGAAACCTGTTTCAGTCTTCCAGAGACAAGTTTTTAGGAATAACCCTAAGCATACTGCTAAAGCAACACTCAAGTGGTTTAAGGGGAAACATTTAAATGTATTGGAATGGCCTAGTCAAAGCCCAGACCTCAATGCAATTGAGAATCTGTGGTATGACTTAAAGATTGCTGTACACCAGCAGAACCCATCCAACTTGAAGCAGCTGGAGCAGTTTTCCCTCGAAGAATGGGCAAAGTCCCAGTGGCTAGATGTGCCAAGCTTATAGAGACATACCCCCAAGAGACTTGCAGCTGTAATTGCTGCAAAAGGTGGCTCTATAAAGTATTGACTTTGGGGGGGGAGGTGAATAGTTATGCACGCTTAAGTTCTGTATTTTATTTTTGTCTTATTTGTTTGTTTCACAATAAAAAATATTTTGCTTCTACAAAGTGGGAGGCATGTTGTGTAAATCAAATGATACAAACCCCCCCCCCCCCCAAAAAAATACATTTTAATTCCAGGCAACAAAATAGGAAAAATGCTTAGAGGGTGAATATTTTCGCAAGCCACTGTATATAGACAGGTGTGTGCCTTTCCAAATCACGTCCAATCAATTGAATTTACCACAGGTGTACTTCAATCAAGTTGTAGAAACATATCAAGGATGATCAATGGAAACAGGATTCACCTGAGTTCAATTTCGGATCTCAAAGCAAGTGGTCTGAATACTATGTGAATGTTATTATTATTTTTTTATATACATTTGCAAAGATTTCTAAAAACCTGTTTTTGCTTTGTCATTATGGGGTATTGTGTGTAGATTGATGGGGGGGGAAATGTATTTAATCCATTTGGAATAAGGCTGTGGCGTAATGTGGAAAAGGTCAAGGGTTCGGAATACTTTCCGAATGCTCTGTATTTCTGTGTGTTTGGATAAAGTTTGGGAAAGGACAGATATCACTGTGACTCTAGTGACATGCTAATATACTGTATTTTGTACATATTTTATATGTTGTATACCGTCGTTTGTGGGATGACGCATGGTTGTATGTGTTATCATGTGTTCTCATTAGCTTGGCTTGGTCATGAAAGTTTGATCAGTCAGAATGTTTAATCCCTCCCACAAGATGGGAACATAGTGAATATTAAAGAATACATGCTGCACTGTATGGAGTCTCTTTACTGAATGACAAGAGAAGTTTATGCATTTTTACAGCTGTGGGATGTTTTTCCAAAAAACACATTCAGTCGCCAATTGTTTTGTATTTTACAGCGGAAGCCAGGAAAGCTTCTTCCTATCGTTAAGTATCGCATATAACATGATGTACTTCAATGTATAAAACGTTGTTTCCTAAATGTTTCATTGCACTCCTGTTCTGCTTTGTCTCTGTCCTCTCTAACTGTATAACGTGGTGCTTTCTCCCCTCCCTTCGCTAAACAGTCGCATTGGTGTTTTGTACGCAGCTATAAGTTCGAAACATCAATCCGATCGTCAGTGAATTCAACCAATAACCTCTCTCCATGTCCAGCACGTCTGTTGTCACCCGCCGCGCTAGCTTCGGGTGACCCGCTTTCTAAGACACCAAGCACAGGGACAGGTGTGTCACCTAAACACAGGCACACATGCTCATGTACATGCATGCCACCACGCAAACACAAACCCACGTACACACAACTGTACGCACACAAACATGTACTCATGGATACACACGGATATGCACGCACACACAAAGAGTGCTGTAACTATTCTCTCTCTCCCACCTTCCCAGTAGGTTGTGAAGGAGAGTCCAACCTCTCTATGTGGATCTATGTGTTCCTGGGGAATGTCTTACGAGGGATCGGGGAGACGCCAGTGCAGCCCCTTGGGATCTCGTATATAGATGATTTCGCCAGGGAGGAAAATGCTGCATTTTACATTGGTAATAGACCAATTGGAAAAACAAACACATTTTAGATAATGTCACTGTGCATGATTTGAAGTACAATATGCTAAGTAGATCTGACAGTCTGAATAAACTGCCTTTCAATCTGATTCATACACTAAGGGTCTGATTCAATCAGATCCGCTTTAGCCAATATCCGCATAGCTGATGTTTAGGCAGTGTGGGAGGTGGAACTGGGTTAGAGCCACAAGTGGCTCCCAGCTTTAAATGCAAAGCAGACATTGCCAGTTACATTAACAGAAGTCTCATGCATCCTTTTTTTACAAGTTTGAACACTGGAATACAAAATGTAATCTACATCTTGATTAGGATAATAAAAAATGGTCATTATTTCGATTTTATGATTTTTCAATTTGAGTGTAATTATTTCTATATGGCCAACACTTTCTCGTTCTGAACTTCTAACTCAAGTGGGGCTGCTCACTACCAAAACATCTGCCATGCAGGTGTCTGCTGTCGCTGGTTAACACTAATCTAGCTCTTTGTGATAACATGAATGGACAAATGCTCCAGATAAGCAGAGGCATCTCTTTGACCTTTTTAAAATCGCACACACCCGTCTTATTGTTTACTGCCTAATGGAACTGTCTCTGGTTAGTATAATAAATCAATTGCTGTGTGTGTGTGTTTCTTTTATATTTCAGGCTGCGTTCAGACCATAGCTGTCATTGGTCCTGTGTTTGGCTATTTACTGGGATCCCTATGTGCCAAAATATATGTGGACATTGGATTTGTCAACATGGGTGAGTAACCGGTATCTGGCGAAACACTTGAGTATTCTGTCTAGGCCACCTACACACTATTGGACTGTAATAGTGAGTTCTCCAGTTTAGACAGAGACAGGGCATTCACCTCTGTTCTGTTACTATTAGACGAACAAACAGCGCTCTGAGTTAAGTTCATTGTCGTTCCTAGAGTGCACTCGCTGACTGTGTTCAATAAGTGTTTGTTATGTATGATCATGCTTCTAGATTCTAGGTTATCAGACTAATTGAACTAGTGTGCTCCAGAACACTGCTCAGTGACGTCAGCTACTAAATTTGAGTAACCAATATAAAGCAGGAGAGATGGTTATTAAGATATGCACAAAAAGCAGCTGTGCTGTGCTTGTTTTTTCTCTCCAGTAAGTCTTGTCGCTAGGAACGTTGCTAGTTTACTCATAATGTATTTAGTCCCCGACAGTCACAGCTCTCTCTCTGTGCTTGTCCTTCCTCTATAGAGACTATCGCCATGGCCTTCTCTTGTTACATATATGTACTGACATGTATGTGTAACTGATAGATGCACACACATACTACATGTTCATGTTTTAAAATGTATGTCAATTGTAAAGTCTTTTGTCTGTGATGTATTTTTCGTTATATATGTCGGACCCCAGTAAGACTAGCTGTCGCCATTGGTGTCGGGTAATGGGGATCCTAATCAATCCAATTAAATCAAGTTCTGTGTCTCCCCTCCCTGTATAGAGAGTATCACCATAAGCCCTGGTGATGCTCGCTGGGTGGGGGCCTGGTGGTTAGGTTACCTTGTAGCTGGGGTGATCACCCTGCTTTCAGCCATCCCCTTCTGGTTCCTGCCCCGTTCCCTGCCCATCCCGTCAGACCGAGGCCCAGCCCAGTACACCCCGGAGCAGACTAGCTTCATCAAAGACTCCCCTCTCCTGGAGCATAAGTACCAAGCCGACGAGCCAGCCAGCTTTCTGGAGATGGCCAAAGGTATTTTGTTGAATGGGGATGAAGTTGGAACATTTTCTGGTTTAGATAATGATTGGAGTTTAAAAAGGCTTTTTTAAAGTCTGGTCAGGTACAATGATATATCAAATTCCGGTTGCTTTGGATGAAATTACCATAGTATGGAAAAAGGTAGACAAAAATTACCTTAACAATTGATGATGTCGTTGACAGGTGATGATGTTCTGTTGATTGTTTTTAATCTAGATTTCATCCCAACGTTGAAAACCCTCCTGTGGAACCCAGTGTACTTCATATACCTGTGTGTAACCATCATTCAGCTGAACTCTCTCATTGGCATGGTAACCTACAAGCCCAAGTACATAGAGCAGCATTACGGACAGTCCGCATCAAAAGCAAATTTCCTGATGGGTACGTATGGTTGACAAATCATATTGCTTATTTGCCTTGATCAGTGTTGGGGAACTTTTAAAAGTAACTTATGTTACATTATTTACTATGGAAAGTAACTTGTTACATTACTTCTGCATTACAAAAAACAAGTGTCTTTTGACACTATATATATATATGAGTCACCCCGCAGTGTTTGTCATAATATCCTGATGAAGACAGCTTGTCTGTTGAAACGTTGGACATAGCATTTTTGCATCTGAGCTCCTAGACCAATTAATAGACCAATTTTTTATTTATTTTATTTCACCTTTATTTAACCAGGTAGGCTAGTTGAGAACAAGTTCTCATTTGCAACTGCGACCTGGCCAAGATGAAGCATAGCAGTGTGAACAGACAACAGAGTTACACATGGAGTAAACAATTAACAAGTCAATAACACAGTAGAAAAAAAGGGGAGTCTATATACATTGTGTGCAAAAGGCATGAGGAGGTAGGCGAATAATTACAATTTTGCAGATTAACACTGGAGTGATAAATGATCAGATGGTCATGTACAGGTAGAGATATTGGCGTGCAAAAGAGCAGAAAAGTAAATAAATAAAAACAGTATGGGGATGAGGTAGGTGAAAATGGGTGGGCTATTTACCAATAGACTATGTACAGCTGCAGCGATCGGTTAGCTGCTCAGATAGCAGATGTTTGAAGTTGGTGAGGGAGATAAAAGTCTCCAACTTCAGCGATTTTTGCAATTCGTTCCAGTCACAGGCAGCAGAGTACTGGAACGAAAGGCGGCCAAATGAGGTGTTGGCTTTAGGGATGATCAGTGAGATACACCTGCTGGAGCGTGTGCAATAAGAAAGAGTTCCAAACCTCTCTCTGCCAATAACAGATAGTTTTCAGTTTTCCCCTCCCCGCTCAGACAGTCCTAGGTAAATTCTTGCTTGAGAAGATTCTTTGAGATTCTTTGCTAAGAAGCTATTTGTGTTTCTTTTTGACCATTTTAATTGAAAACAATCACAGTAATGTACTTAATTGTTACCTAGACATGATTTGATATTGATATTGAGATGAAAGCAGTTGTGTTGGACCTTTCAGGGGCTATGAAAATGAGCTTTATGCACACTGCTTTTGAATGGCCAGACTCTGACGACTGATAGGCCTAGTGCAAAGGGTAGGCAACGAGATTAAGACACTGGACTATTTGTGCCGGAGCGGATGGTTGGGGGGGAAGGAACATAATTATAATAATTTGTACACTGCAAATTTAACACAACTAAGCCCAAAAAGAGGTTGTATTTGAAAATGATAATAATTTCATACCATGATTATATTGAGACACGATCACATTTTTTTTTTTTCGGGGGGTGGGGATACTTATGAACAGATTTTCTAAATTAAACTCCTTCATCTGAAGTCCTTGTGATTTTACAGTGTTCTTCACCCCCAGAAAATCACTTCCGGGACGGTTTAGGCTCGTGGGCCTCATGTTGCCAATCCCTGGCCTAGTGGCTACCGTCAAAAATGTTCCTTTCGTCCGTAATCTATAACTCTGGCCTATACCAGCTCAAGTAATAATGACAGATTAAATATATCCTTTAATAAATACATTATTTTGTTGAATTATTTACACATAAGTAAAAAATAATACATACAATATACAGTGCCTCCAGAAATTATTCACATCTTCACATCTCTTGACTGTTTCCACCAGGAGGCCTGTATCTTTGTAGTGACTGGGGTTTTTGATACACCATCCAAAGTGTAATTAATAACTTCACCATGTTCAAAGGGATATTCAATGTCTGCTTTTTATTTTTACCCATCTACCAATAGGTGCCCTTCTTTGTGAGGCATTGGAAAACCTCCCTGGTCTTCGTGGTTGAATCTGTTTTGATATGCACTGCTCAACTGAGGGACCTTACAATTATCTGTATGTGTGGGTTACAGAGATGAGGTAGTCATTAATAAATCATGTTAAATTATGATTCCATGCAACTTATTATGTGACTTGTTAAGCACTTTTTTGGAGGAGTTGAATACTTAATGAGTCAAGACATTTCTGCTTTTCATTTTGAATTAATAAAAAATAAACATAATTCCACTTTGACATTATGGGGTATTGTGTGTGTGTGTAGGCCAATGGCACAAAATCTCAATTCAATCCATTTTAAATTCAGGCTGTTTTTTCAACAAAATGTCGAGGGGTATGAATACTTTCCAAAGGCGGGGTATAAAACTAACTGGGCACAGTTAAAGGAGAGCTCAAATACAAGGACAACTGGCTACCAATCTGTTTGAAACACAGATACAAACTTGGCGCAGGGATACCCCCGTAACGCTGTACCCCCGTAAAGCTGTACCCCCGTAAAGCTGTACCCCCGTAACGCTGTACCCCGTAACGCTGTACCCCCGACACTGGCCTTGATTCATCTCATGCATGAGCTAGTTCAATTTAGATTGGAAACTTGAAAGGACTCGCATTATGCATAGATAAGCACATGCATGCAATATTGTTAAGACTAGATCAAGCAATAGGAGGTCAAAGGCGCTGTTTTATTGAGCTATACAATGTGTTATGATTCAACCCTCAAATGTGAATGCTGATCTAAATAGGCCTCATGCTCCACTATTGACCTGACGATTGCATATTGTGTATGAAAGGTAATGCAATATCTAGCATAACTACAGTAATAGAAGGGACAGATAGAATATAATATCTGTACATTGATGTATGAAAAAGACCAAAAGCTTTGGTCTTTGAGTGGGAGTTGGACAGCGATACTGTGTGTTCTTTCTACTGTCAACTATGTCAAAGGCTGAGTCTCAGGCGGTATGGCCTGGTTCTACTCTGCTGTACTGTATGTAATTGGTTGTGGAATAGCACTGGCATAGATGGTAGACTTATAGCTACAGTGCTATGAAAGGTAGCAAAAGCTACAGTATGGTATTGTGTGAAAGTGAATGCCTGGTTTAGGGCTTTGGCTGGCTCACCTGGTGTTTCAGTCCCATTGAACCTGTCGTCAAGACCTAAGTCCTGGCCTAAATCCTCCATGACTAGGAATGAAGAAGATTTCTAAAGAATGAGACCTATGTCTTAACGTTTACAGAGTGTGTGTCTGTTCCAGGTACAATCAACATCCCTGCCGTGGCGTTGGGAATTTTCACTGGCGGCCTGCTCATGAAGAGGCTGAAGCTGAGCATCATGGGAGCGGCCAAGTTTGCGTTCGGCACCTCTCTGATAGGCTACTTCCTATCCCTCTTCTTCTTCGTCATGAGCTGCGAGAACGCCAAAGTGGCTGGGATCACGCTTCCCTACAACCGGTGGGTTGACACACACACACACACACACACACACACACAGCTCTTGGTAGAAGTTGCCCTTAGGTACATACATATTTACCCTCTGTAAATGTTCTATTACCAGCACCACAAACGGGTAACATGCTGTATGCGTATGCTAATAATTGCTCCTAGAGGACAGCATACCTCCAACACTGGAGAGATGTGGTCTAGAATAGCGAATCAGGCATTTCACCCATCTACTGTACTGTATGCCCCTTGGTTCTGTCAAGACTGTTTGTTGCTAATGTCAATATCAGAACTGACACTGAATTTGGTTGATAACATTAGTATTCATTGAAATCGGTGAAAGTATACTGAACAAAAATAGAAATGTAACATGCAACAATTTAAATGATTTTGCTGAGTTACAGTTCATATAAGGAAATCAGTCAATTAAAAAAAAATCCATTATGTCCTAATCAATGGATTTCACATGACTGGGCAGGGGCACAGCCATAGGTCCACCCACTTGTGACTCAGGCCCACCCACTGAGGAGCTTTATTACAGGCAGAAATACTCCTCAGTTTCATCAGCTGTCCGGGTGGCTGGTCTCAGAAGATCCCGCAGGTGAAGAAGCCGGATGTGGAGGTCTTGGGCTGGCATGGTTACACGTGGTCTGCGGTTGTGAGGCCGGTTGGACGTACTGCCAAATTCTCTAAAACTATATGGTAGAGAAATTAACATTAGATCTCTGGCAACCGCTCTGGTGGACATTCCTGGAGTTAGCATGCCAATTGCATCCTCCCTCAAAACTTGAGACATCTGTGGCATTGTGTTGTGTGACAAAACTGCACATTTAGAGTGGCCTTGTATTGTCCCCAGCACAAGGTGCATCTTTATAATGATCATGCTGTTTAATCAGTTTCTTGATATGCCACACCTGTTAGGAGGATGGATTATCTTGACAAATGATAAAATGCTCACTAACAGGGATGTTGACAATTTTGTGCACAACATTTCTGGGATCTTTTATTTCAGGTCATGAAACATGGGAACGACACTTGTTGCATTTATATTTTTGTTCAGGATATATCTTATTATGCATTTGATTAAATACACATCACACCTTCTGTATCTGAGCGGGCAGAGGTCAAATCATGTCTATATTCATTAGATTATCTGTTTAAAGAATAGCGCTATCTGAATTAAATCTTACTATTAATAACAGCCCCACTTACTCTCTCTTTTCTCCCTTTTTTCTCTCTCAGGGTGGTTGGTGTATCGTATGAGGAGCGCTCAGTATTCTCAGCCTGTAACTCAGACTGTGTGTGTTCAGACAGAGACTGGGACCCTGTCTGTGGAGAGAACGGCATCACGTACGTCTCTCCCTGCCTGGCTGGCTGCCAGACCTCCACAGGATCAGGGAAGAACACGGTGAGATGAGAATCTTAGCCAGCACGGAGGCTGCATCCCGAAATGGCACCCTGTTCCCTATATAGTGTACTACTTTTGGGCTCTGTTTAAAAGTAGTACGCTATATAGGGAATACGGTGCCAGTCTCTGTGTGTGTGTGTGTGCGTGTATTTGTGTCTCTGTGTGTGTGCGCCTCTGCAGGTGTTCTCTAACTGTAGCTGTGCGGTGGCAGCAGGGCTGAGCAGTGGTAACCTGACAGCCAGTGTAGGCCACTGTCCTCACAGAGACGATTGTGACCGTGTCTTCCCTTACTTCCTGGCTCTCTCTGTCATCACTTCCTTTATCATCTCCCTGGGTGGCACGCCAGGTTACATGGTCCTCATCAGGTCAGTCACACACACATCCATACACACACACACACACACACACACACACACACACACACGAAGGGATGGTCATAGCAGTTGGCAAGACAGCACAAAGAAATCTGGGACTGCGGCTTCAACAAGGTACCTTAAAGGGGAAACAATCAGAAGCCCCGTTTGTACCTGGTTCTAACATGCGTCCGTTGTCCAGATCAAGTCCACATTCTTATTGTGCGTCGACAGGTGTAGACAATCAAGATGCATTGTGATCTGATTGTGATTTGTATTTTTCTGACCACCTCTGATATCCTTGGTGTAAACAAATCAAAAGTGTATACATTTGGCCAAAGTCACAGTTGTCCCTGCCTCTTAAAAAAAAAAAATCACACCAACCAATTGAATTAAGAACATGTTTTTAGAAACCAACTGCCTACTGACACTGTGGCCAGATATGCCACAGTCCAATACCGAGGTCCAGCTCTGATTTAAAATGGCAAATAGAAAAAAATATATTTATGAAAGATATTGTCCCGAATAAGAGAAGAGGTTCTCCCCTTCCCACGTCCAATGCCAGCGCTAATTCTAATATTTGAAAACATTTTAGGCTACAGAAATGCCAAGGCATTCAGAGAGGCATTCCCTGTCACTTAACCTGTTTCTGTTTTTACTGTGTGCATTAGGGCCTAAGTATAATTTTTATTTATACTGTGTAATAATTGTATTTTGTACACACATCCAGATACTCAGCTTATTTGTGTGGTGATGTTTTTAGAGATGTAATAGTCAGAGAATCTCTCCCAACAGCCAGTGAAAGTGTAGGGCGCCAAATTTAAAACATCAAAAATCTCAATTAAAATTCCTCAAACATACATGTATCTTATACCATTTTAAAGGTAATCTTATCTTATACCATTTTAAAGGTAATCTTGTTGTTTTTCCCAACACTGTGTCCGATGTCAAATATGCCTTACAGCAAAAGCACCACAAATGATTGTTAGGTCACCACCAAACGACAATAAACACAGCCATTTTTTTCCAGCCAAAGATAGAAGCCACAAAAAGCACAAATAGAGATAAAATTAATCACTAACCTTTGATGATCTTCATCAGATGACACTCATAGGACTTCATGTTACACAATACATGTATGTTTTATTTGAAGTTCATATTTATATAAAAACATGAGTTTACATTGGCGCGTTACATTCACTAGTTCCAAAAACATCCAGTGATTTTGCATAGCCACAGAGAGATTCTCTGACTTGTTATTTGTCCATCGGGACAGTAGTCTATTATTCCCAGACTTGAATCGTTGGATAACAAAAGTAGGCTGTAATGATGAGTCTAAAACTATTGACCATAAAAGTGTGCTGTTTCCTGTCAATTTAATACAGCATAATGGGAGGTCCAAGGGAGGTTGGATTCATTTGCATACAGGGAGGGACCAGGGAATCTGGTCACTATAGGGACGAAGTGGGCAGATAAGAGACATATATTACCATGTGTCGACGCAACAAAATCTCGATCAGATAGTGACCAGGATGATGACAATCACGTTAATGCAAGGTGTAACCATGGCTACTGAGAGAACCTAACCTGCATAAAGTCTACTACATTTACTTACACCATCTTGTTCAGAATGATCTCTCCCAGAAAGTTCTCACATTTTACTGTAGTGAAATTAGCTCACAATGGGTGACAGAATGGCTGACCAGAAGTTGAATGTAGTCTGTGTAACAGACTTAGGCAGGGATTCAATTCAACTGCGCTTTGTCTGCTATGCTCCATTTCAAGGTCATTTTTGATTGAGGTGACATATGCAGTGTTTATGATGAACGCGGTCTCCGCTAACGCGGAACCATTGCCTTTAAAAGCTGCATAGCAGACAAATCGCGATCAGATTGAATTCCGGCCTTAAAGAGCCGTGTTGCAACCATAGAGGCCTCTAGTGGTCAAAAGGCCATATTAGCATGGGCAGTGCCGTTGAGGGCTTCCACCATTTTAATGTAGTCAACTGGGTGGGACTTCCAACTTTATTGGCTGGAGTCATGTCCAACCGGGTCATCCGGAGTGATCCGCCAATTGGGAAGAAGAAAATGTAAATAGCCTTTCATAATATTCATAAAACCTAAAGTTCACTAAGGGAATTGGTTCCAATTGTTTCCCCACCATTAACAGCTAATTAGCATTTCCTTTTTGGGAGGTAAATACAGGCAAATATATTGATAAAAGTCACCTTGTCCGATAGAGATTTACACAGTTATCAAAACGTCTCAGGGTAAGCGAAACACAGCCCTTATTTAAGTGTTTCTAAAATCCCCTATGGGAAAAAATGAATGGTGGAAAAACGATTGGAACCATTTCCCTGTTTGACCACTAAGTTTTATAGGTATTTTGACACCTCCACTGTGGGGCACTATGGCGCTGCACATGCTGTCACAGACGCTATAATGGCACATATACAAAGATGAGTCTTCTATCTATCTCTATGGTTGCAACAGACTTTATGGAGGGCAAGGAGACAGTCACATGATGCTTTCAGGTGATTGAATTACGTGGTCTGACTGGAATGAGAGAAGTTTTTATGAGTCAGCTCATTGTTCTTCCTACTCTCTGCTTGTGTGTCCATTCAGGGTTATAGCAGGAAACATAGATTCAGTACACTTTAAGTACATTTAATTGAAATCTTTATCCCACGGCATACTTCATAGGGGTTATAGGAAAGTCAGCAATAGAGGTTTTACTGTATTTCAGGAAAGTAGAATGTGATTTGGAGCGGTACTGTTACTGGCTAAAACTAGTCCTTGATTAGCCTTGGCCAGCTTTGAGCATGTACACAAATGCGAACACACAAACACAAATGTACATGCACGCACACACACACACGAACACAAACCACATTCGAGCAGATCGGCCCAAAGCTCGATCAGCTGACCCTGATGAAATGTGTTGCCCTTTCTGGGACAGATGAGGTTACTGGCAGTGGCCTATTTCCTTTTGTTCTGATATTTTTAGAGTCTTAGTTGTCTGAGATGGGTCTGCTTCTGTTTTTGCTCTGGGTCTTGAGAGAACAGCTGAATAGCCTCACTCCCCCCTATCTGAGATACTTACTGCAGCCCTCATCCTCCACATACAACACCCGTTTTGGCAGTCACATTCTGTTAAAGGTCCCCAAAGCACACACATCCCTGGGTCGCGCCTCTTTTCAGTTCGCTGCAGCTAGAAACTGGAACGAGCTGCAAAAAAAAACACTCAAACTGGACCGTTTTACCTTCATCTCTTCATTCAAAGACTCAATCATGGACACTCTTACTGAAAGTTGTGGCTGCTTCATGTGATGTATTGTTGCCTCTACCTTCTTTCCCTTTGTGCAGTTGTCTGTGCCCAATAATGTTTGTACCATGTTGTGATGCTGCCATGTTGTGTTACTACCATGTTATTGTCATGTTCTGTTGCTAACATGCTGTGTTTTCATGTGTTGCTGCCATGCTATGTTCTTGTCTTAGGTCTCTCTTTGTGTGTTTTGTCCTATATTTGTATATATTTTTAAAATTTTATCCCAGCCCTCGGCCTCGCAGGAGGCCTTTTGCCTTTTGGTAGGTCGTCATTGTGAATAAGAATTTGTTCTTAACTGACTTTCCAAATTAAATTAAAAACAAAATAGCAAGGTAGTAAGGGCAGACATTTCTGACAGTGTACTGCCTTGCTTTACCAACAGAAGTCAGTAGTACTCACTCTTTGGTACTCACTGGCTTCGTCAGAACATCTTCAGTCAACTTACATTATGTCAACAACACTTGTCTTTTGAATTGACCTTTAAAACCTCTTTGGGCTGACATCCCGTTAACGGGATGATATTACAACAGCCAGTGAAAGTGCAGGGCGCCAAATTCAAAACATCAAAAATCTCAATTAAAATTCCAAACATACATGTATCTTATAACATCTTAAAGGCAATCTTGTTGTTTTTCCCAACACAGTGTCCGATGTCAAATATGCCTTACAGCAAAAGCACCACAAATGATTATGTTAGGTCACCACCAAACGACAATAAACACAGCCATTTTTTCCAGCCAAAGATAGCAGCCACAAAAAGCACAGAGATAAAATTAATCACTAACCTTTGATGATCTTCATCAGATGACACTCATAGGACTTCATGTTACACAATACATGTATGTTTTATTTGAAGTTCATATTTATATAAAAATATGAGTTTACATTGGCGCGTTTACATTCACTAGTTCCAAAAACATCCAGTGATTTTTGCATAGCCACATCATTCAACAGAAATACTCATCATAAATGTAGATGATATACACATGGAATTATAGATATACCTCTCCTGGTATATCTATAATGCAACCGATGTGTCTGTCAAAAAAACTTTATGGAATAAGCAAACCATGCAATAATCTGAGACGGCGCTCAGAACAATAGTCAAAATAGCCGCCATGTTGGCGTCAACATAAACAAGAAATTACATGATAAATATTCCCTTACCTTTGATCTTCATCAGAAAGCACTGTCAGGAATCCCAGGTCCACAATAAATGTTGGCATTGTTCGATAATGTCTGTTATTTATGTCCAAATGCTCATTCTGGCCAGCGTTACATCGGACAAAAACTTCAAAAAGTTATATTACAGGTCGAAGAAACATTTCAAACTAAGTACAGAATCAATCATTATGTTTTTAACATATAGCTTCAATAAAGTTCCAACCGGAGTATTCCTTTGTGTCTTGATAAGCAATAGAACACAAGTGGATACCATGAGGAATGCGCATGATCAGAAAATGGCTGACTGCCAGACACCTGATACATTCTGCTCTCATTCAGTCCCACAACACAGTAGAAGTCTCATTCAAATATCTATAGACGGTTGACATCTGGTGGAAGCCCTAGGAAGTGCAACATCATTAATATCTCAAGGGGATTTCAATGGGAACTGTGGTGAATACATACCAAGCTCAGATTTCTCACTTCCAGTTTTGATTTCTCCTCAGGATTTTGCCTGCCATATGAGTTCTGTTATACTCACAGACATCATTCAAACAGTTTTAGAAACTTTAGAGTGTTTTCTATCCAATACTAATATGGATATATTAGCAACTGAAACTGAGGAGCAGGCCGTTTACTTTGGGCACCTTATTCATCCAAGCTACTCAATACTGCCCCCCAGCCATAAGAATTTAAAGCGGTTTGAGTATTTAAACTTAATAATGAACCATAACTAAATTGTGGATACTTTCATGTCATGACATTTCATTTATAATATCTTCAGATCTATATCTATTATCTGTTTTCATAGTTATGGTAAAGTTCAAGTTGATGATGGTGTTTTTCCATGCAGGTGTATCAAGCCTCAACTGAAGTCCTTGGCTCTGGGGTTCCATACTCTGTCCACACGTACACTTGGTGAGTCAATACTGTCAGATCACAGATCTAGGATGAGTTTACCACCCAAAATGTTAACATGTGGGGGCACAAAACTATCAGATCAGCGTCTAGGGGCAACTTCCTCCTACTCCTGTCTCATCAAGCCATACCTGTCTCAGAGCCAACGCAGCTTAGCAACCCTGATATAAAACTAGCTGCAGCCAGTTTGTTTCCAAGTCACACATTTCTCAACTAATCAGCTTCTATTAGGATTAATACCCTGAACAAAATCCTCTTAAAAATCCACTCTGTTGCAAAGGTAATCCTTGAAAAATGATTACTTGTGAATCAGGTGTGTTAGCTCTGGGTTGGAACACAATCTTGCACACATTGCCCTTTTCCATGACCAAGATTAGCCACCTCCGTATTACTGGTAGATCATTTTGTGTGTACTTGTGTTATAACAGCGGGCATCCCAGCGCCCATCTACTTTGGGGCGATCATCGACACCACGTGTCTGAAGTGGGGCCAGAAGAGATGCGGAGGGAGAGGAGCCTGTCGGATATACAACACTACAGCATACAGGTAATGCACACATACACACTACTGGTTAAGCCTGATACACAACAAAAACGCACACAGACCACACACTTACTTCAAAGTGATAATGTCGGAGAGGCATACCCTCTATAACATCAGATGCTGAACATTGATTTTCAAGACAATATTGAAGGCAACCCCAGTAACCTTGCCACTTGAATCACCAGTGTAATGTCAAGACTTTGAGTGTGTGTATCCCCTGGTCTCTCTCTCCTCAGGATAGCTTACCTGGGTCTAACTATGGGCCTGAGGACGGTTTCCTTCCTGCTGTGTATACTGGGATTCGTGCTGCTCAAGCGACACCTGCGGAGAGAGGAACGCAGTGCCCACCAAGTGGCCAACAGAGGAGCAGAACTGGAGGTACTCAGGAAAGAGGAAGTCCTAGCCTCCAACTCGGACCAATCGCTACGGACTTCCACAACAGACTACAACAACACAGAGAGAGAGACACGGCTGTGACAGTCTGAGACACACGCGAGATGTGCAGGAACCAACAACACTCTGCGCCAGACCATCTCATAAAACATAAATTATATATTTGTACTGAACCTGTCTAGGTTATGTATATTTAAAAAAAACATGTTTTGATATAACTGACGTATTTCATGGATGTACCTGCTGTATTTGACAGCAACACAAATGTAACAACAAAGAATGTCATCTTTGTTGTTTTTTTACAAAGAAAGTATTTGATTGGATTTGTTAACCATTGGTTAATTGTTTTTACTGCAGCAAGAGTCCAGTTTCGGTCACTAAGTATTTTTGCAACAACTCCCAAGGTCGTCAACATTATAATATTGTTAGACAGCCTCAATCTGTTGAAAGAGAATGTCAGACACTGTGTTTCTCTACTGTAAACATTGCCAAAATATGATCAATAGCCCTGTTTATACCTGGTTCGAACATGCATCCTTCATCCTGATCTTGTCCGTTTACACTTAATCACAGCAAATTGGTCAGTGTTAATATTTCAGTTTAACATTTGTAGCTCTGCAAGTGTTAAATTAACACTGTGGTGTAAAAGAACCCCACTGTTGGTGTTAATAACAAGGGTTAAACCAAAACCACACCCATCATTATATTTCCCAGAATGCTCTATTGCAGGTAGATTTTTTAAAATTGTTTATTTCAATATCTATGTTTTTGCGTGTACATCGATTAATTAATTAATCTTATGCTACTCAAATATAAATAACATGCAATTTTCTAAACTAATCCAATATGTTACTTGGACTTATTTCACCCGGCACTGAAATGGTTGTTCCAGTTTAGATGCTTTAGGTAGTCTCATCTCTTATTTTTCCCAACCCGCCAATCATTCTGAATGCAGGTTGCTGGCGAATGCCAGGTTGCTCCAAATGTAGGCTAACCCCACTCTGTCTGGATTCTACTAGGAATTACACATCACTTTGCCACCCAGCATAATGTGACCTGCACACCTGATTATATCAAGATGGCGCCAAAGAACATGGCTGACGTTTTACATTCTCCCAACCAATTGTGCTATTTTGTTAGTTTTTTTGTGTGTAACTTATTCTTTAACATATTTTGTACATAATGTTGCTGCTACCGTCTCTTATGATCGAAAATATCTTCTGGACATCAGAACAGCGATTACTCACCGCGGACTGGAAGAAACCTTTTCCTTTAACGAGTCTGACGAGAAGGATATCCTGCTTTCAATGGAACAGGCCCAGATCCCCACCTTTTTCATGAAGAAAAGATGCAGGAAAAGGGACAGCAGATCGGGCTGCCTTCTGAGAATCCGTACTCCCACTGTAAACTCCCACTGCCATCCGTTCTTCTTGCTAATGCGCAGTCATTGGAAAGTAAAATTGATGACCTACGATTAAGATTATCCTAACAACGGGACATTATAAACTGTAACATTTTATGTTTCACCGAGACGTGGCTGAACGATGATACGGACAATATAGAGCTAGCGGGATTTTCCATGCATCGGCAGAACAGAGACAACCTCTGGTAAGACGAGGGGTGGGGGTTTGTGTCTATTTGTCAATAACAGCTGGTGTGCAATGTCTAATATTAAAGAATTCTCGAGGTATTGCTCGCCTGAGGTAGGGTACCTTATGATAAGTTGTCGACCACACCATCTACCAAGGGAGTTCTCATCTGTATTATTTGTAGATGTTTATTTACCACCAGAAAGCAAAGCTGGCATAAAGACCGCTCTCAACCAACTCTATAAGGCCATAAGCAAACAAAAAAATGCTCACCCAGAAGCGCCGCTCCTAGTGGCCAGCTTAAATCAGTTTTACCAAATTTTTACCAGCATGTTACATGTGCAACCAGAGAAAAGAAACTCCACACACAGAGATGCATACAAAGCTCTCACCTCGCCCTCCATTTGGAAAATCTGACCATAATTCTATCCTACTGATTCCTGCTTACAAGCAAAAAATTAAAAGTAGGAAGTACCAGTTACTCGCTCAATACAGAAGTGGTCAGATGACGCGGATGCTACACTACAAGACTGTTTTGCTAGCACAGACTGGAACATGTTCCGGGACTCATCCAATGGCATTGAGGAGTACACCACCTCAGTCATTGGCTTCATCAATAAGTGCATCGACGACGTCGTCCCCACAGTGACTGTATGTACATATCCCAATCAGAAGCCATGGATTACAGGCAACATCCGCATCGAGCTAAAGGCAAGAGCTGCCACTTTCAAGGAGCGGGAGAGTAATCTGGACGCTTATAAGATATCCCGCTATGCCCTCAGACGAACCATCAAACATGCAAAGCATCAATACAGGATTAAGATTGAATCCTACTACACCGGCTCTGACGCTCGTCGGATGTGGCAGGGTTTGAAAACTGTTACGGACTACAAAAGGGAAACCCAGACGCGAGCTGCCCAGTGACGTGAGCCTACCAGACGAGCTAAATGCCTTTTATGCTCGCTTCGAGGCAAGCAACACTGAAACATGCACAAGGGCACCAGCTGTTCTGGATGACTGTGTGATAACGCTCTCAGTAGCCGATGTGAACAAAACCTTTAAAAATGTCAACATTCACAAAGCCGCTAGGCCAGACAGATTACCAGGACGTGTACTCAAAGCATGTGCGGACCAACTGTCAAGTGTCTTCACTGACATTTTAAACCTCTCTCTGACCGAGTCAGTAGTACCTACGTGTTTCAATCAGACCACCATATATTCCTTGTGCCCATGGAAGCGAAGGTAACCTGCCTAAATGATTACCGCTCCGTGGCACACACTTTGGTAGCCATGAGTGCATTAAAAGGCTGGTTATGGCTCACATCAACAGCAGCCTCCCGGACACCCTAGACCCACTCCAATTCACATACCGCCCCAACAGATCCACAGATGACACAATCTCAATCACACCCAACACTGCCCTTTCTCACCTGGACAAAAGGAACACCTATGTGAGAATGCTGTTCATCGACTACAGCTCAGCGTTCAACACCATAGAGCCCACGAAGCTCATCACTAAGCTAAGGACTCTGGAACTAAATACCTCCCTCAGCACCTGGATCCTGGACTTTGACTGGCCGCCCCCAGGTGGTAAGAGTAAGCAACAACACGTCTGCCAAGCTGATCCTTAACACTGGGGCACCTCAGTGGTGTGTACTTAGTCCCCTCCTGTATTCACTGTTCACCCCATGTCTGCGTGGCCAAACACGACTCCAACATCATCATTAAGTTTGCTGACACAACAGTGGTAGGCCTGACAACGATGAGACGGCCTATATGGAGGAGCTCAGAGAACTGGCAGTGTTGTGCCAGGACAACAACCTCTCCCTCAATGTGAGAAAGACAAAGGAGCTGATCGTGCACTACAAGAAAAGGAGGGCCGAATAGGGCCCCATTAACATCGACCGGGCTATAGTGGGGCGGGTCGAGAGATAAAAATTCCTTGGTGTCCACAGCACCAACGAACTATCATGGTCCAAACATACCAAGACAGTCGTGAAGAGGGCACGACCAAACTTTTCCCCCTCAGGAGACCGAAAAGATTTGGCATGGGTCCCCAGATCCTCAAAAGGTTCTACAGTTGCACCATCGAGAGCATCCTGACCGGTTGTATCGCTGCCTAGTATGGCAACTGCTCGGCATTTGACCGTAAGGCGGTACAGAGGGTGGTGCAAACGGCCCAATAGAACACTGGGGCCAAGCTTCCTGCCATCCAGGACCTATATAATAGTCACTTCACCCCCACCTACATGTACAGCTTACCTTAACTACTCTGTACACCTGCCTACTGACTCGGTACCGGTGCCCCCTGTATATAGCCTCATTATTGTTATTCTTATTGTGCTACTTATTGTATTATATTTTCTTAACTCTTTTAATCTGCATTGTTGGTTAAGGGCTTGTAAGTAAGCATTTCACGGTAAAGTCTACACCTGTTGTATTCGGCTCATGTGACAAAAAGTTTGATTTTGCCTGTGAGTTTCTGGCTACTGTATTAGGGTTCAAACTAAGTCCTCAAAATAAGGACTTGTGAGTTGTGTTGTACTGTCATATATAATTTTATTTTAATGATAACATTCACTTAAGTTCTCACTTGGTGAAGGTTAAAGGGCCAAAGTTGGATGAATGCAACAACCATATCTTTGTCACTAACAAATACAGTCATGGGTGGTAACTCCACAATTCACTTGAAAGGCAAGGCACTCTGGGAAATATTCAAATAAGTCTTTACACTAAGTGTGATAATTTAACACTGAAAAGTGTACAGTATAGACAAGGACCAGTGTTAAATGTAACACTCAGTATGGATTTAACACTGGAGAATTTGCTGTGTAAGATCTGATCACAATCACATCACAATGCACCTGTCTAAAAATGTGGGCACAATCAGAATGACGACAACGGACACATGTTAGCACCAGGTATAAACAGGGCTACTGTTCATGTCTGTGTGACTGTGTTGTGCCACAGGATGCCACTGTGCCAGCTTACCATAGCTGTTCTCTGCCTTTGTTGTGCAGCAGGTGCTTTCTTATTTCAATTCTGATCAAATCCACGAGGTGGAAGTATTGTATACTGGTAGTAAATTAATCTCTGTCTAGAAAGTTACAGTAAAATCACAATGAATTGTGATACATACAATTAATAATGCAAAGATCATTATAGATATCAAATGCACATCCACTGAACCATTACAGTTTTATAGTTCTACCATCAGTGACTATCCACTGTAGGTGTCATTCATTATGAGAAGTAAAGAAAATGTGCGTAATTTATTGGTCAATCAGTCTGCGTGTCAATGTGTATAGGTTGTGTATGTACGTTTGAACGTTTTAGGGCTCTATTCAATCCTTATCGCTGAAGCGTTACGGTAGTGATATAGAAATGTAAAGGCAATTTCCAATTGAGCCCACATGCAGTGCCTTCGGGAAAGTATTCAGTCCCCTTGACTTTTTCCACATTTAGTTACGTTACAGCCTTATTCTATAATTGATTAATCCCCCCCCCCCCCAATCGATCTACACACAATACCCCATAATGACAAAGCAAAAACAGGTTTTCAGACATAGCAAGTTAAAAAACATAAACTGAAATATATTTACATAAGTATTCAGACCCTTTACTCAGTACTTAAAGAAGAACTTTTGGCAGCAATTATAGCCTAAAGTCTTCTTGAGTATGCCGCTACAGGCTTGGAATACCTGTATTTGGGAAGTTTCTCCAATTCCTTTCTGAAGATCCTCTCAAGCTCTGGCAGGTGAACCTTCACACCAGTCTGAGGTCCTGAGCGCTCTGGAGCAGGTTTTCATCAAGGATCTCTCTGTACTTTGCTCTGTTCATCTTCCCCTCAATCCTGACTAGTCTCCCAGTCTAGCCACTGAAAAACATCCCCACAGCATGATGCTGCCACCACCATGATTCACAGTAGGTGGTAGGTTTCTTCCAGATGTGACGCTTGGCATTCAGGCCAAAGAGTTCAATCTTGTTTCTCATGGTCTGAGAGTCCAAGTGGGCTGTCATGTGCCTTTTACTGAGAAGTGGCTTCCGTCTGGCCACTCTACCTTAAAGGGCTGATTGGTGGAGTGCTGCAGAGATGGTTGTCCTTCTGGAAGATTTTCCCATCTCCACAGAGGAAATCTAGAGCTGTCAGAGAGAACATTGGGTTCTTGGTCACCTCCCTGACTCCCCCGATTGCTCAGTTTGGCCAGGCGGCCAGCTCTAGGAAGAATCTTGGTGGTTCCAAACTTCTTCCATTTAAGAATGATGGAGGACATTGTGTTCTTGGGGTCCTTCAAAGCTGCAGACAATTTTTGGTATCGTACACCAGATCTGGGCCTCGGCACAATCCTGTCTCGGTGCTCTACGGATAACTCCTTCCACCTCATGGCTTGGTTTTTTGCTCTGACATGCACTGATAACATGGGACCTTATATAGACAGGTGTGTGTTTTTCCAAATCATGTCCAATCAATCGAATTTACAACAGGTGGACACCAATCAAGTTGTAGAAACATCTCAAGGATGATCAATGGAAACAGGATGCACCTGAGCTCAATTTCGAGTCTCATAGCAAAAGGTCTTAATACTTATGTAAATAAGGTATTTCTGTTTTCGCTTTGTGTGTCGTTTGCTGAGAAATTGTATGTATTTAATACATTTTAGAATAAGGCTGTAACATAACGTGGAAAATGTCAAGGGATCTGACTTCTTTCTGAATGCACTGTATGCCGCGTTTACCGTGAATGCAGTCTCTGCTGACGTTGGAATACTGCCTTTATATTTTAATCACACGCGTGCTGCATTTCCAAGATACAAATTGAATAGAGTTTGTAATATGCCAAAATATCAGAACAAAAACATCATAGCTAATTCTCAGGTTGAATGAAGTTTGGACCTACATTTAGTGAATAAACACTAAATATTATACAGGTGATTATTTCAATCACTGGGGTTCGTGGGCCAAATATATGTTGATTTGGCAAGTGATACCAAGGAACATTTTTAATTGAATCCCTTCTGGGGATTTTTTTAAACAAATGAAATGGATGGCATTTCTCACACCTTTAAAACATCTGAATGTATATAGTTGTATTTCTTCGATTAAACAAAGAGAATATCTACAATAATAAAACATTTTTAATATGGGATAACATGTTGGTATGTGGAGACAATTTTTCCAAAGTAAAAAATAACAGATTTAGCCACAAAAACAACTTTAATAATGAGCCATACTGAAATATTGAACACACTTTCTTACTCCAACCAAATTTTTGTACTTGAAAATATATCTACAATCATCTGAAAGGCACTTATTCTGTCAGCGATCCTACTGTCCGCTAGTTTTGGAATGTAATGTACAGTACTGGGGGATGTACAGTACAGTACAGTACTGGGGGCCCTATAAGAGATAAGTACTTAGGGGATGGAGGCTAGAGGAAGATTTGTTGGTCGCTTATCAATCCCACTCCAAGTGCTGACCCAGTCTACCCAACCCAAACCCTGGGCTACGACAGTCAATACAGGGAGTCAGGGTGAGAAGAGGAAAGAGGAATTTACCCAGACTTCTCCATCTCACTATCCTCATTACAAAACAGAAAATCATGACCGTGACCCTGTGTAATATTGACAAACTCTCCACATCTAAGAGGAATGAAGAACATTGATATGAAATATTCAACAACAACAAAAATGACTCAATATAGCTTCTCTACCCCTAATAACTCAATGCTAATTATGTTTTACAAAACATATACAACTCAATTTGTTATATGCATTGCTGCTAAGGTAAAAAAAGAAAAGAAAAGAAGGATGAATGCTATGGTGGTGCTCTTGTGATATACAGGGAAAAACAACTACATAGCAAGCCCATTACATCAAAAATATATTCACAGTAGACGACCGCTGTAATCTGAAGCTTGTACTGCCATCCGTTCTCAAAAGTCAGCAAGTTATAGAAACACTATTTCTAGGCTGGTCTAGTAGCTATTCTATTACAAACGTGCTCAGGTTTATCTGAGGTTTGGCGGCTCAGGCCTGAGGAGTATTTTGGTGACATCATGCACAGTGCTTCAGTATGTCAAAGGAAAGTGACAGCGTGCCTGACAGTATTTCTGGTTTCTTGGTACGATCTGTAAACATTCTGACCTCTGTAGTCATAAGCCCGATCAATCATCCTTTTTATCTCCACTCTCTTGAAGATACTGGAAAAATAAAGAATATATACAGTATATCTGAAGTGGCACAAGTAAATGTACAATAGTAGTACTAAAGTCAGAGCTGTAGTTTTCGGTCTCCATTTGAGCAGGGTAATAATATACAGCTTTGAACAAGGCAGGGTGAGCAGTAATATCAAATATATACAGTGCCTTCTCTGAAACTATTCATCCCTCTTGATTAATTTCACATTGTTGTGTTACAGCCTGAATTCAAAATGGATTAAATAAAAAAATATTCTCTCCCATCTATACACAATACCCCATAAAGACAAAGTGAAAAAAAAGTTGCATTTTTTAGCACTATTTGTTGAAAATGAAATACAGAAATATCTAATTTACATGAGAATTCACACCCCTGAGTCAATACTTTGTAGAAGCACCTTTGGTAGTGATTACAGCTGAGTGTCTTTATGGGTAAATCTAAGAGTTGTCCACACCTGGATTGAGAAGTATTTTCCCCATTATGCTTTTCAAAACTCTTAAAGCTCTGTCAAATTTGTTGTTGATCATTTTCAGGTCTTGCCATAGATAGATTTTCAAGTAGATTTAAGTCAAAACTAACTTGGCCGCTCAGGAACATTCACTATCACTACCCCTGAACTCATAAGAAAGGGGTTGAATACTTCGACTCAAGACATTTCAGCAATTTTCAAAAAACAAGATTCCACTTTGACATTATGGGATAGTGTGTGTTGACTATTGGTGAAATGTAACAACATTTGGATGAAGTCAAGGGGTGTGAATACTTTTGTAGGCTAAGTGTAGATACTGTATGTACGAGCAAGTCTGGGGTTACCTGGTGTTCTTTCAGCAGTCGGTCGTATTCTTTGGTCAGTCCATCGGATTGTTTCTTAATAGCTTCCACCTCGGATTGGGACTTTTCCAAGGCTAGGGAAAACATTAACCACAAAGCATTCCCATTATCATCCAATTCCCAAGCATATCCTCCAATCTATCTACAAGGTGACATGCTATGGGTCAGAGTGCACATTCTCGAACAGAAATTGAAGCCCATGTTTGTTTTATTGTCTTTATAGTCCGATTTCATTTGGTTGGTTATTGTAGTTGTACATTTTCACTTTATTGAAATATTATTGGATTTGTGGTTCTATTATTCAGTCTGTCACAAAATTGTGTTTTTCTTCCTTACCTTCCTCTGAGCCGTTCAGTTCTCCTCTCAGTTTCTCCATCTCTGACCTCAGCAGCTCGTTTCCCTCCGCTGTGTCCTTGTCCCCCTTCCCATACATCAGAGTCTGAAACAAACACAGGTCATGGCGAGGAAGAATAACAAACATGAACCACTTACCACACTTCTCAACCATATGCAGTGCCAAAATAAGTTTAGTTTCTTTTAGTGTGGATGAAGGCCCACATCTCAGAGTAGGAATTCTGATATAGCACCAGTTACGCCTTTTAGATCAAAATGAATATGTTTTCATGGACAAGGGGGGCATTATTCTAGATCAGCGCACCTCTTCTTTTTGAGACCCTTTTAAATACGGGCTCAGGTGCAGAAAGGGCAGTGATACTGGGTATGATCTTACCTGCTTCAATAGCTCATTGACCTCCATGTATTTCTTGGCAGTTTGGTTGACACACTCTGCCTTGATCTGCAGAGAGGCCGTGGTGCCAGACTCCGTTGCCAGCTGGTTGATCAGAGTGATCACCCGCCTCAGAACTCTGTAGGGAAACAACACACATAGATTGTGTTCAATACTTCAGCTGCCACCTGAACTTGTCCTTCCGAACACATTTTTTGTTTTCCGTTGATAAACATTTTGCTACGGTGTGCCATACTGAAAACGACCAGTGTTATGGTCATTGTAATGAATTAAGACATCGCTATGACTACGACAATTCATGCACTGGCTTTCTTTTCACCAGTATCCATCCCAATGTGATGACGACACAGCGAGGACTCAGTTTGTCGATGGGTGAGTGATGGACAGACCGATCCAGGACTTACAGCCAGAGGAAGAGGGTAAAGCCAGAGATGTAGAGGTTCCTCTGGGCTCTGAACAGCTTCATGTGGAGGTGGTCAAACATGTTGGGATGCAGATTAGCATCCTTGCCGTTTCCCACGCCCGAATACTTCCTCACCTCACGCAAAGCATCTACAGGAGGGCGTGCAGGTGTGGTACGACATCGTTAAACATGGTAAAACATTGAGATTGCAAAAGTATTACATGAGATTGTAAGATCTCTGGTGAGAGATTGTCATTATGATCTGTGAGTAAATTAAAACATGACACCTTTTGACATCAGCTTACCAAGGAAGAGGACTATAAGGATTATGATCATGGCGAGGAAGAATTTATTCCAAAACCTGGCCATTTTGTTCCATATTCTCAGCTGGAAGATACACTGCCATCTGCAAAACAGCACAAAAACATAATGTTGAGACTCAGAACACTGCAACAGCAAGTCAATGTCTAATAAAATAGCACTGGATGCAGCTTAGGACTGTCCCCGACTAAAACAAATCCTAGTACACCGAAAGTTGTCTGTTCTTACGAACTAATAGATTTGTCTACATTTTCATACATGTATTTTTTCATATAGAGACACGTGTTTTAATAAAATAATCTAAGATGCTTGTCTGACGATTTAAGTGAACTGTTTGATTAAATGAGACACAAATGACTCAAGAGGGAGCAAGAGATCAAGATACCCAGAAGAAAAATAAAACATATTAACCTGACCATCCCCCTCCCGCTGGCTTTCCACTCTCCTGAAGTTGCCGTAGGCTGAACCAATTATAGGATACAGACCTAGAAAGCCTGAGCATATTCAGTAGTCCCATTGTATTACGACCGGTCATAGCTTTAGGCTCAGTCCCGGAAGGTAAGCCAGGCTGGTACCTGCAGGCTGGTACCAGCAGAGTGTAAGTCCTAGGGGGTAAATCCCGAGTGGGGTTGGTTCCCTACTAGACCCGTAAAGGGGGAATGAAAGTCCCAGCCGTGGTGATCGTAAGGCCGCAGCGAGTGTGTATGGACAAATTGTTATGCTTGTGTACTATTACGGTCGGTTCATTTAAGGATAGGTCCCGAGATCCATGAATGACATTATGGTGTAGGGTAGGTTCCATAAGGTTAGGTCCCGAGATCCATGAATGACATTATGGTGTAGGGTAGGTTCCATAAGGTTAGGTCCCGAGACCCATGAATGACATTATGGTGTAGGGTAGGTTCCATAAGGTTAGGTCCCGAGACCCATGAATGACATTATGGTGTAGGGTAGGTTCCATAAGGTTAGGTCCCGAGACCCATGAATGACATTATGGTGTAGGGTAGGTTCCATAAGGTTAGGTCCCGAGATCCATGAGTAACATTATGTTGTAGGGTAGGTTCCATAAGGTTAGGTCCCGAGACCCATGAATGACATTATGGTGTAGGGTAGGTTCCATAAGGTTAGGTCCCGAGATCCATGAGTGACATTACAGTGTAGAGTAGGTTCCGTATAGGATAGGTCCCTAGTGGGGGTATTCCTCTGTGAGATCTGGAAGGGGGATGAAAGTGCCAGCCACAGTGGCAGTGAGGCAGTAGAGTGTATGTGGATAGTGATAAAAGGTTGCCTGTAAGTTCTGGAGGAGAGCCTCATCCATGGTTAGAAAATAAATAAATAAATATATTAATATGATGTTTGAACATGATTCGAGTCTATTAGCCGTAGCAATAAGGAGAGAGGTTGGTTTATGCCCTATTGGGAGAGGGAACCGTGACAGATTATGTGGAAATAGGAAGACAACTGTGAATCATTTTGGTAATGTGTGTTATCAACAACAGTGATATGAGGCATAACACTGGAATAAGACAGGTCACCAGTATTCTCCAGTAATACATTTGCAGACGCTATAGCATTGGTTCTAATACAAGGTATTGGGTGCCGTGACCAATTAATAGGCACAAATACCATAACTACTCTCCGGGGAAGTGGGTATCACTACCTTGGGAAATAGTTAATAAAAAAGGTGTGTATTAGAGCTGGGAGTGAAGAAATCGATACACTCTGGACACCATCGGGAAAGGCTTCGGAAAAATGAATATTGTATTTGCGACCAGCGGTCCCGATTCTCCCTGTAAAGCGGGGCGAGAGGAAGAACAATTTAAAAATGCCATAGAGGCGCACAAGCATTCTACCAAATCAACTCGAATATGGATTAAATAGATTCCACTCTCAAAGCATCACGCTCTAACTCCGCTCATTTCGCAGTTGTGCGAGGGGTTAGTTAACACAGTCAGTCACAGTGAAAGTCAATAACAATGGTTTCACCTATACTCGGAAAAGTATAGGTGGTTCCGAACTTATTCCATTTAACAATGATGGAGGCCACTGTGTTCTTGGAACCTTCAATACTGCTGAATTATTTTGGTACCCTTCCCCAGGACTGTGCCTCAACACAATCTGGTCTCGGAGCTCTACGGACAATTCCTTCGACTTCATGGCTTGGTTTTTGCTCTGACGTACTGTCAACAGTGGGACCTTATATAGACTGGTGTGTGAATTTACCACAGGTAGACACCAATCAAGTTGTAGAAACATCTCAAGGATGATCATTGGAAACAGAATGCACCTGCGCTCAATTTCGAGTCTCATAGCAAAGGGTCTGAAAACGCATGTAAAAAAGGTATGTTTTTTTCATTTTGAATTAATTTTCAAAAATGTCTAAAAACGTTTTTTCGCGTTGTCATTATGGGGTATTGGGTATAGATTGCTGATGCTTTTATTTTATTTAATACATTTTAGAATAAGGCTGTAACGTATCAAAATGTGGAAAAAGTTAAGGGATCAGAATGCACGCACGCACACAGACATATAAACTCGGCAAAAAAAACAAACGTCCCTTTTTCAGGACCCTGGACTCAATATGTGGCCAGGGCAATAAATTGCAATGTCTGTACTGTGAGACGCCTAAGACAGCGCTACAGGAAGACAGGACGGACAGCTGATCATCCTCGCAGTGGCAGACCATGTGTAACGACACCTGCACAGGATCGGTACATCTGAACATCACACCTGTGGGACAGGTACAGGATGGCAACAACAACTGCCCGAGTTACACCAGGAACGCACAATCCCTCCATCAGTGCTCCGACTGTCCGCAATAGGCTGAGAGAGGCTGGACCGAAGCCTTGTAGGCCTGTTGTAAGGCAGGTCCTCGCCAGACATCACCGGAAACAACGTCGCCTATGGGCACAAACCCACCGTCACTGGACCAGGCAGGATTGACAAAAAGTTCTCTTCACTGACAAGTCACGGTTTTGTCTCAGCAGGGGTGATGGTCGGATTCGCGTTTATCGTCGAAAGAATGAGCGTTACACCGAGGCCTGTACTCTGGAGCGGGATCAATTTGAAGGTGGAGGGTCCGTCATGGTTTGGGGCAGTGTGTCACAGCATCATCCGGACTGAGCTTGTTGTCATTGCAGGCAATCTCAACACTGTGCGTTACAGGGAAGACATCCTCCTCCCTCATGTGGTACCCTTCCTGCAGGCTCATCCTGACACGACCATCCAGCATGACAATGCCACCAGCCATATTGCTCGTTCTGTGCGTGATTTCCTGCAACACAGGAATGTCAGTGTTCTGCCATGTCCATCAAAGAGCCCAAATCTCAATCCCATTGAGCAGGTCTGGGACCTGTTGGATCGGAGGGTGAGGGCTAAGGCCACCCCCCCCTTCCCTTTTCACACATTACAGTGTCATGACTCCTGTGAGGATCCGAAGGATCAGGTTACAGTGGGTCCGCTCTACAGAGGGGGAGAGGGGTGAAGTTGGCCGTTTTATGATGGTCGTAAATACCTTACAGAAACTCGCTCTTCCTTGTCATGCAATATTGAGGGAAAGAAACCTCTGTGGAACAAAGGGAGTCCTCCCGACAAAAACTACAACATCAACAGATTGGGGAATTAAACAATATTTATCTTTGTCCAAACGGTTGGAATGATCCGTGGGCACTTAAATAAATTATGTTAGATCAGTGTTTTGGGATCCCATGAAGGACAGTATAACAACATAACTGTGTCTCTGAATGTGTATATTTCCCAGTGACCAGGGTCACACACAAATGTTGGGAAACTGATATGATTAAATATGAAACTATTTGTGAGAAGATGTAAATAGCACTCGTGACAAAATTTATATTTAGTCAAAACGCAGGGACCCATGTTGAAATGGCTTCTACTCTAAAGACCAGAGAGCATGGAGCTGGTTAAGAAAACTACAAGACTACACATTCGCAGTCTGCAGCTGTATATGTAAAATAGTCTAGTAAACTCGACCGAAGACAAGAGAACACTTCCATATCGAACTACCGATTGGTCCTCTGAAAGATACATTCTGGTGAACATTTCCCTATCAACAACCATTGGTACATCTGACGTATCCATTATAACAGAGCTACAACTACGAAAGACTGTTCTCTGGTGGACAAACCAGAGACTTTCTGTCGCTGACTCTCCAGCAGATGGACCAGCGATTTCAACAGAGAAACAACATGACATAGTCGTAAATATATAAATTGCACTTCCTTTCGAAAGAGCGGGTGTTTATGTGCAAAGTATTAGCATTTCAATGTGCCTAGTTATCAGCTGTGTGTACGATAGTGAAGTCTTATGTCTTTTGTCCTGCTCTTTCTTACATGCCCTCCCCTTTAATTTTGTGTAACAAGCCGTCATATCGGTTTAGTCCACAAAGGACTTCTCATTGCATTATGTAGCACTCAATGTGTAACCTATCCTGTGTGTGTTTATGTAATTCTGTGTGATTATTTAGTTAGTTGGTAAATAAATTACGTCAATTTGTATATCGCTGATTCATCATTTATGCTAGGGTTTGTGCAGATATCCAAGAGTTTGCAACATTCAGAATATGACTGAGGTAATAATAGATTAATAAGTGACTGTAATCGATAAGAAAATATCTGAAGAGAGTTACATTCGGGAAATAGTAACTCTTCCGTGGTGCCCCGACTTCCTAGTTAATTCATCTTTACATGATTGGTTTAATCACGTAATAATTACACAGAGAATTGATTTGATAATATAACAGTCTAATGATAGCCCAAAGACACTACCTTATTCTAAAATTGATTAAAATTGATTAAATACTCCACCCCTAATCAATCTACACACAATACCCTAAAAAACTAAGCCAAAACAGGTTTAGGACTTTTTGCAAATATATAAAAAAATAAAACAGAAATACCTCATTTACATAAAGTATTTAGACCTTTTGCTATGAGAGATGAGATGTTTCTACAAGTTGGAGTCCACCTGTAGTAAATTCAATATTTTGGACGGGATTTGGAAAGGCACACACCGGTCTATATAAAGTCCCACAGTTGACAGTACATGTCAGAGTAAAAACCAAGCCATGAGGTCAAAGAAATTGTCCGTAGAGCTCCAAGAGTGTCAAGGAACAGATCTGGGGAAGGGTACCACAAAATTTCAGCAGCATTGAAGGTCCCCAAGAACACCGTGGCCTCCATCATTCTTAAATGGAAGCAGTTTGGAACCACCAAGACTTTCCTAGAGCTGGCCGTCTGGCCAAACTGAGCCATCGGGGGAGAAGGGCCTTGGTCAGCGAGGTGACCAAGACCACTGTGATTACTCAGACAGAGCTCTAGAGTTCCTCTGTGGAGATGGGAGAACCTTCCAGAAGGACAACCATCTCTGCAGCATTCCACCAATCAGGCCTTTATGGTAGAGTGACAGCCACTCCTCAGTAAAAAAGGCACGACAGCCCACTTGGAGTTTGCCAAAAGGCACTTAAAGGACTCTCTGACCATGAGAAACAAGATCCTCTGGTCTGATGAAACCAAGATTGAACTCGAGCCTGAATGCCAAGCGTCACATCTGGAAGAAACCTGCCACCATCCCTACAGTGAAGCATGGTGGTGGCAGCATCATGCTGTGGGGATGTTTTTCAGCGGCAGGGACTGGGAGACTAGTCAGGATCGAGGGAAAGATGAACGGAGCAAAGTACAGAAAGATCCTTGATGAAAAACTGCTTCAGCGTGCTCAGAACCTCAGACTGGAGCAAAGGTTAATCTTCCAAAAGGACAACGACTCTAAGCACACAGCCAAAACAACACCGGAGTGGCTTCGTTGACAAGTCTCCAAATGTCCTTGAGTTGCCCAGTCAGCCCCCGGACTTAGCTGTGCAATAGCTGTGCAGCGACGCTTCCATCCAACCTGACAGAGGTTGAGAGGATCTGCAGAAAAGAATGGGAGAAACGTTGTTTCTATGGAAGGTATAGCTAAGCCCAGAGGCATATATTAAGAAATAAATTACTCTGGCTAATCCTAATCAGACCTGCCTGTTTTCACAGATGAAGTAAAATGATGCAAATTACTTCGCTCGTGAAACGTGTCCCTCAAATGACATAACTGTAATAACAGTGTGAGTGCACTGGACAGAACCTTGTGCTATTTAATGCATGGAACTAGCACTCCCAAGTCAAAAATTAATGTGCATTCCACAGGTTTATAAATGAGTCATCTAAAATAATAATCAAGATTATTAAAGGTTTTGCAGCACAGCTGAGAGTTCCTGAAGGCACACAAGTGTGCTGCGGCACTTCGGTTGGGAACCACATGTCTATGACTCATTCACATTTGGTCTGGTCCAGGACTGACCAATTTGAACTTGTTCAGGGTCATTAGAAAATTCTCCAGCATGCTATGCAAGTATTTGTTTTTACATTTTGGCCATTCAGCAGACGCTCCTATCCTGAGCAACTTATATGCTGACCAAACTGGATGCCTGAGCACGTTGATTTTGTTCACACGCATCAGAAGATCAGTAAACACAGGTAGAAATATCATAAACAAACTCTGAACCAATTATATTAATTTGGTGACAAGTCAAAAAGCATTAAATATTTATGGCAATTTTGTTAGCTAGCTTGCTGTTGCTAGCTAATTTATCCTGGGATATAGACATTGGGTTGTTATTTTACATGAAATGCACAAGGACCACTACTCCGACAATTAATCCACAGATAAAACGGTAAACCAAATGAGTTTCTTGTCTCTCCTCCTCCCTTCAGGCTTCTTTTTCTTCTTTGGACTTTATATGGCGGTTGGCAACCAATTTTACGGAGCATTACTACAAAAGACTGGAGTGAGGATTTGTGCTTGTTTAAATCTGTTAAATCTCTTGCTCACCTTGAGGGAGAGGTCGTTGTCCTGGCAGTCTCTGACCTCATCCCTATAGGCGGTCTCATTACTGTTGGTGATCAGGCTACCCCCGTCGTGTAGTCTGCAAACTTAATGATGGTGTTGAGTCATGCATTGCCACGCAGTTGTGGGTGAACAGGGAGTACTGGAGAGGACTAGCCACACACCCCTGAGGGGCCCCGTGTTGAGGGTCAGTGTGATATGTTGTTGCATATGTTGTTCAGAACTGAAAATTAACCTGACCTCAATGTCTGGAAAACACGTATTTTTGACATGATTTCAACTTAATTTTGCTTACTGGCTTGTTGCAGTATCAGGACTGTCTATGGCTCATTCCTACCTGGTGGCTGAGATGAAGGGTAGACAGAGGATAAGGAGTACACCTATTTCCACATAGAGGAAGAGGGCAACTGCAGTCCATTGCAAAGTCATCTCTAAAAATACAGTCTGAAAAAGATTAAACATTTTAAGCAACAGAGGTCCTTTTCCCAGTCTGGCAGTAGGTTATTTTGCCAGAATGGAAACGGACTGGTTTAATAGTTGATGTCAACAACAGAAACAATTAATTGGCTACGTAGCTAGCTAGTTTCCTATGGATATATTTCAGCTAACTGTGAAACCACCAATGCAAATGTATTGCGAACAGTGCTGTTCCTGTTTCAGTGATAAGCCTCTTATCCTAGCTAGATACGTAATGTTACAAAGTTCACATGTCTGGTAAATAACAGCCAGTAATACTAAATGTATGCTGTTTCATTCAGTGTGTAACATACGTCCTTATATCATATAAATAATAGCTGTGCCTCATAGAAATAGTAGCTAGCTATACATTGCTAAAGACTTTGTCTCATGCAGTGACATCTGCCAGGTACTATAGCTGGCAATATTGTTTTAAGGCCGGACACGATAGCTATCTAGCTAACTGGTACTAGCTAACGTTAGCACTTTTGTGAAATACACAGTAACTACACATATGACCAAGTTCAATATCGTAATAATTATGCAAAGTATGTAACTTACTCTGCGGCACCCGAACAAAGAAACCGGAGGTTGAAGAGAAAAGCAAACTTTGTAGACAGTTGTTTCACTCCTCCTTTTTCGTCTCATTGGAATGACGTCATACATAACCTTTTACAGTAGCTGTTCGTTTACGGTTTTATCCTCTACTGAGAACCAACAAGGTTCTGCCATATATTGTTAATACCATACTGTACACGTCATGGAAATGACAAATATGTTGAAATTCGGTGTAATGTGTTTGGTTTTGTTTGTACCTTTTGACCATTTCTGACTGGACATGTTGAAGTGAATCTGATTTTATTGCAGCCTCACACACCGCACTCTGATTTTTTTTTACGTGCTCACACACTGCACTCCTCTATCAGAATGAGATTAAAAAAAAGGCAATATAGTAAATAAAATATTTTATTCCATTGGAAATATGATTAAAAACATACAATAAATTATACCCAGCCAGTGTTTATGATAGGCCTACTGTCTGTGTGTCTGGGGATCCATATGTGTTGTGGAGGTAGTCTATGACTGCGGCGGTGCTTTGCAGGGAGTTGAACACCTTCCTCTCGGGCTGGGAGCTGACCCTCTCCAGCATGTAAATGAGGTGCTGGTGGAAGCAGGTGAAGGGGGTCCCCTGGTTCGTGGCGAGGTCCACCCAGTCCCACACACACTCAAGAGGGGTCTCGTTGTAGCCAGCGAACATGGCCGGGTTGGACAACAGCCCCCGGGCTGCCATCACACCTACAGGACAGGGCACGTGGGGTGGGAAGTGTCTTGAGTGAGCCATTTAACAATAAAGATCCTGAATTGATATATTCCATCTTCCTCAAATTATTTCTGTGAATGGAACCTCTAGCTACCCATTTATGTACTTACAATGAATATTTGTTAAGATGGCACAATAAACAGAAAATGATTTCCCTGGAGGGAATGAGAGGTTACAGAATAAATGCAGATGAAAAGCAGATAAAGTGTTTATGATAACGAGTAAACAGTGGGCTATGCAGTTCTTTGAAAATAAACCATGATAGTGGCTCCCCCCCAGAAACCCCCCATGTTGTGGTATATTTTCATTGTGGATCACTTTCGCCTATATAAGGGGATTTAATATGAAGCTATTTTTCAAGAGTCTCTTTCCCATGGAAATAACTACACGTGTAGTTACTAAGGATCTGTCTCATATGACACCCTATTCCCATACTGAGTGCACTATTTTTGACCAGAGTCCCGTGTGACTGCCTTTGGAGTCTCTGGTCACAGCTAGTGCACAATATTGGGAATAAAGAATCTATTGTGATTTGCACAAATTTAACTGACCATCAACTCCAGTGAGCTGGTGAGTGGTCTCCACATCTCGGAGGGTCTTTATGTCTCCGTTGGCGACGACAGGGACTGACAGGCTGTCCTTGATGGTCTTGATGGCGTCAAAGTGGACCGGCTGGTGGCGCTCCTCTGCGGTTCGACCATGGACCGTTATCCAGGACACCCCTGCCGCCTCTGCCTTCTGACACAGGTCCACCGTACGTCGCAGGTCCTTGTGAATTCTGAGAAAAGAGAGAGGAAACAACAACTACAAAAGGAACTTCATGACACTTAGGTTATTTGCTAAATAAAGCTTTAACAAGCTCTTTTGTCATTGAAGTAAAAGTGAAACAATTATATTTGGTGATATGATCACTCTTACCGTATTTTGATGGAGGCTGTGTAGTTAGGATTGTCCACTTGGTTCCTGACATGTCGAACCATGTCTTTGACCAGCTCAGGTTTGTTGATAAGGCATGCCCCGTAGCCATCTGACATGGCCCACCGCTGGGGACAGCCACAGTTGAGGTCCACTCCATCAGAGAAGGGTGCGACCACACAGGCTGCATCAGCCAGGGTCTGGGCATCACTAGCAGCAAACTGCACGATCAGAGGACGGTCAGCTGATGGGAGAGACAGAGACCATTAAAGTTGGATTTAATTTACACCAAATTGACAGTCTCCACACATCAATGACAACAGACACCAAATCCCTATAGTTTGAGAGGCATCTAATATTTCCTTGAAGAAAAAAAGTGATCTCATATTACCTTCATTAGTTGTAAATTCACTGTCTCTGGCTTTGACAGAACGCATAAAGTCAGGAGCAACTATCATTGGAGTGAAGCAAATGTCACAGTCAAATTTCCTCACCAGTGACCTGAATGCCAACCTGGAAAAGTTGGAAATAAACGATGAGTTATAGCTATTGCTCAACCTATTTCAGCTATCTGCACAAAACCGCTGAACAAGTCATTGAAAATGTACGAATATCAGATAATCTTACTTTGAATACCGGACCATAGGAGCACAGATTTTCAGAACTTTCCCTTCCTCAAACATGTCCATCATGTTGGTGGTCGTCATTTTCATAGACCGTACAGTACGTTTTAATCACTAAAGTGAGCTAGTCAGTTAGCTAGCTAGCTAGCTAGATTGGCATGGCAATGCCTTTCTTTCCACAGTCGAAACTGTTTGTTGCATGCAGTTTATGACCTATTCTAACGTTGGTGTGACTAGATAACGTTCACATTTAATGTAATTAAGCTAGCTAGTTAGCTAAATATGATAAACACCCGAATGCAAACAATAACACGCGGTATGTTAGTGGGCGTGTCCTCCGAACAACCTTTCATGTTTTACCTTTGAACCTAAAAAGGATTTAAATATTTTTTTATTTTTGGATTTATTTGATAAGTAACGTTATAACAATTTGTTGATACAAATACAGATAATTTTATATTTATTAAGAATAATAAAATGTTTGGTTTGGTTCATTTCATGTCGCTGTAATTCTACGTCATCGTGTGACGAAGTGGCGAACATGGAGGGTAGTAGAGAAGCGTCAACGAATTCACTGCTAAATGATGGTAAAATGCTATATTTTAACATTTATTTTAAGTACTTTTCTGTCAGTCAGCTTGACTTCACGTAGGTGTATGTTTTGTTTTATTTAACTAGGTGTATCAGCCACGTATTCGTTTAAGAATGAGAGCTACCGAGTTGACTGTGCAGTCCATCATTGGCAACTTACAGCAAGGCACCGTAATCGTTTCTGTTTGCAATACTTTTCTTTGCTCGTGATAAAATAAAATAAAAGTGTCTTTGGAAATACGTTTGGAGTGGTATGTGTGTGGCCAAATTGTTGCTTTACCATGGGTAAGAAATAATACAGGAAGTGATTTAGCTAGCTAATCTATTTTTCCTATTTATCAATCTCTTCTCTAGAATGCTATGCTGATTTTCTCACAGAGGACTTTGACGTGAAGACGTACACAGCCCAGGCCATCCACCATGCTGTCATCTTAGAACAGCTGGCCAAGCTGGCTCAGGGTATCAGTCAGCTGGACAAGGAGCTCCACAGCCAGGTATATCTGTCACCTAAAACTGTATCTCATTCATGTGAGACCTTTAGCCCTGTATCTTTATCTATTAGTTTAATCAGACAGTCAGTTTGTTCTATACTGATGGCTGGTATGTATACATTTTCTATAGGAAAGACACTTTTCCTTCAGGTGTTGAATGACTTACTGACTGGTAAATATTTGTCCTGTCAGGTGGTAGCCAGGCACGAGGAGCTACTTACTCAAGCTACTGGGACTGAGTCTTTGGAAGTTAATATACCTTTAGCTAAAATTTGTTTTTGTCATCGTGGCACTTCGGACTTGTTGGAACAGGGGTTCTCAAAGTGGGGTCTGCGGACCCCTCTGGGCTTTTGGCCAAGAGAGCCATGGCCAAAAGCCACGGATCCCTGTGTAATACAATACAAGTACCGTGGATACAATGTAATATTATGCATCTAAAATGTATCTTCTTAACCCTGAACAACATGGGCCTGGGAGGCTCACAGGGATATTGGTATCCACAGTACTCCACCAATTGATCACGCTCTCCACAGCCGATGTGAGTAAGGCCTTTAAACAGGTCAACATTCGCAAGGCTGCAGAGTCAGACGGATTACCAGGACGTGTACTACGAGCATGTGCTGACCAACTGGCAAGTGTCTTCACTGACATTTTCAACCTCTCCCTGTCTGAGTCTATAAATCCAATATGTTTCAAGCAGACCACCATAGTTCCTGAAAGATTATTGGAATCTGTGTGGGTAGCTGGACAGGTAGGATGACTGGCAATAGTGAAGGTGAACAGATGGTCAGGTGACAGAGGAATGACTGAGGCAGGACTTCCTTTAACCACAAAGTGGTATATGTACTGGTTAGTTTGTCTGTGCTGTATAACAAAAGAAACAGAATAACATGTACCCAATAAAAATTCAAATCAGAAAGTCAAATGATAACTATCATTGTCATTATTAACATAATAATTCAGCAATAAGGTTCCATAGGAATTCAATATGAAGCAGAATGGAGTCATTTATGATCATAACCATGTTAACCATCATGTTAATCCAGAGAAGGATTAATGCAAATAAATTGTTCATTTATACAATCTATAACCTCCAATTTTATATAAGAATTTATCATTTCAGCAAACCATTAAGTTTAATATTTCATCCTTCTAGGTTAGTCTTCATATGTACATGTAATTTCATTACATTTTAACCATCTATCAATGTCTGTAGGGCTGTGATCATTGGCCATATACATAACACAACAGGTTTGAAGCGTGCACTCCAAGCCTCGCTCCGCAGTAATTACTATAAACAATAACTGATGGCCCGCTCTCCCGATTGCAGCATAGTTCAGATGAAAGGGAACAGATTCGGTGGAGTTACGTTGATTCATGGACACACAGAATGTCTGGATTAGACGAAGTTGACGAAGAGAAAGCAGTGAGGTTGGGCAGTGGCGATGTCCTCCTTTTACTGATTTGAGATCTGTCTGACATTTCCACCCGACCTAATTAAAGCGCCCCTGGCCCAGCTGAGCAAGTGGCCATGAATTAAAGGACAATTCCACCAACTCCATAGGCCATTCTACAGTCCCTGTGCCCAAGAACACTAAGGTAACCTGCCTAAATGACTACCGACCCGTAGCACTCACGTCTGTAGTCATGAAATGCTTTGAAAGGCTGGTCATGGCTCACATCAACACCATTAACCCAGAAACCCAAGACCCACTCTAATTTGCGTACCTCACCAACAGATCCACAGATGATGCAATCTCTATTGCACTCCACACTGCCCTTTTAAAACATTTATTTAAATTTGTTCACCTTTATTTAACTTGGTAAGCTAGTTGAGAACAAGTTCTCATTTACAACTGCGACCTGGTCAAGATAAAGCAAAGCAGTGAGACAGAAACAACAACACAGGGTTGCACATGGAATAAACACACCTGGACAAAAGGGACACCTATGTGAGAATGCTATTCATTGACTACAGCTCAGCTTTCAACACCATAGTGGCCTCCAAGCTTATCACTAAGCTAAGGACCCTGGGGCTAAACAACACCCTCTGCAACTGAATCCTGGACTTCCTGACGGGCTGCCCCCAGGTGGTAAGGGTAGGCAACAACACATCCGTCCACGCTGATCCTCAACACGGGGGCCCCTCAGGAATGCGTGCTCAGGCCCTTCCTGTACTCCCTGATCATTCATGACTCCAACACCGTCATTAAGGTTGCTGATGACACAAAGATGAGACAGCCTACAGGGAGGAGGTCAGGGACCTGACCGTGTGGTGCAAGGACAACAACCTCTCCCTCAACGTGATTTAAGACAAAGAAGATGTTCGTGGACTACAAGAAAAATACGGCAATTGTTCGGCCTCTGACCGCAAGGCACTACAGAGGGTAGTGCGAACAGCCCAGTACATCACCGGGGCCAAGCTTCCTGCCACCCAGGACATCTATACCAGGCGGTGCCAGAGGAAGGCACTAAAATTTGTCATAGACTCCAGCCACCGTAGTCATAGACTGTTCTCTCTGCTACCGCACAGCAAGCGGTACCGGAGCACCAAGTCTACTTCCAAGAGGCTTCTAAACAGCTTCTATCCCCAAGACATAAGACTCCTGAACAGCTAATCAAATGGCAACCCAGACTATTTGTATTCCCCCCCCACCCTCTTTTACACTGCTGCTACTCTTTATTATCTTTGCATAGTCACTTTAATAACTCTACCTACATGTACATGTTATTCAATTACCTTGACACCGGTGCCCCCGCACATTGGCACATTGACTCTGTACCGGTACCCCCTGTATATAGCCCCACTATTGTTATTTACTGCTGCTCTTTAATGATTTGTTATTCTTATCGCTTACTTTTTTGGGGGGTATTTTCTTTAAACTGCATTGTTGCTTAAGGGCTTGTAAGTAAACATTTCACTGTAAGGTCTACACCTGTTGTGTTCGGCACATGTGACAATTACAATTTGATTTGATTATATACAGTATATTTTTTTACATAAATGCAATGTAATTGAAGTTTAAAACGTCAATGTTTTCTCTCTGCTTCGTGGCGAAATGTGTAGAATTGCAGGAAATTAGCTAAGAGGCGGCCCTTTTTAAATGTTATTTTCGCACTGCAGACGTCACGGTAAATCTCCTTGTAGACTATTTATTTGTGTAATGATAATGAGGGTGTCCCTGATGAATTTGCTATCACAAAAGGGGTCCCCAGACCCAAAAAGTTTAAGAACTTCTCTGCTGGAATATATTCTGTCATTGTAGTGCTGTAGACATTCCATAGGGAGCGCTGCTGTCACACAATTGGATATAAGCATCAGTGCGTCTCTCAGTATTGAAAAAACATCTTACCCTGTATCAGTGGTGAGGTGTGTTATCTACTCCAAGCCTATAAGACCATAACACATCATCACAGGGAATGATCAAGGCAAAATAGAACTTCTTTTGTTTTATTTTACCTTTATTTAACTAGGCAAGTCAGTTAAAAACTCATTCTTATTTACAATGACATCCTAACTCAGACGACGCTGGGCCAATTGTGTGCCGCTCTATGGGACTCCCAATCACGGCCGGTTGTGATACAGCCTGGAATCGAACCAGGGTCTGCATTGACTCCTCTAGCACTGAGATGCGGTGCCTTAGACTGCTGCGCCACTTGTGTTCAGAGACCCTCAATAAAGCCGACCTCTAGTAACAGCACTCAACCTATTTGTTTTCTCTCATAGGATAAGGACAAAGATTGTTGACCCATACAATAAGATTGTAGCTAGGACTGCCCAGCTCTCCAGATTGCAGGTATCCATCCATCTCCTTGTGATTTGAGAGGCATAATACTATCTGTTGTGCTGATGGTGGTGTTGTATTATTATATGGTCTGGGACTGAGGCTCAATAGCAGGGGGAAGATTGCCTCTCTAGTGTTCATTATTATCAGCACTCTGACAGCATCTCTACTTCTGCACTGGACTTGATTTCTATGTTTATTGGAAAGACATCTGAGGTAGAGAAATGGACCGACAGCATTTTCTTGGGTTTTTATTGTCTCTCTGCCCATTTTCAAGATGGGTACTTCAAGTTAGGTGCTGTACATATTGTCAAGGTTGCCTAATGTATCCTGGACAGTTTCCAGGATCCTCCTGTTTTAAATTGTAAAGATGACAATAACCCAGAGTCATATAGAGGTCTATATACCTGTATATGGCTCTAGGATGTCCTCTTCTGCCCTGTCAATACAATGTAACTATAGAAGGTGTCGGTGTCTCATGCCATACTGATATGAGTGCTCTGTACTCAATGGTTTACAACAAAGATACTGTGTGTTTTTATTGACCGTTAAACAACACAAATATTATATGACCACTTTTACTCTTGTTGCACATGCCTGCCATTATGGAATTACTCCCCACCACTTTGGAGAAAGGCATTTATAAAGGTGTTTTATGGAACTGTGTAACGATTGTCTGTGGAAGAAGGTGTGGACCAAAGCGCAGCATGTGTTCATGATTTTTGTTTGACTGAACACGAAAACACAAAACAACAACGCGAATAAACGAAACAGTCCTGTAAGATGCAGAAAACACTAAACAGAAAATAACTACCCACAAGACACAGGTGGGAAAAGGCTACCTAAATATGGTTCTCAATCAGAGACAACGATAGACAGTTGCCTCTGATTGAGAACCACACCGAGCCAAACACACAGAAATAGAAAACATAGAATGCCCACCCTAACTCACGCCCTGACCAAACCAAAATAGAGACATAAAAAGTATCTAAGGTCAGGGCGTGACAGTACCCCCCTCCAAAGGTGCGGACTCCGGCCACAAAACCTAAGGGGAGGGTCTGGGTGGGCATCTATCCGCGATGGCGGCTCTGGTGCGGGACGTGGACCCCGCTCCACCTTAGGCTTGGCCCACTTAGGTGGCGCCTCTTTAGCGGGGACCCTCGCCGCCAACCCCAGTGGAGGAGGCACCGGATGAACCTGGCTTTGGGGGAGAGCTGGTGCGCAGCCTTGGCACCACTCTTCCAGGCTGAATGCCCACTTTAGCCCGGCCCCTCCAGAGTGCAGGCACAGGTCGAACCGGGCTGTGGGGGAGCACTGGAGATCTGGTGCTTACCACTCGCACCTCTCCCTTAGGCTCAATGCTCACTTTCACCCTGCACACTCGGAGCGCAGGCATAGGGCGAACTGAACCCTCCCAGCGTCCCGGAGACACAGTACGCAGAGCCGGCGCAGAATACCCTGGGCCAAAACGGCGCACCGGAGACCAAACGCGCTGAGCTGGCACAATCTGCCCTGGCTGGATGTCCACTCTCGCATGGCACTTGCGGGGGGCTGGCATGTAGCGTTCCGGGCTATGAGCGCGCACTGGAGGCACTTCACTGCATAACACGGTGCCTGACCAGTACCACGCTGCTTCCGGTAAGCACGGGGAGTTGGCTCAGGTCTATTGCCTGATTCCGCCAATCTCCCCGTGTGCCTCTCGTGCCTGCTGTGCTGCCTTGCCTCATATCGCTGCCACTCATCCTTAGCTGCCTCCAGTTCTTCTTTAGGGCGGCGATATTCCCCAGCCTGTCTCCAGGGTCCCTGTCCTTCCAATATCTCCTCCCAAGTCCAGGAGTCCTGAACCCTCTGCTCCCTGTTACTACGCTGCTTGGTCCATTTGTTGTGGGTAGTTCTGTAATGATCGTCTGTGGAAGAAGGTGTGGACCAAAGCGCAGCGTGGTACATGTTCATGATTTTTATTTGACTGAACACTAAAACAAATACTGATTGAGAACCACACCCGGCCAAACACACAGAAATAGAAAACAGAATACCCACACCAACTCACGCCCTGACCAAACCAAAATAGAGACATTAAGAGGATCTCTAAGGTCAGGGTGTGACAAACTGCTTTTGGAGGCTGAGCATTCTTCATACCAGGACTCCTATCTGTTATGTAAAATGCATCTGTTTTTCTTGGTAAGTCCTCCACTAAATAATACATATAGGCCACATTAAAGGTTTACAAACAATATTATCTCAACCTTTCAAACAGCATTACTTTGATCCTGTTCTCAGATAGCGTCTGCAATCTTAACCCATGACATCACCGTTGTGGTTTTTAATCCACCACGCTATCAGTGGCCCCCCCATTTAGAAGAAATCAATAAAAAGCAATCGGGGGTTTTAAAAGGTTGAATTTCTACCCCTGTTAAAATAAGACTTCTTTTTGTGAGTAAACTGAGCCTGTCCTGTCTGAGGCTGGGTAGCCACATCTAGATAGAGGGAAATAGACTCTCTAGGTTTACAGGCTCTGTCCACACATGCACACGGCCTACACACTGCAGCTCTGTCGTTTGTAGAGTTGAGGGGAAGGCTTTTTAAAAATTGATGGAATTTGGCTTCAGTCCAAAAGGTTACTGTGATTTTAACTGGCTCCTTCCTCTCCCATGGCTCTGGCTCTGTGTTAGCTCTGTCTGTCTACTGATGCTCCCTCTCTCAGTTTTGTCATCGTGTGTGTGTGTGTGTGTGTGTGTGTGTGTGTGTGTGTGTGTGTGTGTGTGTGTGTGTGTGTGTGGAGTGTTATCATTGTTCTGCACCACAGACATGCATCCAGCAGAGAAGATACTAGTAGCGGGCAGGCATGCCAGGCTGCTAAGGTCTTAGGATGAACACCGGACTGGTTTGTGATTTCTGAATAGAATGTTTGCAAAGTTTTATATTATTTTCAATAGACTGACAGACCGTGGTGCTGTGGGACCCCTCTTTTTCCACTTTTAACTCCCAGGGACTGTCATGTCCTTGGTTTTAGCCACTTAACTTGTTCTTCAGTCTTCCCGTTCTTTCACTCAAACCCAACCCCCGTCTAGGGACGTTTTCCTTTATGACATAATTTGTAATCAATGTATGATTCATTCTATGCATATGTAATTCTGTGTGATTAGTTAGGTATTTTAGTAAATAAATAATTAAACCCAATTTTGTATTGCTGATTCAACTTGTTAGCCAGTGTTCGTGAAGATAACCAAGAATTTACAACTTTCAGATGAGACTGAAATAAGGTGACGATTAATATTGACTGCTATTGATGTAAAATATTACTAGGTCTTTAAGAGTTTATTCGGAAGATAACAGATCTATAAATATTCTTAAGTGGTGCCCCGACTTTCTAGTTAATTACAGTTACATGATTAGCTCAATCAGGTAATATTAATTACAGAGAAAGGATTTTATAGAACATCATGTCATATCACTTAATCCTGCATAGCCAAAGACATGAATTTTCACAGTCTGCTGCCTCCAGTTTGTATGATGGCAATTTGCATATATTCCAGAATTGGGGCGGCAGGGTAGCCTAGTGGTTAGAGCGTTGGACTAGTAACCGAAAGGTTGCAAGTTCATATCCCTGAGCTGACAAGTTACAAATCTGTCGTTCTGCCCCTGAACAGGCAGTTAGTTAACCCACTGTTCCTAGGCCGTCATTGAAATAAAAAATTTGTTCTTAACTGACTTGCCTAGTTAAATAAAGGTAAAATAAAATAAAATGGTATTAAGAGTGATCAGATGAATTGCAATTAATTGCAAAGTCCCTCTATACCATGCAAAAGAACTGAATCCCCAAAAAAACATTTCCACTGCATTTCAGCCCTGCCACAAAAGGACCAGCTGACATCATGTCAGTGATTTTCTCGTTAACATAGGTGTGAGTGTTGACGAGGACAAGGCTGGAGATCACTCTGTCATGCTGATTGAGTTCGAAAAACAGACTGGAAGCTTCAAAAGGGTGGTGGTGCTTGGAATCATTGTTCTTCCTCTGTCAATCATGGTTACCTGCAAGGAAACATGTGCCGTCATCATTGCTTTGCACAAAAAGGGCTTCACAGGCAAGGATATTGCTGCCAGTAAGATTGCACCTAAATCAACCATTTATCGGATCATCAAGAACTTCAAGGAGAGTGGTTCAATTGTTGTGAAGAAGGCATCATGGCGCCCAAGAAAGTCCAGCAAGCGCAAGTTGATTCAGCTGCGGGATTGGGGCACCACCAGTACATAGCTTGCTCAGGAATGGCAGCAGGCAGGTGTGAGTGCATCTGCACGCACAGTGAGGTGAAGACTTAGCCTGGTGTCAAACATCAGGGACAGACTGATATTCTGCAAAAGGTACAGGGATTGGACTGCTGAGGACTGGGGTAAAGTCCTTTTCTCTGATGAATCCCCTTTCCGATTGTTTGGGGCATCTGGAAAAAAGCTTGTCTGGAGAAGACAAGGTGAGTGCTACCATCAGTCCTGTGTCATGCCAACAGTAAAGCATCCTGAGACCATTCATGTGTGGGGTTATTTCTCAGCTAAGGGAGTGGACTCACTCACAATTTTGCCTAAGAACACAGCCATGAATAAAGAATGGTACCAACACATCCTCCGAGAACAACTTCTCCCAACAATCCAGGAACAGTTTGGTGACGAACAATGCCTTTTCCAGCATGATGTAGCACCTTGCCATAAGGCAAACGTGATAACTAAGTGGCTCGGGGAACAAAACATTGATATTTTGGATCCATGGTCAGGAAACTCCCCAGACCTTAATCCCATTGAGAACTTGTGGTCAATCCTCAAGAGGCGGGTGGACAAACAAACAACCCATAAATTCTGACAAACTCCAAGCATTGATTATGCAAGAATGGGCTGCCATCAGTCAGGATGTGGCCCAGAAGTTAATTGACACATGCCAGGGCGGACTGCAGAGGTCTTGAAAAAGAAGGGTCATCAATGCAAATATTGACTCTTTGCATCAACGTCATGTAATTGTCAATAAAAGCCTTTGACACTTGTGAAATGCTTGTAATTATACTTCAGTATTCCATAGTAACATCTGACAAAAATTATCTGAAGACACTGAAGCAGCAAACTTTGTGGAAATTAATATTTCTGTCATTCTCAACTTTTGGCCACGACTATATATACTGTACTCTATACCATCTACTGCATCTTGCCTATGCCATTTGGCCATTGCTCATCCGTATATTTATATGTACATATTCTTATTCATTCCTTTACAATTGTGTGTAAAAGGTAGTTGTTGTGAAATTGTTAGATTACTTGTTAGATATTACTGCATGGTCGGAACTAGAAGCACAAGCATTTCACTACACTCGCATTAACATCTGCTAACCATGTGTATGTGACCAACACAATTTAATTTGATTTTAGGGTATGTGTTTGTATTCTGTCTGTGTATGTTTCTATCTGTGTGTGTGTGTGGGTGTTTCTGTCTGTCTGGGTCTGAAGGAGACCGGTAATGATCAGACTATAAATCCAGGGGGAATAGGAGAGTGCTTTGTTTATATTTTAGTCTCGTGTTCGCTCACAAAATGGCAGTTTCTCGGCCACACACAGATAAAGCATTGAGACAGTCACAGAGGCTCAGGGGACAGACCTCGAGGTCTCAGCTGCATCGTTTACTTAGCCCAAACACACTGCTGACCTCTCTGTGTCCTTCAGCCCCAGACACAGCTCCACAATGCTGCTAGACACACGGTTATTATTACCACTATTACTATGCCCATGGTTGGCGTCATTGTTTGTTTATAGGCTACAATAGGAAAAGAAATACTTGGAAATGTCAACAGTGATTTGATTAGAGATCATTTCCAATGAGTGATCTTCAATCAATTATGACAAAAAAAAGAGGATCGTTCCATATTAGATTTCACGTTCACTCACATCTTGTCAAAAAGATTCAGAATGACTGGTTCAGATGGGGTTCTATTTTGTTTGGTTCTATTTTTTCCTATTTTTCCCAGGTTGTGTGTGACCTGCTGCGAAGGATCATCAGAATCTTGTAATTGTCCAAGCGTCTGCAGGGCCAGCTCCAGGGTGGGAAGCAGGGAGATTAACAAAGCTGCCCAGAGCCTCAACGAACTGGTAGAGTGACTGTTGCCTGTTCACCTTTGATACACTGCACTGTACTACTGACAGGGCTGCTCCAAGCCTCAACGAACTGGGTACTGTAATACTGACATGGTTAACTCACCGCATTTGGGCCGACTGTAAAGAGAGTGTAGATAAGGGATAGGCATCGCTAGTCCTGGAGTGTTTTTGATTCAACCGAACTGGAATGCCAGGTGTGTTGAATTTAGTCAATCGTTGAACTGATCAATTCGCTTAGTTGATCAGGTGTAGTTGGAACAAAAATCCTGCAGTACCTGTGGCACTCCAGGGACAGGGTTGTCTTCCCCCTGGTGTAGATGGTGATGAGATCACCAAGGGTGTCCAGATCAGCCTCAGCAAACTGGGTGAGTGATCCTGCTCATTCACTCTAATACTATTGACACTTAAGTGAAACTCCACTCATTTATGCCTACTGTAGAAGGTGTAGGTGGTGCTGAGATCAACAAAGCTACTCGGAGCCTCAAAGAGCTGGGTGAGTGACTTGTAGAAATGTTTGTACTGTAGGTTGAAGGTGCTCTTTGGTGAAGGGTAATCAAAAAAACACAGAGTGCTCTTCATATAATGACTTTTTTTTTTGCAAGATTTTGTTATATTGAACGTGCTGTTGATAATAAAGGCATTTTAATTATATGAAGAGTGCCGTTGTCCTCCGTGTTCTTTTAAGAACATTCTGATTTGACTCTGGGACACTGCTTATGTCTCACTATAGCCTCTGCTTAGAACACACTAGGTTGGTAAATGCTGACGTACTCTTCACTGATTGGGGTAGTCACTTGAAGGTCACTGTTTTTTCATTTTTGTACATTTTATTTAACCTTTATTTAACTAGGCAAGTTGGTTAAGAACAAATTCTTATTTACAATGACGGCCTACCCCGGACGTAATTGTGCGCCGCCCTGTGGGACTCCCAATCACGGTCAGATGTGATGCAGCCTGGCTTCGAACCAGGGACTGCAGTGATGCCTCTTGCACTGAGATGCAGTGCCTTAGACCGCTGCGCCACTCGGGAGCCATGTAAGGCTCCCAAGTATGTACGGTTACTCAGGCTGGATTTGGCTTCAATCAAACCTATGATTGACAGACCGACAGACAGACCTCATGTTCAAAGAAACCCAATTTTCCTTGATTATATAAAGAAACAGCACTTTTTTAACTACTAATAGTTTGATAAATAACTTTACTGCAGGAAGTAGATCCCAAACTCATTATTCATTTCTGTTGCACAGGAACAAGATGATATCCCACAGTGCGGATGTCCTGGTATTTACTTTAAGGTGTTTTTGGAGTGCAGTGTTGGCTAAGCAATGCACAGGGCTTGATTAATACCTGACCTATAGGCCAGGCTATATTCTGTAAATATATTACCCTTCTCTCTTTATCTGTGACAACAAGATAGCTGTGTTTTCCCCACAAATGGATTTTAAAATGTTATACAATCGGAAACGTTTTTTCTTTTCCCCTGGAAAGGGGAGAGAGTCTCGCTGGACACCACAGCAGGCCCCAGCGAAACAGTCACAGGGGCAGGCAGACGCTTTCTTTACAGGAATCATGAGGATAATGCACTTTACTGTTTGACCAAATCCTGGTTTTAGCATCCTAAGTAAATAGGGCGTTTTTGACTGACCATGTAGAATGTGCAGCTCGCACCGTTGCGACCATCTAAAACAAATCTTACTCGCACAGCCAACTCAAAGAGCTCCCAAGCCAACTTTGACTCCCGAGTGGCGCAGAGGTCTAAGGCACTGCATCTCGGTGCTTGAGGCGTCACTACAGACACTCTGACACCCTCGAATCTAGGCTGTATCACAACCCGGCCGTGATTGGGAGTCCCATAGGGCGGCGCACAATTGGCCCAGCGTCGTCCGGGTTTGGCCGGTGTAAGCCGTCCATTGTAAATAAGAATTTGTTCTTAATTGACTTGCCTAGTTAAATAAAGGTTAAATCAAATAATCAAATAAAAAAGGGTCACAAAATGCGTCTACATTTTTGCATTCTGTAGCCCTGTTTTCAGGTATTCATGTGGTTGATTACCCCATTCATAGACGCTAACTACTTTAGCGTCTATTGACGATAGTAACTTCTGACCGGATGAGTTTTGTTCAGAGCCCCAATGCTTACTCTAAACATTAAATATACACTGCTCAAAAAAATAAAAGGAACACTAAAATAGCACATCCTAGATCTGAATGAATGAAATATTCTTATTAAATACTTTTTTCTTTACATAGTTGAATGAGCTGACAACAAAATCACACACAAATTATCAATGGAAATCAAATTTATCAACCCATGGAGGTCTGGATTTGGAGTCACACTAAAAATTAAAGTGGAAAACCACACTACAGGCTGATCCAACTTTGATGTAATGACTTTAAAATAAGTCAAAATAAGGCTCAGTAGTGTGTGTGGCCTCCACGTGCCTGTATGACCTCCGTACAACGCCTGGGCATGCTCCTGATGAGGTGGCGGATGGTCTCCTGAGGGATCTCCTCCCAGACCTGGACTAAAGCATCCACCAATTCCTGGACAGTCTGTGATGCAACATGGTGTTGGTGGATGGAGCGAGACATGATGTCCCAGATGTGCTCAACTGGATTCAGGTCTGGGGAACGGGCGGGCCAGTCCATAGCATCAATGCCTTCCTCTTGCAGGAACTGCTGACATACTCCAGCCACATGAGGTCTAGCATTGTCTTGCATTAGGAGGAACCCAGGGCCAACCGCACCAGCATATGGTCTCACAAGGGGTCTGAGGATCTCATCTCGGTACCTAATGGCAGTCAGGCTACCTCTGGCGAGCACATGGAGGGCTGTGCGGCCCCCCCAAAGAAATGCCACCCCACACCATGACTGACCCACCGCCAAACCGGTCATGCTGGAGGATGTTGCAGGTAGCAGAACGTTCTCCACGGCTGTAAGCCCAACCCCCACTTGTGGACGTCGGGCCCTCATACCACCCTCATGGAGTCTGTTTCTAACCGTTTGAGCAGACACATGCACATTTGTGGCCTGCTGAAGGTAATTTTGCAGGGCTCTGGCAGTGCTCCTCCTGCTCCTCCTTGCACAAAGCCGGAGGTAGCAGTCCTGCTGCTGGGTTGTTGCCCTCCTACGGCCTCCTCCACGTCTCTTGATGTACTGGCCTGTCTCCTGGTAGCGCCTCCATGCTCTGGACACTACGCTGACAGACACAACAAACCTTCTTGCCACAGCTCGCATTGATGTGCCATCCTGGATGAGCTGCACTACCTGAGCCACTTGTGTGGGTTGTAGACTCCGTCTCATGCTACCACTAGAGTGAAAGCACCGCCAGCATTCAAAAGTGACCAAAACATCATCCAGGAAGCATAGGAACTGAGAAGTGGTCTGTGGTCCCCACCTGCAGAACCACTCCTTTATTGGGGGTGTCTTGCTAATTGCCTATAATGTCCACCTGTTGTCTATTCCATTTGCATAACAGCATGTTAAATTTATTGTCAATCAGTGTTGCTTCCTAAGTGGACAGTTTGATTTCACAGAAGTGTGATTGACTTGGAGTTACATTGTGTTGTTTAAGTGTTCCCTTTATTTTTTTGAGCAGTGTACATCACTTGTGGTACTGTTTTGGAAACACAAGGAACGCATGTTTCATATCAACAAGAAGTCATTTTCAAAAAACAAAAAGCAAATTAATACACACTTTTTTTATAGGGTTTAGGGTTAGTGTTTCCACACGGCCATATCTCCATGTTACAGCGCTTGTTCAGGTCCCTATTGGTCCCTATTGGAACCCAGTGAGAGCCCTATGGGCCCTGGTCAAATGTAGTGCACTACATAGGGAATAGGGTGTCATTTGGAACGCATATTCAGTTATCCCTGATTGTACCAGACGCAAGCCAAGTAGGCTAACGGAACAACGATGCGTTCTATCCCGGTTTTCTACACTCTGTGCTGGTGACTCAACACTGAATCTAGTACTCTGTTTACCAAGTGCAGAGCAAAGCACTATGCAAATGTGTTTATATGCTGTGGTTGGAGGGACATTTAACATTAACAGTAGTCTTCATTATACTGCAGTACCTTGACAGGGATTCCAGTGAATTTCTCAGAAAGCGTCTAATTGCATTGAACCAATGCAGGGAAAGAGAGGTGGTAGAGAAAATCAATGTCCCTTTCAGAAATCACATTGTACATATTTATTAGTTCTACTCCTGTTTCTCCATGCATGTGGCTTGGAGAAACAGGACACACACACACACACACACACACACACACACACACACACACACACACACACACACACACACACACACACTAGGGCTGTGACGGTCATGGAATTTTGGATGATGGTAATTGGCCAGCCAAATGACCCCTCTCTCTGTAATAACTGTTTAAATAGCAAATAAATATATATATATATATATATATATATTATTATGCCCATTTTCGCCTCTCCTCCGCTCCTGACTGCATGTGCTGCCAGAATGAATGAATAGAACAGGCGTCCCCATTGAAATCCTTGATGGCAGAATAGGTGGATTGGCGGCCCACATGTTCCCATGTGGCTCAGTTGATAGATAATGGCACTTGAAACGCCAGGATTGTGAGTTTGATTTACAACGGGGGACCAAAAATGTGTGGAAAAGTGTGAAAACGTATGCACTCACTCTGGATAAGAGTGTCTGCTAATCGGCAGCAGCAAAAATACCACAACGTTGCGAGTGTAAGCAAAAGCAAGAGCGTACCTATCAATATGTGCTGTGAGTTGTTGATTCAACTCAGCTGACGTTACAAAATATACATTCCGTTGTATGAACCAGTTAACATCATTTGCAATTAGCATTCTACGTTACCATGGAAATGATTGCATCACAATACCAGGCTACCATTGCGAGTGTACCCATGAGTTTACCAGTCAAGTCGCCAGGGTTAGAAGTTCCAAGCCCGTTCTATTCATTCTATTTCTATTTCTAAGTTAAGCTGCTGCTGCATTATCAGGGGTGCTGCCTCGTTTGCTACAACACCTTGCTTTTTTTCAGCAAGGAGCAACAAAGTTTCGTGTTACGAATGCACGTTGTCCTGTCTTCAGTCAGCTGTTCGTTCCAAATGATTTTGTATTTATTTTTACGGTTGTCATGACGGTCTTCATCCATAACCATCGGTAATTGTGCCGGCCCTAACACACACACACGCACGCACGCACACACGAGAGAACCACTGACACCAGGGGCTCAGAGGAAGATATTGCTTTAACACACACAGACACTCCCCCACATATGTCTCACACTCCTCTCTATCACACTAACTAAGATTTGTTTGGTTGTTGACTCAGTAGCTTCTCATCCCGTAGAGCTGATTTGAGTGTGTTCAGTGTTGAGTTCACTTCATGTGGGGTTTCCCAGCTCCGTCAATACCAGAAATTGTTATTGTGGAGGGTTTCAGGACCAATCCTGTCCAATCTGGTTACAACTATACAATTGTTTTTAAAGGTGAGAGGTGGCGGTTGGCTACTTCAGGACCAATCCTGTCCAATCTGGTTTCAACTATACAATTGTTTTTAAAGGTGAGAGGTGGCGGTAGGCTACTTCAGGACCAATCCTGTCCAATCTGGTTTCAACTATACAATTGTTTTTAAAGGTGAGAGGTGGCGGTAGGCTACTTTTAGGCCTACCTGTTGAACTAGCCAATGATCTACTGTACAATGAGACTGGCAAAGAACAATGAATGGCCACCTCGATACAGACTGCTGCCTGAATGGGAGCCGGAAGCCGGTTGAGTCACTGGTCTCTTGTTGGCATCATGCTGTCTCTCCTCCTCCTCTCCCTCTTTCTTGACTCTCAAGACACCTCCCTTTCCCTGTTTAGTTTTTAGCAAGCTTTTCAACGGAGCCAGAAATCAATCTCCAGCCAGTCATTTTCCGCCCCGGCCGATCGGTCTTCAGTCCACTCTCAGCCCCCTTTCTTCTACTGCCAGGACATCATAATCGGCCTGAGTTACAGGCCTGATACTGCTGCCGGCCTAATACAATCACACAGTACAGCACAGCACAGCCTAATGTGATTTGGAGTGCTTTCTTCTGTCAGCCTGTAGCACTGGGCAGGTAGTAGAGACGGAGGGAGACCGTGAATAGGAGGATACGAAGAGAGAGAGGAGGTCAGATGGGGGATGGGTGGTGGTGAAAGAACAAGAGTGAGTAAACAAGGGATGGATGCAGGGATGGAGGTGACTGGGGGGAGGTGAATGTAATAAAGTGATTGAAGTGGATGCAGTGGCGGGGTGGAGGGGGACACACACACACACATACAGAGAGAGAGAGCAGCCTGCTGTTGTTGAGGACGGAATCAGAAGCTGCTATTCCCTTTATTTGCATTGATGTTGGACTGTGTAGCGTAGCCATCTATTGTAGGATTGGCTTTAGCTTGGATCAAATTTACTGCAGCGTTCAATATCTGCTACGTGAATCTGCTACTTATAATGGAAAACAAACTATAAAACCAAAATATAAACGCAGCATGCATGGAATGTTGTCCAAATCCCCTTCAATGGCTGTGCGACGTTGCGGAATATTGTCAGGAACTGGAACACTCTGTCGTACACGTCGATCCAGAGCATCCCAAACCTGCTCATTGGGTGATTTGTCTGGTGAGTATGCAGGCCATGGAAGAACTGGGACATGTTCAGCGTCCAGGAATTGTGTACAGATCCTTTGACATTCCGCCGTGCATTATCATGCTGAAGCATTAGGTGATGGCGGTGGATGAATGGACCTCAAGGTTTTTGTCATGGTATCTCTGTGCATTCAAATTGCCATCCATAAAATGCAATTGTGTTTGTTGTCCGTAGCTTATGCATGCACATACTATAACCCCACCGTCACCATGGGGCACTGCTGGCCCACGCGACTACACGTGATCTGCTGTTGTGAGGCCGGTTGGACGTACTGCCAAATTCTCTAAGGCGAAGTCGTAGGCGGTTTATGGTAGAGACATTAACAATAAATTATCAGGCAACAGCTCTGGTGGACATTCCTGCAGTCAGCATGAAGGAATGAGACATCTGTCACATTGTGTTGTGTGACAAAACTGCACATTTTAGAATGGCCTTTTATTGTCCCAGCACAAGGTGCACATGTGTAGAGATCATGCTGTTTAGTCAGCTTCTTGAAATGCCTCATCGTCAGTTGGATTGATTATCTTAGCAAAGGAGAAATGCTCACTAACAAGGATGTAAACGAATGTGTGCACAAAATTTGAGAAATAAGCTTTTTGTGCGTGTTTAACATTTCTGGGATCTTTTTTTTTCAGCTCATGAAACATGGGACCAACACTTTACATGTTGCGTTTATATTTTTGGTAATTTCATTTTCAATGAGACTGCATGGGACTTTATTATCGAGCAATAACCCGGTGGTATTGCATTGTCTCATTTGACTCAATATCTTTGACTTATTTTAATCTAGCCGTGTCAATGTCGTCTTCCTCTCATATCTCAGCTTTATTGTTTTCCTCCGCTTTTGAACCACAGCCCCTGTGTGTCAGTCAGAGCAGATGAAGTGTCAGTCACTGTAGTAACCGTCAGTCACAGCAGCCAGCCCTAGAGACCAGCTATAATGACACAATGGTCCTGAATGTCAGTCAGACAGCGGCTACTCCCATGGGAGAGGGGGGGGGGAAGGAAGAAGGGATAAGAGAGAAGAGAGGGAAGATTGAAGAAAGAATGGGGATGGAAAGGCAATTCATCGTGTTCAATTTATTTGCAAAGTGTGAGTGGCAGTTGGCTAAGCCATTGAGAGGCCCAGCACCACACCACAACTCTCCTCAAATGAGCTAGACCCTTTTTGGTCATACACGACAAATGGACAACAACCTTTTACATAACAACCCTGGCACACAGAACACTCCAGAACACTAGAACACGCATGGCCTCAGGAATCAAAAGCCCTCCTCTTATCAGCCATGTGCGACCCTGGGCTGAGTGTTGTGTGAGAGGGAGATGGAACAGAGGAGAGAGAGATGCTGTATAGAGAGAGTGAGAGATGGAAAGAGAGAGCGGTGGCCTGCTGCGCAGTAAGTGAGCTAAGAAGGTGGGAAATGTTGTGGTCCAAGTACCAGAGGTGGATATTTCAGATAGGCCTACTCCGAGTAGTTTTCCAGATAGCACCCGAGATGGCGTACAGGATTAAGATGATGTCACCAAACACCCTCGGAAGTATTCATGAGAAGTTAAACAAATTGTTCCAATCTTATCACTTAAAGTTCCATTCGGCTCCGCAGCTGGCCATGCTGATAGGTCTATATTTCCTGAAGAATGTTGGGGGTTTTGACATCTCTGTCTCGGCTCATCTTTCTTCATCTCATTCCAGAATAGAATTCTGCTCCTCTCCGGTCTGATGACTCAGAGTTCTGTGAGACTGATCGCTTATATAGGCGAGATTACTGCTACTTCAGAGAGGATAGTGGTTCAATGTATCCTCCTCGGCACTCTACTCATGTAGACCGATAGCCAAGGCCTATATAAAGAATAGGCTTGATGTTTCCGACCAATGAAATGTAGCCTGGAATCTAACCTTTGTGAACCTGTGCGGTGTGCACATCCTCTATGTAGGCATAGAAAATCAGTCAAGTTGTGAAGATTGTGGTACAGTGTTGGTTTGTCTATGCGTTACTCATCTACTTCATATAGACAAGTGGTTCTTGCCTTCATTTAGTAATGGCGCCTGAGGAGCCAAGCCAACCTGTAATGAACAGTTAGATGGCTCTTCAATCAACTTCGCCAACCTGCCTTTTGTGCTGCTTGCTGGCAAACAGCCAACCAAGTACCCAGCTTATTATTGTCTCTTAAAATGCACATGGAGACAGAGTGATTGTTAGGAGACTCAGGGGGCCGTTCGATGAGGGTTCTAAAACGGAAGGCTTGGCTGCATTCCATACCCAAAGCATACAGCCACTCTATGAACTCTATTTTTGCACCCCGGTCTCTTCCTGACCTCACATGGTGCCTCGACTGATGTGGCACATGACCACACCCCACAAGTTGTCAACATCCCCTTATCAAAAAAATAATTTCTCAATGGAAATGTATCCTGTTATCTCATTGGCCGAGAGATATGAGAGGGATGTTCATTTTTACAAACACTTGCCCAATACAAACATTGCAAGGACATTGAATGGCAGAATGTGTTTAGCCATGAAAGTTTAACTTTCTCACATCCCCTCCCCTTCCTAGCTTCTATATGCCCTCTTTCAGCTGAATAGATTGCTAGGTATATAGTGCATAGGTATTGTGTGTGTCTGACGGTGACAGCATCTCTCCGACGCAGAAGAGGGAAAACCACCATGACCTTGCCGTGTCACGATGGTGGCGGGAAGGGAGAGTGATTGTGATTCGTCGCCTGCCACAGCCACCCGTTATCATCTAGCTAGCAGTCCTAGCCTTGGTAATCACCAGGCATCAAGCGTGGGAGAGAGGAGAGCTCGGCAAATGCAAGTGTTGTGGCGAGTGTTTTGTATCAGTACCTCATAGCCCGTGACCAGACCCCTTCACAATCACCCCCCCCCCCCACTTTCCCCATCCTTGCTAAGCGCTATGGCCCACAGTAGGTCTGAGTCCTCACTCACTCACTCACTCACTCACTCACTCACTCAGTGTCCTCCAACTCCAACCAGAAAATACAGATTGATTTGCCAGTTGGCCTCAGTGTGATTATGAAAAGAAGCAGGCTCCAGTTTTGGCAGCCATGTTGTTCTCTTCACCCCGACCTGTGGCTAGATGGCTAGATAATAAGAGAAGCAACATAACAGCTGTGTTATGGCCGGTAGAGCAGCTGGAGTCACCTCAGGATGGTTAGGCTACAGGCGCTGATTATGTGTTGAAATCACAAGGTCACGTCTTAGTAATGCTGTGATTAGTTTTCAGATTGTAGACTCTCGCTGAGGTTGCAAAGTGCTGCTGGCCTCTTTATATCCCTCCATCTTACACTAAATCACACATATAACAGGCACATGGAAAGACACTCTGAGAGGACAGGAAATGGGAAGTGGAATTTCACATGTAAGTATTTGTGGCTTTACACTGGCTAGATGTCCTCAGTGCCTAAGTGGACAAGTTTACAAAAGCGTAAAAAGTGGAGTATACGGTGGGGCAAAAAGTATTTAGTCAGCCACCAATTGTGCAAGTTCTCCCACTTAAAAAGATGAGAGGCCTGTAATTTTCATCATAGGTACACTTCAACTATGACAGACAAAATGAGAAAAAAATCCAGAAAATCACATTGAAAGGATTTTTAATGAATTTATTTGCAAATTATGGTGGAAAATAAGTATTTGGTCAATAACAAAAATGTATCGTAATACTTTGTTATATACCCTTTGTTAGCAATGACAGAGGTCAAACGTTTTCTGTAAGTCTTCACAAGGTTTTCACACACTGTTGCTGGTATTTTGGCCCATTCCTCCATGCAGATCTCCTCTAGAGCAGTGATGTTTTGGAGTTGTTGCTAGGCAACACGGACTTTCAACTCCCTCCAAAGATTTTCTATGGGGTTGAGATCTGGAGACTGGCTAGGCCACTCCAGGACCTTGATATGCTTCTTACGAAGCCACTCCTTCATTGCCCGGGCGGTTTGTTTGGGATCATTGTCATGCTGAAAGGCCCAGCCACGTTTCATCTTCAATGCCCTTGCTGATGGAAGGAGGTTTTCACTCAAAATCTCACGATACATGGCCCCATTCATTCTTTCCTTTTCTTGTGATCATTTTGACCCCACAGGGTGAGATCTTGCGTGGAGCCCAGATCGAGGGAGATTATCAGTTGTCTTGTATGTCTTCCATTTCCTAATAATTGCTCCCACAGTTGATTTCTTCAAACCAAGCTGCTTACCTATTGCAGATTCAGTCTTCCCAGCCTGGTGCAGGTCTACAAATTTTTTTCTGGTGTCCTTTGACAGCTCTTTGGTCTTGGCCATAGTGGAGTTTGGAGTGTGACTGTTTGAGGTTTTGGACAGGTGTCTTTTATACTGATAACAAGTTCAAACAGGTGCCATTAATACAGGTAACAAGTGGAGGACAGGGGAGCCTCTTAAAGAAGTTGTTACAGGTCTGTGAGAGCCAGAAATCTTGCTTGTTTGTAGGTGACCAAATACTTATTTTCCACCATAATTTGCAAATAAATTCATTAAAAATCCTACAATGTGATATTCTGGATTTTTCTCTCTTCTCAATTTGTCTGTCATAGTTGAAGTGTACCTGTGATGAAAATTACAGGCCTCTCTCATCTTTTTAAGTGGGAGAACTTGTACAATTGGTGGCTGACTAAATACTTTTTTGCCCCACTGTATGTGACAGAAGACCCGTTAACCAGAATACCCAGTAGAATCCCCTCTAAACCTTTTTCACGTTATTTATTATAAAAGGACAAATACTTAGGGCTTAACGGAAAGAGTCACCCCATTTTTAAATGTTCTATCATATTTGTCTATCTCTGAGCTGGGTTCTATCGATTCCAGGTTTCATTTCATGTTTTCATGTTTATCTGAGCTATTAGCCATTCAAGCAGGCAGAAACACAGCTGGTATGATGCATTTTGCTCATAGCTCAGAGATGCACAAATTTCATATAATATTCAAAATGGGTGAATCTTTCCTTTATGTGTTGTAAACATATATTTATTCTATACACTGTACATGACTATACACAATAATTATGTTACATTTTATAACAACACCATGCAGTACTGTACTTAGTTTAAATTGTCCTTGATGCCACAGCAACCTCTTACAATAAATAATAACACATGATCCCCTTTATGGTAACTATACAGGTAAAACACTTTCATTTACGTTACTGCTTTGGATAAGTGGTTTCCCCTTTTTAAATGAGTTGGTTTCTGATAATGTTTTGTCACCTTGTATGAGTGTCCATTGCTTATTCCATTTTATTCTTATTTCACATCCTCATAATCCACATTGTCTTATTCTACATCTTCTGAACAGAAGCTGTTCTATCTTGACCTTGGCTCAGACTCATGTCTACCAACTCCCTCTAGCCATGCAGATATTCAATGGCTTCTCAGAAATGGTCTTTATTCCACTTTCTCTGAAGGTGGACATCCCATTATCCCACTCTGCCACCTCTGTTGAGAGGTATGTCTTTCGGCCTAACAAGTGCCTCCAAGCCGATCTTCACAATCTCCTTTTTTGTTTACCTTTATTTAACTAGGCAAGTCAGTTAAGAACAGATTCTTATTTTCAATGACGGTCTAGGAACAGTGGGTTAACTGCCTGTTCAGGGGCAGAACGACAGATTTGTACCTTGTCAGCTCGGGGATTTGAACTTGCAACTTCCGGTTACTAGTCCAACGCTCTAACCACTAGGCTACCCTGCCGCCTTATCATGGATGACAGACGATGGTGTTTTGTTCCAGGTCCTGGGAAGATAGACACTTCTGCCTGACCTCAGTCTCCTCGAAGGTGACTTTCTTGTTGTTCCTCTTGGGGTCAATCCAGGAGTTGTGAATGACCACGTTGTTGGGCATGGGCTCAGCCTCCACCACGGACACCACCCTCTTCTTCATCTTGCTCTTCAACACCTTCTGGAACTTCTGCCTGGTGAAGGCGTAGAGCAGTGGGTGAAAGATGGTCGTCCCGTAGGCCATGACCAGGAAACCCAACCGCAACTTGACCGTGAAGTCTGAGGGCCCTGCGCTGAGGATGACCGTGTTGAGGACTGTGATGGGCGTCCAGCAGAGCAGGAAGGTGGAGATGATGAGTAGGGACATCCTGAAGACGCGTTTCTGCCTCTCCCGCCGTTCCCGGTGGCGTTTAACGGCCCTGCGCAGAGCCATGAGGACGGAGACGGAGGTCCGCATGGACAGGACAGCAGGTGGGTTTCCGCCCCCTCTGACCGCCCCGCTGCCCTGGGACGCATCTGTAGATTCCACCTGCGTTGCGGTGGTCAAGGAGATGGTCTTCTTCTTGCGGGGCTTTTTCTTGGGCTGGTTGTGTTGGAAGCGGGTCCCAATGCGGATGTTCAGGGCCTGGAGTATCTTGTAGTAGGTCACCAGCATGACTACGGCCGTGAAGAAAAAGATGGGGATCTGAGCCAGGAGGTGGTAATACAGCCCTAGCTCTGTGTAGTACTCGTTCGTATGGACCACGGAGGCGACTGCAGTCTGGTTGACGGACTCCGAGCCAAAATCACTGAAGAAGCCCACCTCCATGAAGGGGACCAGGAAACTAAAGAAGGACATAGCCCAAATCAAGCCCAGCAGAGCCACGGCGCGGCCCATGGTTAGCATGCGGTTGGCTGGACGCACTGAGATGTCGTAGCGGTCGACGGTGATGGCTAGCACGTTTGAGGCAGTGGCTACGCTAGCGAAGGAGACACAGGCCTCGTGGAAGCAGCAGACCAGCGCCGTATCAGCCTCTAGGGGGAGGAGTATTACCACGGCAGTCAGAGGGATGCAAGACACACAAACCTGGAACCAGAGAGATAAATAAGGATTAGGATTATCATTAGTTAAATTTGTCTCCTTCTACAGCAGATATAGTGGCCTGCTTCCTGAAGAATCTTGAGATTTGTCACAGAATAATTGCACTGCAATCATCTCATTCTAGACACTCACTGGAATTGTCTCTAAACATTGATTTAAGGTCAGTTTTGTGTTTTCCCTTCCAATGGTTAAAGTTTGTATTTTCAATGTATTAACTGATCCGAGGTCTGTGCCTAATGGAAACATCAAATACTGACACTCACTAGTACGTCTAGAACGTGGAGATTCATGGTGACGATGTTGGACACGGAGGTGATGAGGTTCTGCTTCATGCAGTAAAGGACCAGCACTGTCAGGTTGCTGCTTAGGCCCAGCACGATCTCTAGCAGCAGGAACCCTGTCAGCGACACCTGGAAATCCGGAGGGTAATAGCATTTTGTTTTACGATAATCATAGTATCACAATAATAGTATTGTAATAACTGCTTGTGTCGAGATCGGGATATCTGCTTTCATTGCGATATGCTTTAATCGGGATATCTGCTTTCATTGCGATATGCTTTAATCGTGCTATCTGCTTTCATTGCAATATGCTTTAATCGGGATATCTGCTTTCATTGCGATATGCTTTAATCGGGATATCTGCTTTCATTGCGATATGCTTTAATCGGGATATCTGCTTTCATTGCGATATGCTTTAATCGGGATATCTGCTTTCATTGCGATATGCTTTAATCGGGATATCTGCTTTCATTGCGATATGCTTTAATCGGGATATCTGCTTTCATTGCGATATGCTTTAATCGTGATATCTGCTTTCATTGCGATATGCTTTAATCGGGATATCTGCTTTCACGATAACTGACGTTGAACTACATTTACCCTCTTAATTAAAGTCGAAGTGGTATACATGTAAGCGTGTACCTGGAAGCTGACGGGGTAGGGGGCGGCAGACTGGGTCATGTCAAGGTCAGAGGGTTCCGAGGTGTCGAGGACAGTCACGTTGCTCATGGTGGCTTCTGAGATCAGCACAGGAGGGGTATGCATTATCCTAGAGAGACATGGTGACACACAGAGAGAGGAGGAGAGAAAGATCAGGACAGAGACTGATTGCATTAACTTATGTATAGTGGGAGAGAAAGGTGTTGTGTTTCACCACAGAAGTGTATCGTATGCATGACTATTGACTGCCTCTCATCTATGTCTTACGTGTCTCATTGTCATTTCCTGATGAACTAGGTTATATGGGAGCATACAACAGTGTAGAAGAGGCTATTTCTATTCCTTTTAAATCTCATCTAGCTGATCTGTCTATCTGTCTGGCTGTCTTTGTGAATTTGTCTGAGTGTATTTGTACCTCACTGGGATTCCATTTAGTGTGAAATGTGGCCAATGTGTGAACCTTTTCAAGTGTGGAAGTTTCAATCTCAAACTGATTTTGTGATGTCATCTTGATGGAATCTTTCAAAAGGTGGCAATTAAAAATCAAAAAGCCAATTTCCAAAGTTTTCCGCTGTGCTTTAAAAAAATAATGGTGTTCTGCCGTGTGTGATAATAAGATTTTCGCTTTGTGGAAAGAGTGAAAATGAGTACACTCCCTTTATCCCTTCATTGCTGACACCTTTTATCTGGTGTTACGTTGTTAGCTGACTCAAACTAATAGTGCTTCACTTTAGTCAGTCGTGTCAGTGTTTTGTTGTTACGCTAGGCTTAGAGTTGTGTTTGTGGTTACTTTTGATCAATGTGTCCATGTTCTTTAGGTATTTCGCTTCATGAACGTCCTTGCTTTGCTTTCATGTCTAGATATAACACAGTTTCCCGTGTGATCTGCCCAGAGGCTGGTCATGTCCAGAGAAACTATCCAGAACCAGACAGTCCTTTTGTGGCTCAATAGGCATTTATATTGCAGACACACTGTACTCACCTCTCCCTTGTGTGCCGTCTCCCCTTCAAGAGTCCATGAACCAGCCGGAGCCGACTTTCTGAGGCCCCGACAGGAAATCACAAGAACCAACCATAGTTCTGTAGTAGTAATGCTTTTGTAGTAGTAGTAGTAGTAATACTAATGCAGTAAATCTCCACTTGGCCCACTTTTAATCCTGATGTGGCAGCCTTTTGTCTAAATAATGGGAGTGTTAATATGCAGATGAGTGCAGTTGGGGCCAACTGAAACTGCGTTTCTTGGATCCTTCCTTTTCTATTTCCACGGATACAAACTCAGCTCCACCACAAGAGAAAGACCAGTCCACCTTCAAAACATTTCTCCATTTACTTTACCCAGAGGCTGTATACAACAGTGATGGATCACAGAGGACTGCCCTATACTCTCGTACATCCAATAAAAAAACACTGTATTCCGGTTTGGGGAAAGCGCCGAGGATTCATTAAACGCAGGAACACACGCACTTGTCGTCAGCGATGGGCAGGGAGAGGATGTGCTTCGTAGCATCCAGCCACGTGGTTTTACTAAATGAATGGTTTCTTTTAGGCAGCTGCTTGTCGTCCTTTTGTTATTTGATCTGTAGTCCTCTTCGGATCTTAACAGAGGCAGAGCAGTGCCTGGCTCATACTCAACTGTCCTCCCCTCTTCCTTCTGTATGTATTCCCTCCGACACCCTTCAGAAACACCCCTCCATCACCTTCCAGAGAGGAGAGTAAAGGTCAATGGCGTTTCCGTCTCCTCACACTTTGTAATTCCACTGGGGTGAGGCAGGATCACCTCAGTGCTGTGGCACCTTATACAAAGTCAGACCAAGCTGGGAGGAAGGTCATTAGCTGCTTTGGAGAGAGAGAGGAGAATATATTACAACACTGGGCCATCAGCTATGTGGCATTTGGTGCGTGCGCTCTCTCTCTCTTTCTGTCACAGAGTAGGAGAGTGGGACAAATCAGGGGATGACATCATCCTTCCGTTTATTTTTCCTCCCTCAATCGTCGACCTGGAGAACAAAAAGATGGAGAGAGGAAGAGACGTAAATGAAAGGAGGATAATGAATGAGAAGAAAGTGTGTCATGATATTTCAGCCCCAAATGATCATTGTCCAGACAGTCTGAGCTGTATCAGTACGTTAAATCAACCCAGTGATAGATCTGCCTGTCTGTTGTCATTGTGTGTTTTGTTAATAACCTCTAATCGGGTTTGTATTGAATTAACCCCCCCCCCCCAAGAAAAGGGGATAGAGAGAGATGGAGAGACAGAGAAAGGTGATCTGACTCTTGTTTGATTCCTAGTGGATGTCTTACTTATTATACCTTTGGCTATTCAAGGCCTGTCATGCGTTTGTTTGACAAATGAGCCCTCAGCCTTTGAACTGGTCCTTTGTGCAGGCTCCCTCCCTCTGTCATCTGTCATCTCGCTCTCTCTCTTTCTTTCTCTCTTCATCTCTCTCTCTCTCCATCTTTTGCTGTGTCTGTCTGTGTGTGAACAGAAGCTTAAGAGGGCCAGAGACTAGCAGTGCTACTGGGAGAAGAGACAAGCTCGTATGTCACAGACTATATGACAGTGTATGATCCGTATGTCACAGAGCATATGACAGCATATGATCCGTATGTCACAGAGCACATGACAGCGTATGATCCGTATGTCACAGACTATATGACAGTGGATGATCCGTATGTCACAGAGCATATGACAGCGTATGATCCGTATGACACAGAGCATATGACAGTGTATGATCCGTATGTCACAGACTATATGACAGTGGATGATCCGTATGTCACAGAGCATATGACAGCGTATGATCCGTATGTCACAGACTATATGACAGTGGATGATCCGTATGTCACAGAGCATATGACAGCGTATGATCCGTATGACACAGACTATATGACAGTGGATGATCCGTATGTCACAGAGCATATGACAGCGTATGATCCGTATGTCACAGACTATATGACAGCGTATGATCCGTATGTCACAGACTATATGACAGCGTATGATCCGTATGTCACAGAGCATATGACAGCGTATGATCCGTTTGTCACAGAGCATATGACAGCGTGTGATCCGTATGTCACAGACTATATGACAGTGGATGATCCGTATGTCACAGAGCATATGACAGTGTATGATCCGTATGTCACAGAGAATATGACAGCGTATGATCCGTATGTCACAGAGAATATGACAGCGTATGATCCGTATGTCACAGAGAATATGACAGCGTATGATCCGTATGTCACAGAGCATATGACAGCGTATGATCTGTATGTCACAGAGCATATGACAGCGTATGATCTGTATGTCACAGAGCATATGACAGCGTATGATCCGTATGTCACAGAGCATATGACAGCGTATGATCCGTATGTCACAGAGCACATGACAGCGTACAGAGAATATGGTTTTGTTTCTGTAATTTCACGCAGTGTCACTGCACACAGAGGTTAAGCCACTGGCTTTCAGTTATTCACTTGCACACATGACAGCTCACAGTGCACTCTGAGAAGGTGGGTGGGTGGGTGGGTGGGTGTGTGTGAGATGAATGGAAGGCTCGGGCTGTTATGAGAACGGTGTGTTTGCACAAAAGCCCCCGTGCTCCGCTCCACGCTAAGAGCAAGGCTTCAGAGACACTGCGCTCATAAGTGATGCTTAACATTATCAGAGTGTTGAGTAAGTGGGCTGGCAGGAGAAGGAGCAGAAATATAATCCCTTTGGATGAGACTGTGTGCTGTATTGGTCGAGGTATGTCTCTACTGTGTGACTGTAGGCTGGCGGAGCAGACAGGCAGAGACGTTACTAGAGTGCTATGGTACTGTACGTGCAGTGAGTGCACACGGCTGGTGGTTCTTTGTCTGTTGGTACAATACGAGTGAGAAGTTTGCAGGCTTTTTGCTCCAGTTGTTCTTTTGAACTCTGCTGATAGTGTGCACGTACTGTACAGTATGGTGGCGTTTTGTGTTTTGACAACCGTTCCTCACGGTTCAGCAGAGGTAGAAAATGAGTGCTTTTGGCAAGAAGTCATTACTGTTGTCATTTTGAGTTTGTTTTTGAACGCATCTGAAATGCATTTATTTTCTTCAGTGTACACACTGACATTCATTATCAAGCGCGCAATTGTAACAGAGAATGGAGAAATCAGTGCAGTGATAGATGTTTACCTTGTCCTCTGAGGTAGTCGCGTGTGTGTGTCTCCGTCCTCTACCTCAGCACTGTCAGCATAGAGAGCCGGGTGGAACACTCCCTCCCAGGTAGAGTGAAGGAGGACGAGAGAGCGAAAGAAAAGGACCTGAAGCTGCTGAGACGGTTTCTGGCTGTGCGTGGCGGGTCAGATGGTGTAGTTTAGTCCTCAGGGTGTGTAAGGATCCAGGCTGGAGTAGAGAGATCACTGTTCTGCTCTCTGGCTGTTCTGCGCTCTCATCTCCTTCTCCCACTCTCACTCTCTCGTCTCAGAGCACTAATAGCCCTTCCTACTCACCTCAGCCACCCTCCCTCTCTCCCTTCTCTGGCAGCATGTCTCTCACACGGTCTATTTCTCTCTGTATCACCCTTTCGCGCTCAACATTTTCTCTCTCTCTCTCTCTCACTCTCTCTCTTCTCTCTCTCTCTATCAAACCCCTCTCTTTCCCTATTCTCTCTTCCCCTCTCTACATCTCCTCTTTCCTCTGATTGGTCTCATGTAACAGGTCCCTCATTTCATCCTTTCGTTAGCTTTGAGCAGTCTTTAGTTCAGTGTAGTATTGTGTCTAGTGTAGGGGTAGGCAAGTAGATTTAGTCTGGGGGCGATTTTTGTCGGAGCGGATGGTTGGGGGCCGGAACATTATTATTATAATAATATAATTATATTATCATGTACACTGCAATTATAATGTACACTGAAAATTGACCATAAATAAGCCCAAGAAATTGTATTTGAAAATAACAATTTAATTCCTTGATTAGATTGAGACACAATCACGTCTCTTTTTTTTATTTGTGGGAATAATTTTAAGTTTGCTAAATTAAAATAGTTTTTTTGTTGAAATCTTTATGATTTTACAGTATATATTTTTTTACCCAAAAAATATTCAGTCGTGGGCCAGTTTTGGGAGGTCTGTAGCCCACTGCTCTTGTGTGTCTGTAGCCTAAGTGGCACTAGCTCCACAGACAGACATGACACCTATCAAGCCTGTGTTGTTCTGTAATGGCTATTTTCTCCACGTAAGCTCTGGAACACAGTCATTAGGATTCACATTCCACAGATTGGCCCGGTTTCAGTACTGAAATTGGGATGTCAATGTCAGGCAGAGGATAATGATGTCATATTTTGGCAGGAAATGGAAACATTTAAGAGGAGCTGTCTCTGTCTCAACTCCGAGGCTTCAGAGCACATACTGTTTTCTTCAGAGGGTGTTTTCCACTGGTGCCTGTGTCACTAGATTGAAGGATGACATCTCGGAATTGTGGCAATTTTTTTTTTAAATTCAAAATGATCTCTGTTGCTTTCTTTCTCCCTTCTCCCCCTCTCTCTCACTCTTTGTGTCTTTCTCCATCTCTTTGTCACCATGCCAGTCTGTGTGTTTGCACTCTCTAGAAGACCGGGCTCGGCAACTGTGGCGAGTGTAATGGTACTTGAACCCTAGGGGACTTTTGGCCAATCATTGGTTGTTATACACCTGTCTGATAGGACAGACATAATTACCCTCAATCCATTAGTCACACTAGCCTGGTTGCCAGATCCGACTGTTTTTTCTAACTCTTTTGTTGATTTGAATGCCAAATGACACTGTGAATGACAATGGAGTTGGCTAATTTATGAAGAATATCTGTCAACATGACCAGGTTAGATTGGATGCAGCCTGTTGGGAATATACAGCTCTGGAAAAAAATTAAGAGACCACTGCAAATTGATCCGTTTCTATGGATGTGCTATTTATAGGTATGTTTTTGTGTATAATTTACATTTTTGATTTATTTTATAAACTACTGACAACATTTCACCCTAATTAAAAATAAAAGTATTGTCATTTAGAACATTTATTTGCAGTAAATGACAACTGGTCAAAATAACAAAAAAGATGCAGTGTTGTCAGACCTCGAATAATGCAAAGAAAATAAGTTCATATTCATTTTTAAACAAAAAATACTAATGTTTTAACTTAGGAAGAGTTCAGAAATCAATTGCGTCTTGGCATGCTCTCCACCAGTCTTTCACATTGATGTTGGGTGACTTTATGCCACTCCTGGGCGTAAAAATTCAAGCAGCTCAGCTTTGTTTGATGGCATGTGACCATCCATCTTCCTCTTGATCACATTCCAGAGGTTTTCAATGGGTTTCAGGTCTGGAGATTGGGCTGGCCATGGCATGGTCTTGATCTGGTAGTCCTCCATCCACACCTTGATTGAAGTGGAAGTGGCAATCAAATTTAAGACAGGATGATCTGTGTTCAATACAGGAAGAAAACAAACTGACGCTACCTTTCTGGTCACGCGCCTCTATCTAACAGTACACATGAAGTGACCCTCGTTTTGAACAGGGCGACTTCAAAGGAAAAACCTCAACCAATTTCTAAAGACTGGTGACATCCAGTGGAAGCGGTTGGAATTGCAAGAAGGTTCTTTAGAAATCTGGAATCCCAATGAAATCTTATTGAAAAGAGTGACCTCAAAAACAAAGAAATCTGAATGACTTTTCATCTGGGTTTCGCCTGCTACATAAGTTCTGTTATACTCACAGACATGATTCAAATTGTTTTAGAAACTTCAGTGTTTTTATATCCAAATCTACTAATAACATGCATATATTATCTTCTGGTGATGAGTAGCAGGCAGTTGAATTTGAGCATGCATTTCATCCGGATGTGAAAATACTGCCCCCTGTCACCAAGAAGAAGATTTGAAACAGTTTTTTTGTTACTCCCCAAGTTGTGTGCATTAGTGAATACTTGGATACATTTTGAGGTGTTCGAGGGTCAATCACTGTTATCTCCCTTAAGAAATAGTGTCGAACTTGTAGGTATCTTGAAAAATCTTGTTTATCCAAGCTTTTTTATCCATGTTTTTTACTTAGGTCCTGGAAGTTCTCTATGTCCCCATTCCTTATAATTGTGCTGAATTATGTGATGCCTTTCTGTGTCCACTGTTTAAATCTGCTGTCCTGAGTTGCAGGGATGAAGCTGGGGTCGTATGCGGGCCAACTCAGCAGTTTGACTACTCTGTCTAAATGATTTTGCTTAACTATCCCCAACCATGTCTTAAAAGAGAAATGAATCCACTGATTCTGTCTATTGTATATTTCTATGACCTTGTCCTTATTTCCCAAAACTGACTGTATGGGTATCTCTGTCAAAGTTGTCTTGGATTCATATTCTGGATTGCACCAACACACCAGAGGTCTCTTTGGGCTGACACAAAATAATATTTTAGGTTTGGTAGGGCCACACCTCCACAGTTTTTAGTTAATTGTAATGTTGCATATCTAATTCTTGGACTCTTACTGTTCCAGATAGACCTTGATATACGTTTATCCCACTAAACTGTTTCGGTGGGACGTTCATTTTGATTGTTTCAATTCTACCACTACGATCTGCAGGAAGTGAATTCCACCTGTCCAGGTCATCATATATTTTCTTGTTGATGGGATCGTAATTCGTGTCATAAAGTTTGGGTGTATCTTTTGGTAGGTATACTCCCAGATATTTAATGGATGACGAGGTCCAGTGGAAGTTCTACCTACTCTCTTCAGCTCTCCCTGTGAGGTATAATTATATACTCGGGCTTGGGTCTTGTGTACGTTAAGCACATATCCTGAATATTTTCCAAATGTTTGTAAAACATCCATCAATCTAAGTCGCTCTGGATAAGAGCGTCTGCCAAATGACTTAAATGTAATGTAAATGTACACTTGAGCCTGGGCCTTTAAGGAGTAACAGAACGCCATCAGCATACATGCATATCTTATGTCCACTGCCTCTTATTGTTATTCCCTCTAAAGATGTCCTGTCTTATTGCCTGTGCAAATGGCTCGATGTACAAGAAGAGCGTGGGTGAAAGATTACAGCCTTGTCTTGCCCCTCGCTCTAGTTTTATCATTCGTGACAAATGTCCATTTATCTTTATTCTAGCGGTCGGACATGAATACAGTGTTTTGATGCACTGTATCACTTCTTGTTGAAACCAAATCTTTCCATAACTTGGAATAGATAATCCCATCCCACTGAATCAAATGCCTTTTCTGCATCTAGACTGATTAATGTAGCACTTGTATAGCACTTCGTTTGGCTGTTATTGATGCATATAATTTATAATCCGTGTTAAGAATTGCAATTGGTCTATAGGAACTGTATTCCTTCTTATCTTTACACTCTTTTGGGATTACAGATATGATAGCTTCTCTCCACGATGGTGGTAGACCCCCCCCCCCTGCAGAGTCCAGTTAAAACAGGCCTGAAGTAGAGGTGTTAGTTGTTCTTTGAAGGCTTTGAACCATTCTGAAGGGAAACCGTCAGTGCCTGGAGATTTCTTTGCTTTTAGATGAGATATTGCATTGTTAATTTCCTCAGTAGTTATTTCTGAAGTAAGTCTATCATTTTGCTCTGTGCCAATCGAGGGGAGATCAAGGGAGTTAAAAAAAAATGCTCTATTGTCTGTGCATCTGCCTTCTCAGGTTGCTTGTACAGATTTGTGTTATATGATTCAAATGCATTCTGTATCTCATCCAATTTGCATGTAATCTTCTTTGTTTTGGACTCTTTTATTTTGTAAATGATTTTCTGTGCTTCCTGTTTCCTGAGTCTCTCTGCTAGTAATTCTGTTGCCTTTTGAGCCTGCTTCATAATATCATTTCTCTGGGAACCTGAGCTTTTTCTCTACTTCTTCACTATACATCTAGTCAATTTCCTGTTTTATCTTTTGAATCTCTCGTATATAAGAGGGTCTTTGCAATGACTAAATCGTTCCAAGTTTCTTAATGTTTCCTGTAATTTCAGCAGTTTCTGTGCTTTAATCTTTTTCTTGAGAGATGATGTGGCGATGATCTTCCCTCTAATAACCGCCATAGCTGCATCGCACAATGTAGCAGGAGATACATCCCCGTTATCGTTATTCTCCAGATAGACGTTCAATTCTGTCTTTATTGATTCCTTGAATGCTGGATCATTCAGCATGCTTGTATTAAGCCTCCATAGAGTATTTCTTGGTTTGCTATCACGGTGTAGAGTAAGGTAAACTATGATCTGATAAGTCGCTCTGGGCGATCCTACAATCCTTAGGCCTGTGTCGATCTGCATTGTACATGAAAATGTATGGCTGAGTAAATAGTATATTCCCTATCTGTCATGTGGATGTCTCGCCATACATCAAGCATTCCTGAATCCTGTAATGTCCTGTCTTACTTTTTAACTACTAGGCTAATTTTCCTATTTTGATTTGTGCTATGCGATTTTTTTTTGTTGTTTAAAATTATGTTAAATTCCCCTCAGATAAGCGTGCCAGAGGTTTCTGTGGCAATTAAATCAAACGCCTTCCCGTAGAAGACCATGTCACTCCCTGCGGGGCGAGTATACATTAAATAATGTAACTTCCTTGTTATCCAGTTTACATTTAACAGCTATACATCTACCCTCCTTGTCTTTTATTTCTGATATGAACTCAAAATAAACTAAATTTGGGATCAAGATTGCAACTCTCCTTCTATCCATTTTGTAAGAAGTAAAAAAATAAAAAATCCTATATCCCATTTTCTTGAGTTTCTCATGTTCAGGTGTGGATAAGTGAGTTTCCTGACAGAATAGTATGTCAACTCTCTCCCGTTTCATCTTTGCTATTACCTTCTCCTGATGGCACTCCCCAGTCCGTTTACATTGAGACTTATGACCTAAATTCCCTAATGATGCATCGATATAAAAAACCCACCTGTGCACCATAACTGCCAGTTTAACATGAGCCTAAAAATGAACGAAAAATCAAGAACGTTAAAAAAGTCGACCAAAGTGGGAAAATCTAAACCCTTTTTTGACAGACACACAAATGTGTACGCACACACCCCAGCATTACTCCATTCTGAATCATTAAACCTCACTGAGGTCACATCACTGGCAACAACATGGATTACCCCTGTGATGACCTCATTGACTGACCCTCTTTGATGACCTCACCCAGTCTGCCTGTTTACTGATGACGGACAGGATTGCAGAATGTTCTTATATTATGTCACTCTGTGTTAATCACAGTACCTCATGTCCCTTTGACCTCTGAGTGTCTTTTCGCTCCTTCGTTTCATCCCTCTCTTCTCCCCCTCACTCATGGCCCCATACTGAGAGAGCTGATTTTAGTGTGTTCTGCGTGTGGTCATCTGAGTTCAGGGGTCATCCGGTAGAAGGCTGAGTGCAACCCACTGCAGCTGGCTGGCTGTGTCTCAGCACGTGCATATATTTGGCCAAGCTGAACACATTTGAAATCTCTTCACTGAAAGGCATGTGAAACAAAATTGTGTATTTCCCTCTTAATAAAACATGGAGATAGTGTGATAATCTGGCTGGTGAGATCTAATAAAACATGGAGATAGTGTGATAATCTGGCTGGTGAGATCTAATAAAACATGGAGATAGTGTGATAATCTGGCTGGTGAGATCTAATAAAACATGGAGATAGTGTGATAATCTTGCTGGTGAGATCTAATAAAACATGGAGATAGTGTGATAATCTGGCTGGTGAGATCTAATAAAACATGGAGATAGTGTGATAATCTGGCTGATGAGATCTAATAAAACATGGAGATAGTGTGATAATCTGGCTGATGAGATTTAATAAAACATGGAATAAAATCATGGAGATAGTGTGATAATCTGGCTGGTGAGATCTAATAAAACATGGAGACAGTGTGACAATCTGGCTGGTGAGATCTAATAAAACATGGAGATAGTGTGATAATCTGGCTGGTGAGATCTAATAAAACATGGAGATAGTGTGATAATCTGGCTGGTGAGATCTAATAAAACATGGAGATAGTGTGATAATCTGGCTGGTGAGATCTAATAAAACATGGAGATAGTGTGATAATCTGGCTGGTGAGATCTAATAAAACATGGAGATAGTGTGATAATCTGGCTGGTGAGATCTAATGCACTAGGCCCCTCTTTAGACCCTGGAGCTGGAGCCTCCTGTCTCTTCCTGTTGTTCACTGTCCCACTGGGAGGGTGTCCAAGCCACCCCTCACACACACACACACACACACTTCCTGTTGCTGTGGAGGGAGCATGTGTTTATGTGTTGCTGTCTGAGGGGAAGCCATGGGAAAGGACTGAGTGCCAAGAAACACTGGGGGTGACCTTCAAGCAGTGCGGAGGTCACATGTACACACACAAACACACATACGTGCTCTGCTGGGCAAAGAAACATCTAAACATCTCTATCTTATTCCTCTGTCTATTTCACACCTCTGCTTTGGCAGCAAATTCACACTGAGGTTTATGTTAGCAGTTACACATACAAACAAGTGTGGAAACGGGTTCTGTGTCGTCTCTGTGTCCCTGGTGTCCAGATATAATGACTACAGAGCTATTTTAGCTCTCCACTCTGAAACTGGTTCTCAGAAACTTGGGTTAAAAAATAGCCATTAGGAGAGAGGCTGACTCCAATTGTACCCAGTCCCTGTCTAGTCTCTCTCTGCCCTTTCTCTTCCCTAATCCTTGTGTCCCCTTGTGTGTGGATTTTTTTGGTGTTCCCGGCCCTTTGACTAACAAACACATTCTCTATCCTCTCATCCATCTGACAGTGAGACAATAGAAGGGAAGCTCTGTGTATGGAACCAATGAGAACTCATGGTACAGTTGCTACAGTCTGTCCAATCACAGGCGGGCAGAGACAACAATGATCATTTGCCTCTCGTCGTTAAACAGTGCACTAGTTTTAACCCTTTCTCTGGTCAACATAAGGAAAAATGGGTTTTTATCTGAGTGAGTGTGACACTGTCACAATAATGACTCTGACTGTGCCAGTGTTAGAGCTATTCTCTTCAGCTTTATCTATGCACTTAAAACAGTGGGCTGTGATTTGTCTTTGCCAGCCATCCACACTGACATTTACTGGATGCTTTATGGTAACATTGACTCTCTCTCTCTAAATGGCTTTCACACCTGCAGTACTGTAGTAGTAGCCTACAAGCTCACTGTCACGCTGTGGTGTCCTGGATGGTTGCATTTTCTCTGGAAATGTGGACAATCCAATGTCATTTCACGCTCTCTCTGTCATCGCTATTGATGTTACTTGCAGGCTTCCTCCTTTCCCTTTGAAAGTGAAACGAGGAATCATCGTTGCTCCTGCTGCATTGTGTTCTTGTGAAGACCTTTTTTAAGAGGTTCAGATATTGATGGAGCCAGAGAGCTGATGCATATATAGCAGAAGTGAATTTAGATAGCCTTCCAATTTGTGCTAAATAAGCTATCCCAAGAAATTGTCTCCTCACTCTCTCGCTCTCTCTTTCTCATTCCTCCCTTCTAATTTAAAAGTGGAGGTTCTCAGGACAAGAACAATCTCTCTCTATTTGTCGCCTCCTTCTTATCAGCTGTGAAGTGAATTGCAGTTTTTTGTGAAATTGTTTCAGCATCCTCTCCCCTCCTAGTGAGCTTCCAGTCGGCCATATTGAATCACAGCTAATGTTTCTTATCAGAAGTCCCTTTCTCCCATTGTAATGGCTAGATTGTGTTTCCAGGGTGACAGTTGGAGTTATTTTCAGTGTATTGCCTCCGTTTCCCAGGCTGTGTTGAGAAGTGTCTGCTCAGTGCTGATAAATATGGCCGACGATGAGGCAGGCTGATTGATGTGGAACCAGTAGCCTCCACTGCCTGTGAGGTAACAGCTGCCCAGAGCAATGGCACACCACAGACCCAGTTCCCAGTGTAGAAGCACCACAAGAAGCCAACAACATGCACATCATGGTGCCCGCAGTGCCATGTCAATGCCAAAGAGCCCACTGAGGACCTTGCTAGCCATCACTACCTGGCCAGTGGCCAAGCTGGAAAGGCTTGAAATACTGGAAAGGCTTGTGGGCCCTAAGCCCCCATTTATTTGGGGTACGGAAATGTTTTGCCTGGAAGGTGCCCCCCCCTTCCCTGTGGCGGTCCTCATCAGAGCCAGTTTCATCGTAGCGCTTGATGGTTTTTGCGAATGCACTTGAAGAAACGTTCAAAGTTCTTGACATTTCCCAGATTGACTGACCTTCATGTCTTAAAGTAATGATGGACTGTCATTTCTCTTTGCTTATTGGAGCTGTTCTTGCCATAATATGGGCTATCTTTTACCAAATAGGGCTATCTCCTGTATACCACCCCTACCTTGTCTCAACACAACTGATTGGCTCAAACGCATTAAGAAGGAATTCAATTATACAAATTAACATTTAACAAGGCACACCTGTTAATTGAAATGCATTACAGGTGACTACCTCAAGAAGCTGGTTGAGAGAATGCCAAGAGTGTGCAAAGCTGTCATCAAGGCAAAGGATTTGTTTCACACGTTGTTTTTTGGGTTACTACACACTACTACATGATTCCAGATGTGTTATTTCATAGTTTAGATGTCTTCACTATTATTCTACAATGTAAAAAGTAGTCAAAATAAAAAATAAACTGGAATGAGTAAGTGTGTCCAAACTTTTGACTGGTACTGTATATATATTTACAAAACAATGTATGGGGGATTGGAAGTGATTCAGACAATTACATTGATGGAAGATACAAGCTATCTGCAATATTAAAGCTGATCTACCCCCTAAGAAAAGTGTGTGTATGTATATATATATATATATATACAGTTGAAGTCAGAAGTTTACATAAGTTTTAATGACTCCAACCTAAGTCTTTTTCAACCCCTCCACAAATTTCTTGTTAACAAACTATTGTTTCGGCAAGTTGGTTAGGACATCTATTTTGTGCATGACACAAGTAAGGAGTTCCCATATAAGTTCCCAAATAAGCTGAGCACTTGTTGGCTGCTTTTCTTTCACTTTGCAGTCCTGGGAAGGAGAGGAGGACCAAAATGCAGCATGGTTGTGGTTGAACATCTTTTATAAAGATGATAACGTGAACAATATACATATGCAAACCGTGGAAAAACTGAAACAGTCCTAACTGGTGCAAAACACAGAGACAGGAAAAAATCACCCACGAAATACCCAAAGAATATGGCTGCCGAAATATGGTTCCCAATCAGAGACAACGATAAACACCTGCCTCTGATTGAGAACCACTCTAGGCAACCATAGACTTACCTAGAATACTACACTGAACACAACCCCATCAATCTACAAAACCCCTAGACAAGACAAACACATTATCACCCATGTCACACCCTGGCCTAACCACAAATAATTAAGAAAACACAAAATACTAAGGCCAGGGTGTGACACCGACTCATCCCAAACCTTCTCAATTTGGTTAAGGTTGGGAGATTGTGGAGGCCAGGTCATCTGATGCAGCACTCCATCACTCTTCTTCTTGGTAAAATAGCCCTTACACAGCATGGAGGTGTGTTGTGTCATTGTCCTGTTGAAAAACAAATGATAGTCCCACTAAGCCAAAACCAGATGGGATGACATATCGCTGCAGAATGCTGTGGTAGCCATGTTGGTTAAGTGTGCCTTGATTTCTAAATAAATCACAGTGTCACCAGCAAAGCACCCCACACCATAACACCTCCTCCTCCATTCGTTATGGTGGGAAATACACATGCGGAGGTCATCCGTTCACCCACAACACGTCTCACAAAGACACGGCGATTGGAACCAAAAATCTCCAATTTGGACTCCAGACAAAAGGACAGATTCCCACCGGTCTATTGTCCATTGCTCATGTTTCTTGGCCCAAGACTATCACTTTTCACATCACCCAGTAGTGCTATCTGCAGAGTTACCTCTAGGTAAATGTTGCATTTCTTCAGCCATTCCTGGACCTGTGACCAAAAACAAGCTGCATTTGGACAGTACCAAAATAAATGACTCTGTTGGTAAGTTAGTCTACCCAGCTAATTGAGTGACTGACATAAGAAGATGGAAATCGCTGATGCACAACCAAATTTGCACCTTGTGTATTCTATTATTCTAACACTCGACAGTAAGATGAAACCCTGACTTTGTCCCCCCCCCCCAAAATGTAATAATATATACTTATTTTTTGGGGGTGGTCAACCGCCTATGACACTTATTCCCAGGGCTGCCCCACACACACACTTCTTGCCTGAAACACATGCGCACACACACACACACAGGGCCCGGCATACTATGGATTTGTATTTTAGTTGTGTCTGTGAGTGGATTGTCTTTGGATTAGATATTCTGCTGTCCAATCTCTTCTCCCTGGCCAGTCTGCGAACTGACTTCTCACGCTGGGGAGCACAGCGCTCATCGCAGAGCAGGGAGTCTAGACAAACAGACAATTAATAACACCCGATATAGCTTTTATATCTGCCTGCTCTCTCCTTTTGGACTGAAATGGTAGCTTAAGCTTTCCCCACCTGTGTTGCTGGTTCACGTGAACTTTTGTAGCGGGGTTTTGAAAGATACAACTGTATATTGTTTTTAACACAATGGGTTGTAGAAGGGACTGAAGGTGTTTGTGTGGGTCTTAATGAGTCTTAATGAATGTTGCCGAGGGGTTAATTGGATCAACTCATCTGAATAGAACATCTGGCTGACACACACACACATTTACATTACATTTACATTACATAATATACACACGCATATTTAAAGGTCCTCATGTACTGCTACTTTTCCTATTGACTGCAGTTCCACCTGTTTTTGATGTAAACAGCTGTGTGCTTCTTCCTGTCGTGGTTTCCCCTCGACTTTCACTCTCCTCTCGCTTCCTCTCTTCTCAAATCAATACTGTAGAAGACTGTATTGTAGGAGGCTGTGGTTTTCTATCGAAATGAACAATAAATCACGCTGATTGCTGAATGTCATATTGTCAAATGTCGGAGGGTGTTTTTCTAGATCTCAGGCAAATGTCTGAAGGTGTACATATGCATGCGCGCACACACACACACACACCCTCTAACACCCTGTTCTCCTGTCTCTCTCTGCAGACTACCTGTCCCAGGGGGTGGATCTGTCTGATCAGCAGAGCCAGACTGGAGGTGGAGAACCAGGCCAGGAGACTACTGGAGCAGGGGGTGGATCTGTCTGATCAGCAGAGCCAGACTGGAGGTGGAGAACCAGGCTAGGAGTCTACTGGAGCAGGGGGTGGATCTGTCTGATCAGCAGAGCCAGACTGGAGGTGGAGAACCAGGCCAGGAGACTACTGGAGCAGGGGGTGGATCTGTCTGATCAGCAGAGCCAGACTGGAGGTGGAGAACCAGGCTAGGAGACTACTGGAGCAGGGCATGGAGACACAGGTAAGGGACACACACAGTCAAATCAAATGTTATTTGTCACATGCGCCGAATACAACAAGTGTAGACTTTATCGTGAAATGCTTACTTACAAGCCCTTAACCAACAGTGCAGTTCAAGTACAGTTAAGAAGTAAAGTAGTAGATTAAAATAAAAAGTAAGAATAAAAGTAACGAGGCTGTATACAGGGGGCACCAGTACCGAGGCAGTGTGCGGGGGTACAGGTTAGTTGAGGTAATCTGTACATGTAGGTGGGGACGAAGTGACTACATAGATAATAAACAGAGAGTAGCTGCAGTGTACAAAAAGGGAGGAGGTTCAATGTAAATTGTCCGGTGGCGATTTTATTAATTGTTCAGCAGTCTTATGGCTTGGAGGTAGAAGCTGTTGAGGAGCCTTTTAGTACTAGACTTGGTGCTCCGGTATCGCTTGCCGTGCAGTAGCAGAGAGAACAGTCTATGACTTGGGTGACTGGAGTCTCTGACAATTTTATGGCCTTTCCTCTGACACCGCCTATTATGTAGGTCCTGGATGGCAGGAAGCTTGGCCCCAATGATGTACTGGGCTGTACGCACTACCCTCTGTAGCGCCTTACGGTCAGATGCCGAGCAGTTGCCATACCAGGCGATGATACAACCAGTCAGGATGCTCTCGATGGTGCAGCTGGTGAACCATTTGAGGATATGGGGACCCGTGCCAAATCTTTTCAGTCTCCTGAGGGGGAAAAGGTGTTGTTGTGCCCTCTTCACAACTGTCTTTGTATGTTTGTACCATGATAGTTCGTTGGTGATGTGGACATTAAGGAATTTGAATTTCTCAACCCGCTCCACTACAGGCCATCGATGTTAATGAGTGCCTGTTTAGCACGTCTTTTACTGTAGTCCACGATCAGCTCCTTTGTCTTGCTCACATTGAGGGAGAGGTTGTTGTCCTGGCACCACACTGCCAGTTCTATGACCTCCTCCCTGTAGCCTGTCTCATCATTGTCGGTGATCAGTCTGGCTCTTCCCCCACTGTTGTGTCGTCAGCAAACTTAATGATGGTGTTGGAGTCGTGTTTGGCCACGCAGTCGTGAGTGAACATGGAATAAAGGAGGGGACTAAGTACACACCCCAGAGGGGCCCCAGTGTTAAGGATCAGCGTGGCGGACGTGTTGTTGCCTTCTCTTACCACCTGGGGGCGGCCTGTCAGGAAGTCCAAGATCCAGTTGCAGAGGGAGGTGTTTAGTCCCAGAGTCCTTAGCTTAGTGATGAGCGTTGAGGGCACTATGGTGTTGAACGCTGATCTGTAGTCAATGAACAGCATTCTCACATTGGTGTTCCTTTTGTCCAGGTGAGAAAGGGCCGTGTGGAGTGCTATTGAGGATTGCTTCATCTGTGGATCTGTTGGGGCATATGCGAATTGGAGTGGGTCCAGGGTTCCCGGGAGGATGCTGTTGATGTGAGCCATGATCACCCTTTTAATGCACTTCATGGCTACCGACGTGAGTGCCACGGGGCGGTAATCATTTAGGCAGGTTATCTTTGCTTCCTTGGGCACAGGTACTATGGTGGTCTGCTTGAAACATGTAGGTATTACATGCGGTCAGGGAAAGGTTGAAAATGTCAGTGAAGACACTTGACAGTTGGTCCGCGCATGCTTTGAGTACACGTCCTGGTAATCCGTCTGGCCCAGCGACTTTGAATGTTGACTTGTTTAAAGGTTTTGTTCACATCGGCTACCAAGAGCGTTATCACACCGTCATCTAGAACAGCTGGTGCTCTTGTGCATGCTTCAGTGTTGCTTGCCTCAAAGCGAGCATAAAAGCCATTTAGCTTGTCTGGTAGGCTTGCTTCACTGGGCAGCTCGCGCCTGCTCCCTTTGTTGTCCGTAATCATTTTCAAGCCCTGCCACTTCCGGCGAGCGTCAGTGCCGGTGTAGTAGGATTCAATCCTAATAATGTATTGACGCTTTGCTTGTTTGATTGTTCGTCTGAGGGCACAGCACAATTTCTTTTAGGTGTCCGGATTAGTCTACAAACAAAATGCAAAATAGTTTTCATATAATTTTTGCCATTTGGCCAAAACGAGAATTCACTGTAGCCTTAAACAAGCAGGCTCAAGATGGGTTTCCTTTGGGTAATATATGACCCGGTGTGGCCCAGCTGACGCTGAGTTCCAGTGACGACTTCCACTGAGATGTTTTGGCCTGTAGCACACTCACTGTGAGGACCAGATGGTCATCACTGATCTACCTCTACCTCTCTCTCTCTCCCCCATCTCCCACTCTCAATCCCTCTCTCTCTCTTTCTCTCTTCCCCTCCATCTCTCTCTCTTCCCCTCTCTCACACAATATCCCCCTCTTTCTCTCTCTCAATCCCCCTCTCTCAATCCCCCTCTCTCCACCTCTACTTCACTACCCCCTCTCTCTATCTTTCACTCTACCCCCTCTGCCTTTCTTCCCCCTCTCGCAATCTACTTCTCTACCCCCTCTCTCTACCTCTACTTCTCTACCCCTCTGCCTCTCTTCCCCCTCTCTTTCTCTCTACCACTTTCCTGCTCTCTATACCTCCCCCTCTATCTCTTCCCTCTCAAACTTTCCCTCTCTCAATCTCTTTCTCTCTTCCCCCTCTGTTTTGCTCTACTCCCCCACCTCTCTTGTTCTCTCTCTCTCAATTTCAATTCAATTAATTAAATGTGCTTTCTTGGCATGACGTAACAATATATATTTTGGATATTGGATATTTACAGTATTAAAATAATAATAATCAATATTGTCAATGGGACAACAGTAACAACAATCACCAAGGGTCAAAATAACTATTTAACAATAGCAATATAGAGGACATGTGCAGGTTGGTTGGTCTGTCAGACACAGTCCCTCATCTTATGGCAGGCAGCAATGTAATGCGCTGCCAACCCACAGCTCTCTGCATCCTCCCCCATCGGAGAGGTCTTTGAAACCTTGAATAAGGGTTTAAAATGTATTTTTGACATTTTGTCAGGAAATGCAGCTCTGTCTCAGGTTCTGCTGTGGTGTAGTGGTTTCACACCTTAGAGAAACCTTGACAAAGTACAGGCTCAGTGAGCCCAGCCTTGCCATTGAGAAGGGTAGACACAGGAAAACCTGACTCCCTGTAGAGGAAAGGCTGTGCTCACTGAGCCTGTACTTTGTCAAGGTTTTTCTAAGGTTTTGATCAGTAACCATGGTCAAATAGTTAGCCACAGTGTACTGTCGAGCTAGGGCCAGATAGCACTGCATTTTGGGCCAGATAGCACTGCAATATCGTTTTGTTTGGACTGTGTTGTAATTTTGTTTATTCTGATTGATTGGATGTTCTGGTCCTGATCCTTCAGTGTGTTAGTAGAACAGGTTTGTGAACTCAGCCCCAGGAACAGCTGGATGATGGGACTCTTTATTTATTTTAGATTTTTTTTGGCTCAGCTCTTGTCATTGCAGGGCTTGGTAATGATATGAGAGGGGGTCACTGTATTGGAGGTGTTTCCAAAACTTAATTGCCCTTTTTTTGAGTTTTATTATTAGTGCATATTGGCCTAATTCTGCCCTGCATGTATTGTTTGTAGTTTTCCTCTGGACATGTAGGAGAATCTTACATAACTGTTCATGCAGGGTTTCAATGGGGGTGTTTGTCCCATTTGGTGAAATCTTGTTTTGCACTGCCATGAAGTGCAATTGGTTCAGTGCAATTGGTTCAATGACCCAATTTTAATAGGTATTGCAATTTGAATTTGTTTTTTAATGGCATAGAATGCCCTGCGTGCTTTCTTCCTCAGTTCATTCACTGCATCATTAAGGTGTCCAGTTGAGCTTATTTTTAAACCTAAGTAATTGTAGTGTGTGCAGTACTCTATATATTTTGCACCAATTGAGAACTTTGGTTTAATTCCCTGAGATCTGGATCTTCTCTGGAAAATCATTATTTTAGTCTTTTGGGGTTATACAGCCAAGGCCCCAGGTCTAGGCTCTGCTGTAGGCCATGTGCTGTGGGTGACAGCGGGCATAGGTCATCTGCGAAGACAGGTATTTAACCTCTGAATTCTGGAGACTAACACCAGGGGCTGAGGATTTTCTAGAATAGTGGACAATTCGTTGATGTAAATATTGAAGAGTGCAGGGCTCAGATTGCAACCCTGGCGAAGGCCCCGCCCCTGGTTAAAGAATTCTGTTATTTTCTCTCTCTCTCTGTCTATCATTCTGTTGGTCAGTGTACAGTTTCAGATTTAAAATCTACTTTTAGATTCACAGAGCGGATACTGGAGCGAATGCTTTTTCAATAGAGTTGAATCAATATTAACCTTCTATTACAAATGTATTACTGGAAATGTTAGGAGTTCTCCAAGGTTACGTGTAATTTGTCAACCCATACCCCAGCGAGCAGGTTGGCCACAGAACTATTAATAAAAAATGATTGGCAGGAAACTCACATTATATTAGACAGGAAGCCTTGAGTTGGAGGCCAGGGTCCACCCCCCCCTGTACGGCTATCGGGGAGACACGCCCTGCAGTCGGTCAAGGCTCTGAATGTAATACATATCTGATACTGACCCTCACAGCACCGCTCGGCAGCTAAAATAACACTGTCCTCGCCTGGTCCGACCTCGATTGGCCTCAGCCCTGTATGTATATCGTACCTGGAACACTGACGTAGCGCAGTTTCTCTGCATCAATACCAATAATAGTCAGTCCACCCTCAAAACACCAACTCACAAGGGATTGTTTCATTATGCAGTGTACTATCTGCGATTTATGTTCTATTTATAAACATTTTATGAAAATTACACATCAGCCTAACAATGAAGGAGAAAGTAGTAAGCTTGAGGATACATTCTGCCACTATTGTTGAACTCAGCGGGTTTTGTCTGGCTAGTATACACAAATGTGCTGCAATATTCAAGGTAAAATAATTTAGGCCTAAATCCAAGTTAAATTTGGTCTAAATATATTTTAATTTAGCCTAATTTAAAGCATTCCAGAGGGACATCAGGGACTGTAACGTTCTTTGCTTCACGGAAACATGGCTCACTGGAGAGACGCTATCGGAGTCGGTGCAGCCAGCTGGTTTCTCCAAGCATCGCGCCGACAGAAACAAACATATTTCTGGTAAGAAGAGGGGCGGGGGCGTATGCTTTATGGTTAACGAGACGTGGTGTGGTCACAACAACATACAGGAACTCAAGTCCTTCTGTTCACCTGATTTAGAATTCCTCACAATCAGATGTCAACCGCATTATCTACCAAGGGAATACTCTTCGATTATAATCACAGCCGTATATATTCCCCCCCAAGCAGACTCATTGATGGCTCTGAACAAATTTTTTTTGACTCTTTGCAAACTGGAATCCACATATCCTGAGTCTGCATTCATTGTCGCTGGGGATTTTAACAAGACTAATCTGAAAACAAGACTCCCTAAATTGTATCAGCATATCGATTGCGCAACCAGGGCTGGTAAAACCTTGGATCATTGCTATTCTAACTTCCGCGATGCATATAAGGCCCTGCCCCGCCCTCCTTTCGAAAAAGCTGACCACGACTCCATTTTGTTGCTCCCTGCCTACAGACAAAAGCTAAAACAAGAAGCTCCCACGCTGAGGTCTGTTCAACACTGGTCCGACCAATCTGATTCCACACTCCAAGACTGCTTCCATCACGTGGACTGGGATATGTTTCGTATTGCGTCAAACAACAACATTGACGAATACGCTGATTCGGTGAGCGAGTTCATTAGAACGTGCGTTGAAAATGTCGTTCCCATAGCAACGATTAAAACATTCCCAAACCAGAAACCGTGGATTGATGGCAGCATTCTCGTGAAACTGAAAGCGCAAACCACTGCTTTTAATCAGGGCAAGGTGACCGGAAACATGACCGAATACAAACAGTGTAGCTATTCCCTCCGCAAGGCAATCAAACAAGCTAAGCGTCAGTATAGAGACAAAGTAGAATCACAATTCAACGGCTCAGACTCAAGAGGTATGTGGCAGGGTCTATAGTCAATCACGGATTACAAAAAGAAAACCAGCCCAGTCACGGACCAGGATGCCTTGCTCCCAGGCAGACTAAATAACTTTTTTGCCCGCTTTGAGGACAATACAGTGCCACAGACACGGCCCGCAACCAAAACATGCAGACTCTCCTTCACTGCAGCCGAGGTGAATAAAACATTTAAACGTGTTAACCCTCGCAAGGCTGCGGGCCCAGACGGCATCCCCAGCCGCGCCCTCAGAGCATGCGCAGACCAGCTGGCTGGTGTGTTTACGGACATATTCAATCAATCCCTATCCCAGTCTGCTGTTCCCACATGCTTCAAGGGGGCCACCATTGTTCCTGTTCCCAAGAAAGCTAAGGTAACTGAGCTAAACGACTACCGCCCCGTAGCACTCACTTCCGTCATCATGAAGTGCTTTGAGAGACTAGTCAAGGATCATATCTACTCCACCCTACCACACTCCAATTTGCTTACCGACCAAATAGGTCCAGAGACGATGCAATCTCAACCACACTGCCCTAACTCATCTGGACAAGAGGAATACCTATGTGAGAATGCTGTTCATCGACTACAGCTCAGCATTTAACACCATAGTACCCTCCAAACACGTCATCAAGCTCGAGACCCTGAGTCTCGACCCCACCCTGTGCAACTGGGTACTGGACTTCCTGACGGGCCGCCCCCAGGTGGTGAGGGTAGGTAACAACATCTCCACCCCGCTGATCCTCAACACTGGGGCCCCACAAGGGTGCGCTCTGAGCCCTCTCCTGTACTCCCTGTTCACCCACGACTGCGTGGCCACGCACGCCTCCAACTCAATCATCAAGTTTGCGGATGACAACAGTGGTATGCTTGATTACCAACAACGACGAGACGGCCTACAGGGAGGAGGTGAGGGCCCTCGGAGTGTGGTGTCAGGAAAACAATCTCACACTCAACGTCAACCTCAGGAGGCTGAAGAAATTCGGCTTGTCACCAAAAGCACTCACAAACTTCTACAGAGAGCATCCTGTCGGGCTGTATCACCGCCTGGTACGGCAACTGCTCCGCCCACAACCGTAAGGCTCTCCAGAGGGTAGTGAGGTCTGCACAACGCATCACCGGGGGCAAACTACCTGCCCTCCAGGACACCTACACCACCCGATGTCACAGGAAGGCCATAAAGATCATCAAGGACAACAACCACTGCCTGTTCACTCCGCTATCGTCCAGAAGACGAGGTCAGTACAGGTGCATCAAAGCTGGGACCGAGAGACTGAAAAACAGCTTCTATCTCAAGGCCATCAGACTGTTAAACAGCAACCACTAACATTGAGTGGCTGTACAGGAACCAAATGAGCGGAAATTCCAGAGCACCAACTAATTGTACTCGTTAAAACTCAAACTTTCAATAAAATTCACATGCAGGGTACTCAATTCCAGCCATACACGTTGTGAATATAGCCAACATGTCAGATTTGTAAAATGCTTTTCGGTGAAAGCATGAGAAGCTATTATCTGATAGCATGCAGCCCCCAGAAACACAGAAAGGGGACGTAAACAAAGAAATTAGCGTAGCCGGCGCTACCCAAAACGCAGAAATAAAATATAAAACATTCATTACCTTTGACGAGATTCTTTGTTGGCACTCCTATATGTCCCATAAACATCACAATTGGGTCTTTTTTTTCTCGATTAAATCGGTCCATATATACCCAAAATGTCCATTTATGAACACGGTGAAATCCATGGAAAAATGCACGTTTCCCAACGCAACGTAATTTAAAAAATTCATAAAGTTGCCTATAAACTTTGACAAAACACTTCAACCTACTTCTGTAATCCAAGTTTAGGTATTAGTAAACGTTAATAAACAAACAAATTGATCACGGAGCGATGTGTATTCAATAACTAGAAGTTTAGAAAACGAAGTCCAATTTCTAGTCGACATCTTTTTTGGGTGCACATCTGAAGACCGGATGTGGTATTCAGTGATCAGACCAAGAATAAATGGGCCTGGAAATCACAACACTGGCAACATCATGTGGAATCTGTAGGAATTGCAAGCACTGTTCCATCATTTATGACAAGCCTTAGACAAAACAAACACTGGCGGATGGATTTTTTCTTCTTCGATTTAGTGACCAGGTTTTCTTGCGATTTTGACAACGGAACTCGTTCTGTTATAGTCACAGACACCATTGAAGAAGTTCTAGAAACTTCAGAGTGTTTTCTATGCACACATACTAATCATATGCATATACTATATTCCTGGCATGAGTAGCAGGACGTTGAAATGTTGCGCGATTTTTAACAGAATGTTGAAAAAAGTAGCTCGATCTCAAACAGATTACAGCCACCACTAACATTGAGTGGCTGCTGCCAACACACTGACTCAACTCCAGTCACTTTAATAATGGGAATTGATGTAAAATATATCACTAGCCACTTTAACCTCTAGCGTCGAGCAATCCCGTATCCGGGAGCATAATCATAGCCTCAAGCTCATTAGCATAACGCAACGTTAACTATTCATGAAAATCGCAAAAGAAATGAAATAAATATATTGGCTCACAAGCTTAACTTTTTGTTAACAACACTGTCATCTCAGATTTTCAAAATATGCTTTTCAATCATAGCTACACAGGCATTTGTGTAAGAGTATTGATAGCTAGCATAGCATTAAGCCTAGCATTCAGCAGGCAAAATTTTTTACACAAATAAAATCATTTACCTTTGAAGAACTTCGGATGTTTTCAATGAGGAGACTCTCAGTTAGATAGCAAATGTTCACTTTATCCAAAAAGATTATTTTGTTTTGTTCATCACGTTTGGCTAAGAAAAAAACACGAAAATTCAGTCATTACAATGCCGAACCTTTTTCCAAATTAACTCCATAATATTGACAGAAACATGGCAAACGTTGTTTAGAATCAATCCTCAAGGTGTTTTTCACATATCTATTCGATGATAAATCATTCGTGGCAGTTGCCTTTCTCCTCTGAACCAAATGGAAAAGTGGACGCAGCTGGAGATTGCTCAATAATTTCGACGGAGGACACCAAACGGACACCTGGTAAATGTAGTCTCTTATGGTCAATCTTCCAATGATATGCCTACAAATATGTCACAATGCTGCAGACACCTTGGGGAAACGACAGAAAGTGTAGGCTCATTCCTGGCGCATTCACAGCCATATAAGGAGACATTGGAACACAGCGCATTCAAAATCTGGGGCATTTCCTGTATGAAATTTCATCTTGGTTTCGCCTGTAGCATTAGTTCTGTGGCACTCATAGACAATATCTTTGCAGTTTTGGAAACGTCAGAGTGTTTTCCTTCCAAAGCTGTCAATTATATGCATAGACGAGCATCTTTTCGTGACAAAATATCTTGTTTAAAATGGGAACGTTTCTTTATCCAAAAATTAAAAGAGCCCCCTATATCGAAGAAGTTAAACAATGCTACTTAATATAATGTTTACATACCCTACATTATTTATCTCATATGTATACGTATATACTGTACTCTATATCATCTACTGCATCTTTATGTAATACATGTATCACTAGCCACTTTAAACTATGCCACTTTGTTTACATACTCATCTCATATGTATATACTGTACTCAATACCATCTACTGCATCTTGCCTATGCCGCTCTGTACCATCACTCATTCATATATCTTTATGTACAAATTCTTTATCCCTTTACACTTATGTGTATAAGGTAGTAGTTTTGGAATTGTTAGCTAGATTACTCGGTTATTTGGTTATTACTGCATTGTCGGAACTAGAAGCACAAGCATTTCGCTACACTCGCATTAACATCTGCTAACCATGTGTATGTGACAAATAAAATTTGATTTGATTTAATCTACTGTTCCCCGGGCGTCAAAGACGTGGATTTCGATTAAGGCAGCACCCATACCTCTTTGATTCAGAGGGGTTGGGTTAAATGTGGAAGACACGTCTCAGTTGAAGGCATTCAGTTGTACAACTGACTAGGTATCCCCCTTTCCCTTTCTGTTCAAGCCCTGAAGAACTGTTGTCCGCTAAATATGATCATCTGTTTGCATCTGGCAATTTATTGGTTGTCAAGTATCCTGACAACCTGTCCCCAGAGCTTCCTATACAGTTAATCTCTTTCCATAACATGTTGTAGCTGGAAATGAAGGAGAATGAGAGGCTCAATTAAAGATGCTACAGAACTGCTGTATTTGATGCACCCCTCCCTTCTGCACAGTTTCCCTGATGTTGCTACGGCTACCAAGCTGTTTTTATCATCCCTGTAACTGTCACTTCTGCAAATAGATAGTTTTCTAAACGGAAACTCCAAAAATAACTACATAAGAATAATTAGGCTCTCGGTCTGATAAGAGCTTTTGAACACCTAAGTAAGTTCCACTCATTCCACTGGCTCCGTCCGAGCCTTGACAACGGGGTTTGTTTGTCGATATCCGCCTTATACTTTCAATCAGTTGAATTGTTTTATTTTTCAAGACCTGGGGCACTTTTTTCAGTCACATTCCTGAAGCCCAAGAAACAAACACTTAGCTTTCTAGTACATATAGAAATGAAAATGATTTATTACGTAAAAATGTTTTTACATCGTGACCTGGAGTGTGATCGTGTTGCAAGGCCAAACAAACTGACTCCTATTGCCGGATGCTCTGAAATCCAGGGAAACATTTCTAGTCCTATCATGATTCCTTGTGGCCTCTCACCTGTGTGTGTAAACATTTTATGAGACATGTATTTATAGTCCTCCAATTATTGCCCTCTTTTGTTTCGTCCTACCCATAAAAGCACTATTCTCTTGTTCCTTTCATTTTTATTCAACTAAATCTCCCGAGGGGACAGCTTTTTGCCTGACAAATTTAGACCCTGTTCCTCCACCCATCCATCCCACCAATCCTTCCTCCGTCCTGCCTATACTAGAGGTGAAAACTCCTCTGGAGAATAGTCAAACCCTCAAGGACTTTATTTGTCTTTTTGTTTCTACTGCTTAATAAATCATCTAATATTTATATCGACTTCTCCTGCAATTTCAGGCCTGGCTTGGCAATTTGAGAGTGAGGCACATAGATGTGTGTCTGCATGGTCAGAGCATCACTGTGGCACGTTATATTGCGCAGTCCCTGGTTCTTATCAAAGCATCTCAGATAAAAGACTAAGGCTACGTTCCAAATGTCACCCTATTCCCTATATATGGTCAACAGTAGTGCACTATATAGCGGTCACAGTAGACCGATGCTGACAGGAATGGAGAACAGGCACCTCCAACTGCTTGAGTACCTGTACCTGTGTGTCGGTGACTGATATAGTTCTACAGAGGTATTATTCTGAAGGAGTAGGAAGTTAGGAACCTGTCTGTCTGTCTGTCCGTCCGTCTGTCCGGAGTGCAGTGCGTGGGTGCCCTTGAAACAGTCAAACTCTACTTCCAGTTTTTTTTTCTTTGTACTGTTACATTCTCCCAGCACATGGTAATTTGTTTAATTCATCAAGCATTATTATGGTTTGATGTTGAGAATGTAGTAAAGTGCTCTACTTGTTATTCACCAGAGAAGAGGGAAGGGTAGCTGACAGAGGAGGGTGGAGGGTTGTTTTGAGAGGGGGATTCAAGGTGAACGTGTCAAGGCCAGATTGCTATCAGATAGGCAGCAGGCCTCTCTCTCCCTCTGAGATATTCACTTATGCAGTACAGCAGACAGGCAGGCAGACAGACTTCTCAAAACTGCAGCTCAGACAAGAGTGGGAGAGAGAGACGGGCAGCGAGAAAGTGAGCACGAGTGTGGGAGAGATGGAGGTAGAGAGAGTTTTAAATGCTTAATATCCTCATCTTTAGTCTGAAGTGAGTTTCTTATTCATTACAAACTCCTCTGTTTCTCTAAACTGTAGTGTGTTTCGCTACCTCCACACACACACACACACACAGAGCAGAGTGTGTAAATCCTGTCCGTTGTCATCGTGACCCAGAAAGCTGTATTCTCAGGGGGACGGTGTCCTGTTTCAGAGACTCGGGGGGGGTGAGAGGAGGTCAGGAGAGAAGAGATTAGGGGGGATGCTTATAGGCAGTCTGCTCAGTCTCACCCGGGGACCAGAATGGTTTTGACCATAATAAAGAACTGTGCCTGTAAAGCCCAGGTGAGAACATAAACAGGACAATCTGGGCCTCTGTCTGTTCTCCGTAGTCTGTAATGGGTCACGTTCTGTTCGGCCCACTGTGATAAAGATAGAAGTGTGTCTGTGTGTAGGTTGAGGCTATGCACGGTATATCAGGTCTCTGTAAGGGACCACCTCTCCTTCATTAGAGGGAATCTGCCCAAGGCTACCAATGTGCACTGTCCAGGTCATACATTTTTACCATGTTAACATACATCTGTGTAGGTTGTAATTCCCCTTCATTAGTTTGTGTGTGTGTGTGTGTGTGTGTGTGTGTGTGTGTGTGTGTGTGTGTGTGTGTGTGTGTGTGTGTGTGTGTGTGTGTGTGTGTGTGTGTGTGTGTGTGACTCCTGGCACAAACACCACCATGCTGAGTCTCATCTGAGGAACAGGGAAATACAGACCCAGGGTTCAATTCCTTTTAAAATATAACCCCCCCCCCCCCACACATACACATACATGACTACCTACCTACGCTTTTAGTAGTGTGTTGTCTAGATCAGAGCCTAATCATACTTGATGCTATTACACCTCAGCTGTAGATCTCTGCAGTTCATCCAGAGTGATCATGGGCCTGTTGGCTGCATCTCTGATCAGTCTTCTCCTTGTATGAGCTGAAAGTTTAGAGGGACGGCCAGGTCTTGGTAGATTTGCAGTGGTCTGATACTCCTTCCATTTCAATATTATCGCTTGCACAGTGCTCTTTGGGATGTTTAATGCTTGGGAAATATTTTTGTATCCAAATCCAGCTTTAAACTTCTTCACATCAGTATCTCGGACCTGCCTGGTGTGTTCCTTGTTCTTCATGATGCTCTCTGCGCTTTTAATGGACCTCTGAGACTATCACAGTGCAGGTGCATTTATACGGAGACTTGATTACACACAGGTGGATTGTATTTATCATCATTAGTCATTTAGGTCATCATTGGATCATTCAGAGATCCTCACTGAACTTCTGGAGAGTTTGCTGCACTGAAAGTAAAGAGGCTGAATAATTTTGCACGCCCAATTTTTCAGTTTTTGATTTGTTAAAAAGGTTTGAAATATCCAATAAATGTCGTTCCACTTCATGATTGTGTCCCACTTGTTGTTGATTGTTCACAAAAAAATACAGTTTTATATCTTTATGTTTGAAGCCTGAAATGTGGCAAAAGGTCGCAAAGTTCAAGGGGGCCGAATACTTTCGCAAGGCACTGTATATAGATGCATCATCGTTAAATCCCCACAGATGTATTATCATTGATTGCCCAGAGAGGCCCACTCACCTGGTGTCCCCAGGGCTGAATCAGGGGCCAGTTGAACAACAGCAGAGCTGTTGTCCTGGAGGCCCAGTTGAATAGCCCTAATCTAAATCCATTCTGATGTTACTGAAGTGTCGTTGTCTGATGCTACAAATGGGCGTTGACTGTGTATCCCTCCAGCTAAACCTGAAGGAAATCAGTGTCAACTTGTTTCTCTCACTTAGCTCACTCAGAAAATACAACAACAAAAAAGGTGCTATTCTGCTTCTGTTGCCGTGGGTAAAGATGGGGGGGAAATAGGTTGGAAGAAGCGTTCATGTTCAGTCACCCCCCCCCCAATTCTCTCCCTCAAACATATTTATTATTATGTGTCTATTTAGTTGCCTGTGTCTCAGCGGCAGTACTCGACTTATTTATAGCTGTTATATAATCACCAGAAACCGAGAAGATGAAAGCTAGTTTCACGCTGGTTTGCACCTTAACTCTGTCTTTCTGCTGTGGTTACACTGGGAGCTGGTATGAAACCTCTGTATTAAAAGGCATAAACAAGTACACTGTCAGCACAACAGGAAGAAATGTGCTTGCAGCCCTCTCCCGTTGTACCTGTAGACACAGTTTTATCCTCATTGGAGTTCATTAGCACAATCAAGAAATTGACATTTCATGAGCTTCTATCCAAACCCAGAGCCTGTTAATGGTCTAGAAGCACAGTCCTGAAATGTCAGCCAGCCATTACCAGCACCATTCCTAGACCTGTCTCTTACTGATCTGAACTCAGAGAGAGAGAGCAGATGAGAGGATCTGGAGACACGGGAGGAGGACGCAGGGACGATGAGAGGGGAATAGGCGGAGAATTAAAGGATGGAGAGTGGGATAGACGTGATCAGAGGTGACTCGGGAGCAGATGGCCCCTCAGCCTGGGCGTGAGTGTGTGTCTGTGTGAGTCTATCTGACCGCCTGTGTCTGTGTGTGTCATGAGAACCACAGGAGACATGAGGACATGCAGAGAGAGAGAGAGCAAGGCAGGGAGGGAGGGATAGAAAAGGTGAGAGGAACAGACAGAATGTGTGAAAAGGTGCTATTCTACAGCAGCTGTCACTACTCTGTCTTTCTCCTTTTTATTTTCTCTTCACACACACTCTCTTGTTCCTTCTCTGCCTCCCTCACTCTCCATGATCCTCTCCTTCTTTTGCAACCATCTCTCTCTCTCTCTCCTTTCCCCTCTGTCATCTCTGGATGGATGGAGAGATGAACAGGAGAACTGTCATGTGATGGTGCAATCCCAGCTGGGTTTCTATGTTCTCCTCTCTTAATGGCAGCACCCCACTGCTCTGATTGGCCTGCAGCTAGATCAACAGAACACTTAACTAACACCTCGTCCTGCAATCACAACCAGGATATATTCCCGTTTGTCATACAGAAGACTGTGTGCAAATAGCAAATGACTATATTCACTGTATAAGAAGTGGAGCACTGTATTGGAAATAGGGGATCATTTTTTATTTTTATTTTATTTCACCTTTATTTAACCAGGTAGGCTAGTTGAGAACAAGTTCTCATTTACAACTGCGACCTGGCCAAGATAAAGCATAGCAGTGTGAACAGACAACACAGAGTTACACATGGAGTAAACAATTACAAGTCAATAACACAGTAGAAAAAAAAGGGGAGTCTATATACAATGTGTGCAAAAGGCATGAGGAGGTAGGCGAATAATTACAATATTGCAGATTAACACTGGATTGATAAATGATCATGTACAGGTAGAGATATTGGTGTGCAAAAGAGCAGAAAAGTAAATAAATAAAAACTGTGGGGATGAGGTAGGTGAAAATGGGTGGGCTATTTACCAATAGATTATGTACAGCTGCAGCGATCAGTTAGCTGCTCAGATAGCTGATGTTTGAAGTTGGTGAGGGAGATAAAGGTCTCCAACTTCAGCGATTTTTGCAATTCGTTCCAGTCACAGGCAGCAGAGTACTGGAACGAAAGGCGGCCGAATGAGGTGTTGGCTTTAGGGATGATCAGTGAGATACACCTGCTGGAGCGCGTGCTACGGATGGGTGTTGCCATCGTGACCAGTGAACTGAGATAAGGCGGAGCTTTACCTAGCATGGCCTTGTAGACGACCTGGAGCCAGTGGGTCTTGCGACGAATATGTAGCGAGGGCCAGCCGACTAGAGCATACAAGTCGCAGTGGTGGGTAGTATAAGGTGCTTTAGTGACAAAACGGATGGCACTGTGATAAACTGCATCCAGTTTGCTGAGAAGAGTGTTGGAAGCAATTTTGTAGATGACGTCGCCAAAGTCGAGGATCGGTAGGATAGTCAGTTTTACTAGGGTAAGCTTGGCAGCGTGAGTGAAGGAGGCTTTGTTACGGAATAGAAAGCCGACTCTTGATTTGATTTTCGATTGGAGATGTTTGATATGGGTCTGGAAGGAGAGTTTGCAGTCTAGCCAGACACCTAGGTACTTATAGGTGTCCACATATTCAAGGTCAGAACCATCCAGTGTGGTGATGCTAGTCGGGCAAGCGGGTGCAGGCAGCAATCGGTTGAAAAGCAGGCATTTGGTTTTACTAGCGTTTAAGAGCAGTTGGAGGCCACGGAAGGAGTGTTGTATGGCATTGAAGCTCGTTTGGAGGTTAGATAGCACAGTGTCCAATGACGGGCCGAAAGTATATAGAATGGTGTCGTCTGCGTAGAGGTGGATCAGGGAATCGCCCGCAGCAAGAGCAACATCATTGATATATACAGAGAAAAGAGTCGGCCCGAGAATTGAACCCCGTGGCTTTCGCACACACAGCCAGGCAGAGACACACACACACACACACACACACACACACACACACACACACACACCTATAACCTTTGCTTAACTTTGTCTTCGCTATCCTTCACCAGTTGACAAGTGACCGTCAGACACTTGGCTGAAAGTCTTGTCACCATGCATATACTGTATGCTTTAACATCTCCCTTAAACAGCAAAATGATCCTTCAGTGACGTTTTCTAGGAAATCATTAGCCTACACTGCAATACCGTAGCCAGAAATTCATTGGTGGGTGGGTCTGCATTAATGTGGGTAATTAACTTCACAATGTGGGTAATTAACTACACATTTTGCCATAGGGCAAAGAAAAACATTTTGCAGTTGTATAGCTAATCTCTTGATAATCTACACATTTTGCCATGAGGCCGGAGAGAAAATGTTCTTTTTAAAGCTAATTACCTGCAACTCTAAACATTTTGTCATGGGGCAGAGAGCAAAATGACCAGTTGTATAGCTAATCTGATACTATTCAACATTTCCATGATGCTGAGAGAGATGCTTTTATTTTAAAGCTAATTAGAGCTAAAATATAGGTGTGCTGACTGTGACAACGGCATTGGATTATGAGCTGTCTTGTTTGCTAAATGAACAAATAAAGTAGGCAGTAGCATTGTGTGTGTGTGCGTACGTGCGTGCGTGCGTGCAGCCATAGAATGACAGTGACATATGCCTCTGTATGGTAATAATGGGGCGTTTGGCTTTTCAGTTAGTCATTTTTGACCTCTCATCCCATGAGAGTGAATGTCATTCCCTTGCTCTGCTTGCTATTCAGTCCATCTGATGGTGTTTGCATGTTTAGGTTAAAAAATAATCCTCAATCTGATTGGGTGCTACACCCAGCTGATTGGTTAAGTAGAGACAGGACGAGAGAGAGACAGGACGAGAGAGAGAGAGAGAGAGAGAGAGAGAGAGAGAGAGAGAGAATGCGCTCACACCTGTATTAGGCCGACTTGTATTCCTTGAAGGCAGAAAGAGGGAAAGTTCTGGTCAACAGTATGGCCTTGAAACGACAACAATGAAAACGGGAGTGACGATAATCGTGTGTGGAGCGGCATAAACCTTATAACACTTCATTTGACTGGTTATTTATGGCATGGTAATGACGGTTTCATTATCATTATTGTGAGCTGATCTTTGAGGCACCATAAAGTAGAGACTGTGTGGTGGTGTTAATAACTATTGCCCCTTAAGGACTGATTGGGTACTGTCTTTTTAAAAAATGTTATGGAACATTTTGCCAAGGTATTTTACTACCATACTGTGGTCTCTTCGCCAGTTTTCAGAAAGTTGGGGAGTCCGTCCTCCTACCAACATGCTACAGTCCCTTCATGATCTAATTGGGACTTTGGGATTGTTCCTCATACAGACCGAGACAGAGCAGAGCTGTTCAAAGCTCCTAGTGTGGCCTGTCAGTAAATGAGGAGAGATCCTCCCGGAATGAGCTCTTTAGCTCACCGTCTCTGCGTGTACATAACACGCATGCACATACGACAGAACACGCACACGCGGCAGAACACGCACATGCTCAAATGCTTGTACACAACCACACACACACACACACTCTGTCAGCTACAGGCTATATCTGGCAGCGGGCCAAGTTGTCTGAAACAAAGCGATATTGTTTCCTCAGTGTAATTTGCTTTGATGTTGCTCAGTGTTCTGTGAGGACCAATTTGTCAGGATGTGGAAGCTGCTCCTTCTGTGTACCAGAGGGGAGACAAGTGTTCTGTGCTGTAAAAACACTTTCACTCTCTGTCTTACATTACTAGGCCCACGAGTTAAAATGTGTTCTAGTTAGAGCTCTGGGTGGAAAGAGAGCAGAACAAGCCATTGTGCTGACCTGGTGATTGTCTCTACGGAGATGTATACTGATCCACAAGAAAAACCACTTTACACTTGTTTTGTGGAAGATGTACCTCGTCGGACACTTCTTCCTTCTATAATGCAGTATATGATATATGCGATATAGCAGGTGGTTTTATCCAAAGCAACTTAGTCATACGTGCGTTCATTTTCACATGGGTGGCCACAGTGGGAATTCACTCACGATCTTGGCATTGCAAGCACCATGCTCTTCCAACTGAGCAGCACGGGACCACTTCCTGTTATTTTGAGTTCCGGTTCATCGAGCAGAAAGACTCTGGTTGGTGGTAAATGTATGATAATTAATGGGCATCATTTGCTATTGTTACGGGTCTTGAATATTGAATAGCATTTCAGCATCTATTCAAATGTTGACCTTTTTTAGTTTGAATGTCAAATCAAGGGAAACTAAATGCTAGTAATGTTGGGGGAAACACAAGTTACCTCATGCTCAAGACATTAGCAGAGGGAAAGAGGTTTGTCATCTAACAACAACAGGAAGTTAAACTGCCATAAATATGACAGTACTGAGCTATCGTCTCCCCAAAGATTCATTAGTCTCTTTATTTCTCTGTGTGCGTGTGCGTGCGTGTGTGTGTGTGTGTGTGTGTGTGTGTGTGTGTGTGTGTGTGTGTGTGTGTGTGTGTGTGTGTGTGTGTGTGTGTGTGTGTGTGTGTGTGTGTGTGTGTGTGTGTGCGTGCGTGCGCGTGCATGCGTGTGCGTGCTCGCGCTTCATGCACATTGATGAAGTCCTCATTTTATATCCATATTTGACGATATTACATCTCTCCCAACCTTGAAGAAATGAGCCAATTACCTACAGTGGGGCAAAAAAGTATTTAGTCAGCCACCAATAGTGCAAGTTCTCCCACTTAAAACGATGAGAGGCCTGTCATTTTCATCATAGGTACACTTCAACTATGACAGACAAAATCACATTGTAGGATTTTTAATGAATTTATTTGCAAATTATGGTGGAAAATAAGTATTTGGTCAATAACAAAAGTTTATCTCAATACTTTGTTATATATCTTTTATTGGCTATGACAGAGGTCAAACGTTTTCTGTAAGTCTTCACAAGGTTTTCACACACTGTTGCTGGTATTTTGGCCCATTCCTCCATGCAGATGATGTGTACCTATGATGAAAATTACAGGCCTCTCTCATCTTTTTAAGTAGGAGAACTTGCACAATTGGTGGCTGACTAAATACATTTTTGCCCCACTGTAAGTCTTCTGAGTGCAGTTTTGAGTCAGTACTGTGATGTCCAAATAGACACTAAATGGGTTGCTTGCCAAGGGATTTTTGTTTCTTACACTTCTCCAACGCGTCCTCTCTCATTGACTCACGTGTGACGCCGCTCTACATGCGACTGTTTGTCACCTTTTCCATTCCTCTGTCGTTCCCCCCACCTCCTGTCTCCTTCCCATCTTCCTCTCCTAAAAAGTGTGTTCTTTCTCCTGGTCGTTTTGGGTCTGTCTGTTAAATGTACACAACCAGCCCTAAAATACTTGAATAGGCCTTCCTGATGTTTGTTGTGGGGTTGCCTTGGTTACGCGGTAGTAGTCAGAATGTATTTCTCCCTTAATTCTGGCTCTGCTGCCAAACAGCCCTCTATTTTCTTCATCTCTCTTTTAGAAGCTCTACTTTCATGCCCTTTTTATTATCTCCTTTCCTCCTGAATGATTTAGTGCATTTAACCCTCTCGTTAACCTTAGTTAAAACAAATGTCCCGCTCAGCAACTTAGACATACTACTTTGTGAGGAAATCCGACAGCTGTAGAGTCAAGTTAGGTCATAGGCTTGTTATTGTGTTGTTTGATATTGTTACCTCGAAGTAGATTGGACCTGTTGTCATCAAACAGACACACACACAGACACAAACTTACAAGAACGCAAACATCGGAGTGTACATAACCCACCAACGTGTGTGAACAGTCTCACCCATCCTCTTATCAGCGATTGGCTTGTTTGACAAATACACGGCGTGTGTGTATGCGTGTGTAAATGTCCACTCCGTGGTAAAAGCTATGGTTAGTGGGTAATGGTTCAGGCCAACAGGTGTCTGTAGGAAGGAACCAATGAAGTGGAAAGCAGAGGGTTGTCATATGTGTGACTCTGCCTCAGTCTCTCTGGCAGGTGATGTTACCTGGAAGCTGCTGTAGCTGGAACTACTCCCAGAACACACCACACACACACACACACACACACACACACACACACACACACACACACACACACACACACACACACACACACACACACACACACACACACACACACACACACACACACACAGAGAGCTACAGGAAGGAAAACATTAGAGCGTACCTAACCCACCAACATACAGGTAACTGCCAAAATAAAGGAAACACCAACATCGTGTCTTAATAGGGCGTTGGACCACCACAAACCAGAACAGCTTCAATTCACCTTGGCATAGATTCTACAAGTGTCTGGAACTCTATTGGAAGGATGCAACACCATTCTTCCTTGAGAAACTCCATAATTTGGTGTTTTGTTGATGGTGATGGAAAATGCTGTGTTAAATTGGTTCGAGATCTGGTAACTGAGACGGCCATGGCATGTGGTTTACATTGTTTTAATGCTCATCAAACCATTCAGTGACCACTCGTGCCCTGTGGATGAAGGCGTTGTCATTCTATGGGGACACAGCCATGGTAGGCAAAATAATGGGCAACTGGGCCTGCCCAGCATTTTTATAGATGACCCGAAACATGATGGGATGCTAATTGCTTAATTAACTCAGGAACCACACCAGTTTGGAAGCACCTGCTTTCAATAAACTTTGTATCCCTCATTTACTCAAGTGTTCCCTTTATATGTCAAAGGCTTGTACTTGTGTTGTTTGATATTGTTACCTCAAAGCAGATTGGACATGAAACCGTGAGAGAGAGACACACACACACACACACACACACACACACACACACACACACACACACACACACACACACACACACACACACACACACACACACTTACAGGAAAGTAAACGTCAGAGGGTACATAACCCACCAGCATGTGTGTAAACCATCTCACCCATCCTCTTCTCAGCGATTTGCTTTGTTTGACCAATTTCTTGTCATCCCTTCAAGTGAGTGAGTGAGGTGAGTGAGTAAATGTCCACTCTCTGGTAAAAGCTAACAGGGCATATGGACAGTGAGTAGTGGTTCAGGCCAACAGGTGTCTGTCTGTAGGACGGAACCAATGAAGTAGAAAGCAGAGGGTTGTCACGGAAGCTACTGTAACTACTTCCAGAAGTGCCTTAAACCACTGACGTCAAATCCTCTGGAAAATAAAAGAGATCACTAGAGATGACTTATTCAATTATTCATTCTAGCAGAGGTACATGAAAGAGGAACGTTTCTCAGTTTGAGTCAGTCATGGTCATTGGTATGTATTCTGTATAATGAATTGTGTGTGTGTGAACGTATGTGTCTGGTTGCAAGGATTAATACTGTTGATGGCCCTCTGTTGCTCACATTACTGCTCCTCTAAGCTGCTTTCACTCAAATACCAGTCAAACATTACACTTCCTATCAGGAAAAGACCCCCCAGCCCACCATCACAAACACACACACTCACACACACACATGCGTGCACACCACAAAACAAACATTTCAACATGCCCGTAATATTTTAGAGAGAACAAAACCGCAAACATGAAAACATGCCTCTCTCCGAAACGAAATAGAGACACAGCATGCGAAGCCTCTTCTCCATGGTTGCCCACCTTCCTCTAGAGAAACACTTCTAATCCTGGAATCACCAAAATAAGCCTTTCTCCCTGCTGTGAATGTGAATATGCCTGCACATATGGCCAGGCCTGCTATCCTCCTCACTTCTAATGAGAAATGGTTGTTTTCTGTGTAATGATGTACCTTTTTTGGAAGTCTTCAATGACTGTGTGGGATCCAGTTCACACCAAACCTTGTACTAGCAGCAGGCATATTTTAGTACTGCAGACCCAGCTCATCTGTAAAGAGGCAGGCACTGCCGGCTGAATATGTAACACTGAGTGAATTTAAATGCCCTTGGCTACACTCATGTGGTCAGAATGAACATCAGAATATTTGATTTAACCGGGATGTCTCTTGAAATTAGAAGTCCAGAAACCATGACAGCAGCCTCACAGTCATTGCATCACTTTCATGTCAAAGTATAGGCCTAGCAGTGAAGGAAGCCAAGAGCCTAGACAGGTGTTTGTGTTACACAGCATTGTGCATATTACATTCCCGACCTGGTTTAATGAGGTTATCTGACATGGTGTCCATAAGGATATAGGGTGTTTGGGTAATAGTCTTGGCTTAGTGTTGCAGCTGCCTGCCTGACGACAACAATACATTAATGGTCTGTGAAGGGTGGTTTCTTCCCCTGTACTGTATGGCTGTGTCCCAATTGGCACCCTACTCCCTACAGAGAGCACTACTTTTGACCAGGGTCCATGTAGGAAATAAGATGCCATTTGGGACTCAGCCTGTGTATGCTGCCACATCCAGCACATGCTCGTTAAGACTGAGTGGGGGTGTTTTTAGACGGCTCCTCTCACCTCCCCATCGACAGAGATGGTCTCACTACTCTGTGTGTGTGTGTGTGTGTGCGTGTGTGTGTGTGTGCGTGCATGCGTGCCCAATCAAGACAAACTAATTAACCTGATTTTGTCTTGCCGAAAGAGAAAGATCCCCCTCGGTACCTTCTACACTGGGGACAAGTGTGTGTGTGTGTGTGTGTGTGTGCATATATACACTACCGTTCTAAAGTTTGGAATCAGTTAGAAATGTTCTTGTTTTTTAAAGAAAAGCACATTTTATGTCCAATAAAATAACATCAAATTGAAATACAGTGTTGACATTGTTAATGTTGTAAATAACTATTGTAGCTGGAAACGGCAGATTTGTTATGGAATATCTAGGCCCATTATCAGCAACCATCACTCCTGTGTTCCATTGGCACATTGCGTAGCTAATCCAAGTTTATAATTTTAAAAGGCTAATTGATCATTAGAAAACCCTTTTGCAATTATGTTAGCACAGATGAAAACTGTTGTTCTGATTAAAGAAGCAATAAAACTGGCCTCCTTTAGACTAGTTGAGTATCTGCAGCATCAGCATTTGTGGGTTCGATTACAGGCTCAAAATGGCCAGAAACAAAGACTTTCTTCTGAATCTCGTCAGTCTATTCTTGTTCTGAGAAATGAAGGCTATTCCCTGCGAGAAATTGCCAAGAAACTGAAGAGCTCGTACAACGTTGTGTACTACTCCCTTCACAGAACAGCTCAAACTGGCTCTAACCAGAATAGAAAGAGGAGTGGGAGGCCCCAGTACACAACTGAGCAAGAGGACAAGTACATTAGAGTGTCTAGTTTGAGAAACACATGCCTCACAAGTCCTCAACTGGCAGCTTCAATAAATAGACCCGCAAACACCAGTCTCAGCGTCCACAGTGAAGAGGCGATTCCGGGATGCTGGCCTTCTAGGCAAAGTTGCAAAGAAAAAGCCATATCTCAGACTGGCCAACAAAACAAAAAAATGAAGATGGGCAAAAGAACACAGACAGATGAAGATTGGAAAAAGTGTTATGGACAGCCAATCTAAGTTTGAGGTCTTCAGATCACAAAGAAGAACATTTGTGAAATGCAGAAAAAAATGAAAAGATGCTGGAGGAGTGCTTGACGCCATCTGTCAAGCATGGTGGAGGCAATGTGATGGTCTGGGGGTGCTGGTTACGTGGGAGATTTGTACAGGGTAAAAGGGATCTTGCTATCACTCCATTTTGCAACACCATGCCATACCCTATGGACGGCGCTTAATTGGAGCCAGTTTCCTCCTACAACTGGGCAATGACCCAAAGCACAGCTCCAATCTATGCAAGAACTATTTAGGGAAGAAGCAGTCAGCTGATATTCTGTTTATAATGGTGGCCAGCACTGTCACCAGATCTCAACCCTATTGAGTTGTTGTGGGAGCAACTTGACCATTTGGTACGTAAGAAGTGCCCATCGAGCCAACCCGACTTGTGGGAGGTGCTTCAGGAAGCATGGGGTGAAATATCTTCAGATTACCTCAACAAACAACTTGAATGCCAAAGGTCTGCAGGGCTGTAATAGCTGCAAATTGAGGATTCTTTGACGAAAGCAAAGTTTGAGGGACACAATTATTATTTAAATTAAAAATAATTATTTATCAACTTGTCAACATCTTGACTATATTTCCTATTCATTTTGCAACTCATTCCATGTGTGTTTTCATGGAAAACAAGGACTTTTGAACGGTAGTGTGTGTGTGTGTGTGTGTGTGTGTGTGTGTGTGTGTGTGTGTGTGTGTGTGTGTGTGTGTGTGTGTGTGTGTGTGTGTGTGTGTGTGTGTGTGTGTGTGTGTGTGTGTGTGTGTACATACACACAAACTTCAAGACTGTTGAAAAAGCATTCCAGTTGAAGTTGGTTGAGAGAATTCAAAGCGTGTGCAAAGCTGTCATTAAGGCAAAGCGTGGCTATTTGAAAAATCTCAAATGTAAAATATATTTTGATTTGTTGAACACTGTTTTGGTTACTACATGATTTCATGGGTTATTTCATTGTTTTGATGTCTTCACTATTATTCTACAATGTAGAAAATTGTACAAATAAAGAAAAACTCTTGAATGAGTAGGTGTGTCCAAACTTTTAACCGGTACTGTATATACACTACCGGTCAAAGGTTTTAGAACACCTGCACACCATCACATGCTTCACGGTGGGAACCACACATATGGAGATCATCCGTTCACCCACTCTGCAGCTCACAAAGACACAGCTGTTGTTCAAAAGTATGTGGACATGCTTTCAAATGAGTGGATTCAGCTATTTCAGCCACACCCGTTGCTGACAGGTGTGTAAAATCTGACTTTCACGTGGCACTGTCATAGGACGACACCTTTCCAACAGTCAGTTTGTGAAATTTCGGCCCTGCTAGAGCTGGAAACGTCTAGGAGCAACAACGGCTCAGCCGCAAAGTGGTAAGCTACACCAGCTCACAGACCGGGACCATTGAGTGCTGAAGCACGCAGCGTGTAAAAATCACATATCCTTGGTTGAAACACTCACTACTGAGTTCCAAACTGCCTCTGGAAGCAACGTCAGCACAAGAACTGTTTGTTGTGAGCTTCATGAAATGGGTTTCCATGGCCGAGCAGCCATGGAGTGGTGTAATGCTCGCCGCCATTGGACTCTGGAGCAGTGGAAATGCGTTTTCTGGAGTAATGAATCACTCTTCACCACCTGGCTGTCTGACGGACAATTCCGAGTTTGGTGGATGCCAGGAGAACGCGACCTGCCTCTATGCATAGTGCAAACTGTAAAGTTTGGTGGAGGAGGAATAATGGTCTGGGGCTGTTTTTCATGGTTCGGGCTAGGCCCCTTAGTACCAGTGAATGGAAATCTTAACACAACCGCATACAATGACAATTCTGTGCTTCCAACTTTGGCAACAGTTTGGGGAAGGGCCTTTCCTGTTCCCTGTGCACAAAGCGAGGTCCATACAGAAATGGTTTGTTGATCGGTGTGGGACAACTTGACTGGCCTGCACAGAGCCCTAACCTCAACCCCATTGAACATCTTTGGGATGAATTGGAACGCCCACTGCAAGCCAGGCCTAATGCCCAACTACAGTGCCTGGCCTCATTAATGCTCTTGTGGCTGAATGGAAGCAGGTCCCTACAGAAATGTTCCAACATCTAGTGGAAAGCCTTTGCAGAAGAGTGGATGGAGGCTGTTATAGCAGCAAAGGGGGGACCAACTCCATATTATTTCCCATGATTTTGGAATGAGATGTTTGACGAGCAGGTGTCCACATACTTTTGGTCATGTAGTGCATGACATACATACATACACACCCACCCAACCCGGAAGGACGCTGCACGCTCAAGCATGTAAAGAACTGATCAAAACTCGCCCCTTGGCAGTGTGTGTTTTTCTGTGTGCATCATACACGGACGCATCCTTTTTATCCACAGCAAACTCTGGCGTTAGGAGTACTGCATCATGGCTTCGGACATGAGAGCGTCATGGTTAAGTCAACACCTGTGTCACCTCATTTGACTGATCCATGGACTGCAGACATGAGACGTATAGTGTCACGTCTTCCAGACGGCTGGGGTCGAGGCTCCATGACAGGGTCTTGACAGTATCACATCCACCAGCTGACACCTCACTGGGCCGTGAGCTCTGGCGCTGGCTTCCTGATTATGACCCAGCTGGAGCTGACTTTAGGGGCAGTTTCCTAAATGGCCTTGAGTTAGGAATGGAGAGAGTTGTAACTGTGTTTCCAAGAACTCGTTAGGCCGGAGAAATGAGGTGGAGAGGGAGGGAGCTTGAAGATTGGGGTCTGACCTCAATCTCAGTTTCACGTGTGCAACAGCGAGGAGAGCGGGGAAGGAGAGATGGGGGGGTTTGGAGAGAAGGGGGAGGGAAGGTGTGAGCGGTTTCTGGATGATAGTGAACAAAGCTCTGATTAGTCCTGAGTGCCGGATCCTTAATAAGAGCTGCTATCAAACCCTGTTAGTAATTACTCACACACACCCACACACATATTCACACTCGGACACACACCCAAAAATGTCAGAGTACTTGCGTATCCTGATCTTTTTTCCGTTAGCTGAGGAGAATTGTTGAAAATGACCCATTTTTGGGGACCAGCCCCTCCCTTGCGTATAGTGACGTCAATCGTCTGAGCTTGGAGGTGTGTGTGTGTCAGTCTGTACGTGTGTTTCACTCTGTGCTATTCTAGAGTGTGAGGTACACTCCATTCTGTGTGTCTGTCCGGTTACCAGAACTGTCTGTAGTGTATTTAGTTGGTTGATTGGACTCCACTGTGCTCCGAGGCTGACTGTCTCAGACTAGACAGTGTTGGGGTTGACTGACTGAGACGGTCTCCTCTCTGTCCCCATGTAGAACCCGACCCAGGTGGTCACGCCCCTCCAGGTGTTACGTGACCTGAGCAGTCTGAGGGAGACCATCAGTGTTGGTGGAGGAGGGCTACCGGACCACCATACAGGACAAACGTCACCACCGCCTTGGATATCAAGGGACTCACCCAGTCCGCTGACAACAGAGGTAGGTGGTGGGTGAGTGAGCGTTAGGGTTTGGGGAAAGTTGTGTTTCAGTTTAGGTACTCGTGTCTTGGGTAACTTTTTAACCCGTGTAGTTTTGTTTGTGTGTGTCAGGTGCGCCCGGCAGAGCCCCAGGTAACACGACAGCTTACCGAGCTGCTCTCTGGGCCAACCTAGAGAAACTCATGGACCAGATCAGTGCCCGCTTGCGGACAGGTATGCTTTTACCTTTACAGATACTTTACCCAAGCAAAGGTGCACTTTTACCTGCTGAAGTAGAGTAATGTACCTAGTCAGGGAGTACTGAGTTAACCTGTAATCTCTCTGTGTTTAGGTGCAACACCTCCAGAAGGTCTTGACGAAGAAGAGAGACCCTGTCACTCACGTCTGCTTCATCAGTGAGATCATTAAGGTGAGACGCCATGTCCTCATAAAAGGCTTGTGTGTCCTTGCCCCTGGACTGTCATCAGCACACCCTTCCACAACATCTATCCATCTACTCTTGGCAATATCATTCTCTTCTCTTTTGCCTTCCCCTGCCAACCTCTTTCCCATCCCCTCCCTCTCCCATTCCCCTCTCTCCATACTGATCGGTCCATTACCTGGGCCTGTCCTGGACCAGACCTACCCAGGTTTTATTGACTCTGCTGGCATCAGCAGAATGCTGGGCTGTTAAGCAGAACAGCATGCAGGGACTAAGTTCTCTGATACAAGCTGAAAGAGATTCAGCTGTGCCAATTGTCTTTCTTAGAGGAGCATGGACCTTTTAATTTGCTCCCTCCCTCTCTTTCTCTCCCTTCCTCCCTTTCACTCTGTTTCTGTCCCCTCTCGTTCCGTCCGTTGTCATGCTCTCTCCGTCTCTCTCTCTCTCTGTCTCTCCATCTCTCTTTATTCTTTATAAAAGTCCACAGTCCTATAATTGGCCTTTTCTATTCAGGAGAGCAGTGGACCTATTATCAGCTTGCTCCAATTAAGGTCTAGTGCTGTGTGTGTGTGGTGCGTGCGTGCGTGCGTGCGTGCGTGTGTGTGTGTGTGTGTGTGTGTGTGTGTGTGTGTGGTGCGTGTACATGCCTGTTTGCGTATGTTCAGAAGGAGGACATGGACATAGTGTGGTCTATTTTGTGTTGGTTTAACGTTATCAGGTTAGCATTGATCGTGTGTGTGTGTGTGTGTGTGTGTGTGTGTGTGTGTGTGTGTGTGTGTGTGTGTGTGTGTGTGTGTGTGTGTGCTTTTTGTGTTAGGCCACAGGACAGTACACTATGTAGAACATGAAGCAGAGTAGGCCTAGTTTACTTTAGTTTCTGTAAGATAAGCGGAAATCATCCAGTGTTTAGGCTCTGGGGCAGTTTACCTAGAAATGAAGCACATCTCACACAGCTGTCATCATCACCATTTAATATCATCATCATCAATACCATCAACATCAATACCATCACCGCCATTAAGATCATCATCATAACCATTAAGATCATCATCACCATTAAGATCATCATCATCACCGTCATCATCACATTAAGATCATCATCATCACCATTAAGATCATCACCATCATCACCATTAAGCTAATTATCATCACCATTAAATTCATCACCATCATCATCACCATTAAGATCATCATCACCATCTTCATCACCAACATTAAGATCATCACCATTAAGATCATCACCACCATCATCATCACCATCTTTATCATCACCATTAAGATCATCACCATCTTCATCACCATTACGATCATCAACAGCTTCATCATCATAGTCATTATCAGCATCACCATAACCAGCAGCATCCTCACCATTAAGATCATCATCATCATCATTATCATCACCATTAAGATCATCACCATAATCATCACCATTATCACCATTAAGATCATCACCATTAAGATCACCATCTTCATAATCACAGTCATCATCACCATAACCAGTCATCATCACCATAACCAGCAGCATCATCACCATTAAGATCATCACCATCATCACCATTAAGATCATCACCATCATCATTAAGGTCACACTGTCACCACCATCATTAAGATCATCATCACCATTAATATCATCGTCAATACCATCAACATCAATACCATCATCACCACTATCATCACCACCATTAGGATCATCACACCGTCATCATCAATACCATCACACCATCATTATCAATACCATCACCACCATTAAGATCATCATAACCATCAACATCATCATCACCATTAAGATCAGAACCATCATCATCATCATCACCATTAAGATCATCACCGTCATCATCATCATTAAGATCATAACCATCATCACCATTAAGATCATCACCATCATCACATTAAGATCATCACATTAAGATCATCATCACCATTAAGATCATCACCATAATCACCATTAAGATCATTATCATCACCATTAAGATCATCACCATCATCATCACCATTAAGATCCCCATCTTCATCACCAACATTAAGATCATCACCACCGTCATCATCACCATTTTCATCATCACCTTTAAGATCATCGCCATCTTCATCATCACCATTATGATCATCACCAGCTTCATCATCATAGCAGCATCATCGCCATTAAGATCGTCATCACCATTAAGATCATCACCATCATCATCCTCACCATTAAGATCATGACCATTAAGATCACCATCAATATCATCATTAAGATCATCACCATTAAGATCATCATCATTACCATTAATATCATCATCATCATTAAGACCCTCACCATCATCATCATCATCACCATTAAGATAATCACCATCATCACCATTAAGATCATCATCATCACCGTCATCATCATCATTAAGATCATAACCATCATCACATTAAGATCATCATCACCGTCATCATCACCATTAAGATCACAACCATCATCACCATTAAGATCATCACCATCAGCATCATCCCCATTAAGATCATCACCTTTAAAATCATCACCATCATCACATTAAGATCATCACATTAAGATCATCATCACCATTAAGATCATCACCATCATCACCATTAAGATCATTATTATCACCATTAAGATCATCATCATCATTAAGACCCTCACCATCATCATCATCATCACCACCATTAAGATCATCACCATCATCATCACCATTAAGATCATCATCATCACCGTCATCATCACCATTAAGATGATGAAGGAGGACATGGACATAGTGTGGTCTATTTTGTGTTGGTTTAACGTTATCAGGTTAGCATTGATCGTGTGTGTGTGTGTGTGTGTGTGTGTGCTTTTTGTGTTAGGCCACAGGACAGTACACTATGTAGAACATGAAGCATCATTTACTTTAGTTTCTGTAAGATAAGCAAATCATCCAGTGTTTAGGCCATTAAGAAATCACATCTCACACAGCTGTCATCATCACCATTTAATATCATCATCATCAATACCATCAACATCAATACCATCACCGCCATTAAGATCACCATCATCACATTAAGATCATCATCACCATTAAGTTCATCATCATCACCGTCACCATCACCATTAAGATCATCACCGTCATCATCACCATTAAGATCACAACCATCATCACCATTAAGATCATCACCATCAACATCATCCCCATTAAGATCATCACCTTTAAGATCATCACCATCATCACATTAAGATCATCACATTAAGATCATCATCACCATTAAGATCATCACCATCATCACCATTAAGATCATGATTATCACCATTAAGATCATCACCATCATCATCATTAAGACCCTCACCATCATCATTACCATTAAGATCAGCATCACCGTTGAGATCATCACCATTAAGATCATCACCATCATCATCAACATTAAGATCATCAACATTAAGATCATCATCACCATCTTCATCACCAACATTAAGATTATCACCACCGTCATCATCACCATTTTCATCATCACCTTTAAGATCATCACCATCTTCATCATCACCATTATGATCATCACCAGCTTCATCATCATAGTCATTATCAGCATCACCATAACCAGCAGCATCATCACCATTAAGATCATCACCATTAAGATCATCACCATCATCATCCCCACCATTAAGATCATCACCATTAAGATCACCATCATTATCACCATTAAGATCATCACCATTAAGATCATCATCATTACCATTAATATCTTCACCATCATCATCATTAAGACCCTCACCATCATCATCATCATCACCACTAAGATCATCACCATTAAGATCATCATCATCACTAAGATCATAACCATCATCACCATCACATTAAGATCATCACCATCATCACCATTAAGCTAATTACCATCACCATTAAGATCATCACCATTAAGTTCATCATCACCATCTTCATCACCAACATTAAGATCATCACCATTACGATCATCAACAGCTTCATCATCATAGTCATTATCACCACCATTAAGATCATTGTCATTAAGATCGCCATCATCATTACCATAATGATCATCACCATCATCACATTTTATCTTTATTTAACTAGGCAAGTCAGTTAAGAACAAATTCTTATTTTCAATGACGGCCTAGGAACAGTGGGTTAACTGCCTGTTCAGGGGCAGAACGACAGATTTGTACCTTGTCAGCTCGGGGATTTGAACTTGCAACCTTTCGGTTACAAGTCCAATGTTCTAACCACTAGGCTACCCTGCCACCCCACATTAAGATCATCACATTAAGATCATCACCATCATCACCATTAAGATCATTATCATCACCATTAAGATCATCACCATCTTCATCACCAACATTAAGATCATCACCACCGTCATCATCGCCATCTTCATCATCACCATTAAGATCATCACCATCTTCATCATCACCATTACGATCATCACCAGCTTCATCATCATAGTCATTATCAGCATCACCATAACCAGCAGCATCATCACCATTTAGATCATCATCATCATTAAGATCACATCGTCACCACCATCATCACCATCATCACCATTAAGATCGTCATCACCATTAAGATCATCACCATCATCATCCTCACCATTAAGATCATCATCATTATCATCACCATTAAGATCATCACCATCTTCATCAACACAGTCATCATAACCAGCAGCATCATCATCATTTTGATCATCATCATCATCATTAAGATCACACCGTCACCACCATCACCACCATTAAGATCATCACCACCATCACCATTCAAATCATCATCATGACCATTAAGATCATCACACCGTCATCATTAAGATCGTCATCATCATTAAGATCATCAAAATCATCATCACTATTAGATCATCACCACCATCATCACCATGTCCTGTTCCACTGTACACACTACTCCTCCTGTCATCTTAGGACCAGATCAGAGCAGGTCATTAGTATGAGTGTAGGGCTAGCTCAGCTCTACAGACAAACAGCATGAGGAAATACAGATCTATTAAACAGAGCCGGAAGACACATCAATCTGTAATCAGGATGTCAAGCAAGGAGACTGAATTTGTCTGATCTCATGTGTGTACTAACTCTGCATGCTTCAGAGGAGTGGACACTCATTAGTGCACTAACCTCCTAAGACGCCCAGCTATAACTTGTAACCATGGTGATGAGTTGTCATTGTTGTCCACGGCGACAGTTATGGCACAGCATGGTGGACGCGCACTTGTGTGGGGGGTGGTGTTCTCGCTGATTTGCAGTGTGATAAATGTGTGCAGCATTATCTACCAGGATCACACTGGTAGATAATGATGTTAATGACAGTCACACTGCCCTTCTGCCTGTGGGTGCAGACTGCACTCATCACAGCCCTGTGTATGTGTGTCTCCTTGTGTGACCCTCTGTTCAGTTGTTTCTCTCTTCTCTTTTATTATTATTATTTTTTTTACCCTTTTTCTCCCCAATTTCGTGGTATCCAATTGTTGTAGTAGCTACTATCTTGTCTCATCGCTACAACTCCCGTACGGGCTCAGGAGAGACGAAGTTTGAAAGTCATGCGTCCTCCGATACACAACCCAACCAAGCCGCACTGCTTCTTAACACAGCGCCATCCAACCCGGAAGCCAGCCGCACCAATGTGTTGGAGGAAACACCGTGCACCTGGCAACCTTGGTTAGCACGCACTGCGCCCGGCCCGCCACAGGAGTCTCTGGTGCGCGATGAGTCAAGGATATCCCTACTGACCAAGCCCTCCCTAACCCGGATGATGCTGAGCCAATTGTGCGTCGCCCCACTGACCTCCCGGTCGCGGCCGGTTGCGACAGAACCTGGGCGCGAACCCAGAGTCTCTGGTGGCACAGCTGGCGCTGCAGTACAGCGCCCTTAACCACTGCGCCACCCGGGAGGCCCCGTTTCTCTCTTCTCACTGCAGGACGGCCAGCCTGATATCCTCTACACGTTTTGGAGTGTTGTCACACACACTCTCTCAGTGGAGTTGCAGAGCGCAACGGCTGGTGAGGCTACATAGTAATGTCTGTTTCCCAGAGTAACGCTGATGCACCCTAATAGCAGTGTGTGTGTGTGCTTACTCTCTCTCTCAGCGTCTCTCTCTCTCTCCCTCATACATTTCTCTTCATCTTCTCTCTTTCAGGCCACGTCGCCTGCAAGTAATGCTGTACCTACATTTCCGTGCGTTTGTGAGTGTATCAGTGGTACAGCACAGACGGTGGGACCATCACTCTTCCCATCTCCTATAAACCCTAAACGCCCGTCCCTGTCCCGTCCCAACCACTGCGGGGTATGATTACACCTCTCTGATGATATATACCCCCCTTTCAGACAGGACAGGGTCTATAAACACATACACACTCGCACACACACCTTTCATTTATACCCCACCATGGGCTCGGCCTTATATAAGGTGGAGAGACAACCCAACAGGATCCCTCCACACACGCCGCGGAGAAATGTTTCCGCCCCCTCCTTATCTTTTACAGTAAGTGTGCCATTTCAGCAGAAGGGATAAATGTCAGTAGATGTAGAGGTGAGTAAAAGAGAGGTGTGTTTGGCTCCTGTGGTGCTGTTAACTCTATTTTCACACTGCAATCTGTGGGCTGCCTACCTATAGGATCTTTTGACTACATATGGAACTGTTTCTAAAAAACTCTTATAGACACCGTTGTCTTTTCTCCTGCCGAGTTCTGCATCTAATTCACTGGTGGTGAGAGACTCGAGAACATTGATTGATAGCAGATCAGATATCATGAAAAAGATACGAAGGGAAAATGTGTGCATCACAACCGATACAAAGTGCTCCCTTGGCAGGGTAAAGAAAGAGAGCAGTGGAGCTATGATCCAGTCACCGTTGCACTAATCATTGTGTGTGTCTTTACCATTTCGTAAAGCCCACAGCAGCCTGCCTTGGACGAATCGGTGTCTATTGATCCCTGCTCTAACACAGTTCAGTGTTATCACCTGTTAATGATGCTCCTCATTCACTCTCACTGGTCAATACGGAGTTCATCTGCACAGGCCCAGTATATCTCTTTTTCCTCCCTCTCTCTCTGTCTTTGTCTCCCTGGCTCACTCGCTCTCTATCCTTCCTCCCTCTCTCTCTGTCTTTGTCTCCCTGGCTCACTCGCTCTCTATCCTTCCTCCCTCTCTCTCTGTCTTTGTCTCCCTGGCTCACTCGCTCTCTATCCTTCCTCCCTCTCTCTCTGTCTTTGTCTCCCTGGCTCACTCGCTCTCTATCCTTCCTCCCTCTCTCTCTGTCTTTGTCTCCCTGGCTCACTCGCTCTCTATCCTTCCTCTCTCTCTCTCTGTCTTTGTCTCCCTGGCTCACTCGCTCTCTATCCTTCCTCCCTCTCTCTCTCTGTCTTTGTCTCCCTGGCTCACTCGCTCTCTATCCTTCCTCCCTCTCTCTCTCTGTCTTTGTCTCCCTGGCTCACTCGCTCTCTATCCTTCCTCTCTCTCTCTCTGTCTTTGTCTCCCTGGCTCACTCGCTCTCTATCCTTCCTCCCTCTCTCTCTGTCTTTGTCTCCCTGGCTCACTCGCTCTCTATCCTTCCTCCCTCTCTCTCTCTGTCTTTGTCTCCCTGGCTCACTCGCTCTCTATCCTTCCTCCCTCTCTCTCTGTCTTTGTCTCCCTGGCTCACTCGCTCTCTATCCTTCCTCTCTCTCTCTCTGTCTTTGTCTCCCTGGCTCACTCGCTCTCTATCCTTCCTCTCTCTCTCTCTGTCTTTGTCTCCCTGGCTCACTCGCTCTCTATCCTTCCTCCCTCTCTCTCTCTGTCTTTGTCTCCCTGGCTCACTCGCTCTCTATCCTTCCTCCCTCTCTCTCTCTGTCTTTGTCTCCCTGGCTCACTCGCTCTCTATCCTTCCTCCATCTGTCTCTGTCTCTGTGCCAGTGGCCCCCACATCTCCAAATATTTTCATATTTTTTTCTCTTTATTCTTTCTCTTATGGTGAAATATAACCTATGGTTCTATTAGCATATGGAAATATGAGAATTAGAATAAATATACTGAATGTCAAATGCTGTATGCACATTATCCTTTCTCCTCCTGTATACGAGAATATGAATTAGAGTAGTGTATATGAATGCTATCTCATGCACATTATCCTTTCTCCTCCTGCCTGCGCTGCTCCCTCCAGACCTCATTAGAGCCTGGAAGTACTTCAGTTCAAACCTGTACGAATCATTATAAAACGCTATATTATGCATTCACCAAATCAATCTACATTAAAACAATCTGCATATCATCCCTTAACGAGCCACTAATCACTCGCAAAGTCAGGGGATTAACATAATGATGAGCGGGAAAATGTCACCGTTTATTTTCTGTTCTTTTAATCAGGATAGTCTTTCTGTTTCAGTCTCATCCCTTCATCCATGCTCTAGTCTGGTACTCGGGGATAATGTGACGTTTCTAGTTCACGGGAGCAGAAAGACTGTTAGTGTGCATCAAAGCAGATGTTTACCTTTGCAGTTATTAAAACACAGAAGGTGACATTTTACAGCTCCACTCTCCTGCTTGTCCTCCTTCTCAATCTTCTCTTTTTGTGACCTCCTTCTCACCCCCCCCCCCCCTCCCTCTCTCTCTCTCTCGCCGTCTCTTTCTCTATCCAGCCTCATCCTTCCTCAAGCAGGCATTAGAGGGAGAGTACCCTAAAAGCTTCTCTGTCTTTATAACGACCTGCGGCGTCGGCTGCTGCAGTACAGCTCCAGCATCCAGGGGGTGATTTCGAGCAGCGCAGGGCTGGACATCGCCATGGACCTGCCCACCACAGAGACAGGCAACCAGGACCTCTTCACACATGCCAAACACGACTACAAGTAAGTCTGAAGTGGAAGTCGGAAGTTTACATACACTTAGATTGGAGTCATTAAAACTCGTTTTTCAACCACTCCACAAATGTCTTGTTAACAAACTATAGGTTTGGCAAGTCGGTTAGGACATCTACTTTGTGCATGACACAAGTAATTTTTCCAACAATTGTTTACAGACAGATTATTTCACTTATAATTCACTGTATCACAATTCCAGTGGGTCAGAAGTTTACATACACTAAGACTGTGCCTTTAAACAGCTTGGACAATTCCAGAAAATGATGTCATGGCTTTAGAAGCATCTGATTAGGCTAATTGACATAATTTGAGTCAATTGTACCTGTGGATGTATTTCAAGGCCACCACAACAATTGTAGACCTCCACAAGTCTGGTTCATCCTTGGGAGCAATTTCCAAACACCTGAAGGTACCACATTCATCTGTACAAACAATAGTACGCAGGTATAAACACCATGGGACCATGCAGCCGTCATACCGCTCAGGAAGGAGACGCGTTCTGTCTCCTAGAGATGAACGTACATTGGTGCGAAAAGTGCAAATCAACCCCAGAACAACAGCAAAGGACTTTGTGAAGATGCTGGATGAAACAGGTACAAAGTATCTATATCCACAGTAAAACAAGTCCTATATCGACATAACCTGAAAGGCCGCTCAGCAAGGAAGAAGCCACAGCTCCACAACTGCCATAAAAAAGCCAGACTACGGTTTGCATCTGCACATGGGGACAAAGATGTTACTTTTTGGAGAAATGTCCTCTGGTCTCATGAAACAAAAATAGAACTGTTTGGCTATAATGACCTTCTTTATGTTTGGAGAGAAAAGGGGGAGGCTTGCAAGCAGAAGAACACCATCCCAACCATGAAGCACAGGGGTGGCAGCATCATGTTGTGGGGGTGCTTTGCTGCAGAAGCGACTGGTGCACTTCACAAAATAGATGGCATCATGAGGATGGAAATTATGTAGATATATATAGAAGCAACATCTCAAGATATCAGTTAAAGCTTGGTCGCAAATTGGTCTTCCAAATGGACAGTGACCCCAAGCATACTTCCAAAGTTGTGGCAAAATGGCTTAAGGACAACAAAGTCAAGGTATTGGAGTGGCCATCACAAAGCCCTGACCTCGATCCTATATAAAATTTGTTGGCAGAACTGAAAAAGTGTGTGGGAGCAAGGAGGCATACAAATCTGACTCCGTTACACCAGCTCTGTCAGGAGGAATGGGCCAAAATTCACCCAACTTATTTTGGGAAGCTTGTGGAATGCTACCCAAAACGTTTGACCCAAGTTAAACAATTTAAAGGCAATGCTTCTAAATACTAATTGAGTGTATTGTAACCTCTGACCCACTGGGAATGTGATGAAAGAAAAAAAAAGCTAAAATCAATCATTCTCTACTATTATTCTGACATTTCACATTCTTAAAATAAATAGGTGATCCTAACTGAACTAAGACAGGGAATTTTTACTAGGATTAATTGTAGTTTAAATATATTTGGCTAAGGTGTATGTAATCTTCCAAAACATTAGAGACTAGACTACTCTCTCGCCCCTTTCTCCTTCTTTCTCTCTATCTCTTTTTTTATCCCCCTCTCTCCATGTCTCTCTCTCTCTCAGCTAACTTGTTACAGTATGCAGTCTGCCTCTTCACATCCTACTCACAGTGATCGAATGGTTTGGGATGAGTCTCTCTCTCTCTCTCTCTCTCTCTCTCTCTCTCTCTCACACACACACAGGCAGGCAGACAGACAGGCAGACAGACAGACAGACAGACAGACAGACAGACAGACAGACAGACAGACAGACAGACAGACAGACAGACAGACAGACAGACAGACAGACAGACAGACAGACAGACAGACAGACAGACAGACAGACAGACTCACTCACTCACTCACTCACTCGTAATTTCAGTATGAAGATTCTCATACACACACACCTACACACATTCCGTGATGCGTGGTTAATCTCAGAATGTAAAGTCTCTTTATATTCTGCTCCATCAGTACTAAAGCTGTAGGAGAATTTAAACACGGGAGACCACTAGCAATTAAAACAGGCCACAGAACCGGTCACAGCCAGCACACTGATTAGTATGCATGGATGGAGCCGAAAGTAAACGTCCATTAAACCTGCTATATTTTAGAGTGCTCGGAGGAGTGTGTGTGTGTGTGTGTGGGCGGAGTGCCAGAAATAGTGAAAGAAGGGAGAAAGATAAAGCTTTTCCGAAGGCCTCCAGTGTGAGTGTATAAGAAGTCTTTGAGTGCAGACATGGAGGACAGTAGCTATCTGACCAGAGAAAGCTGTATAGCACCTCGCTGAGGAGAGACAGGGCTTTGTAGTGGAGAAAACAGAGAACGATTGAAGGACAGTTGAAGAAAACGATTGATAAAGGAACGTCAACATCAGAGTTTTCTCGAATCCTGCTGGACCAGACTCACCCCCCCCCATCGCCCTGGTCAAATGTAGTGCACTAAATAAGGGAATAGGGTAGGGCTGACCTAATTTAGGTGACTGGTCGAACAGTGGCATGTATGGCACACAAGATGCCTGTCTGAGTGGACTAATCCATTGCAGAGGCTGCGGGGATGCCACACCAGTATCACCAGGAGTACATTTACTGCTAATTCCTATCATTTCTAATCTACAATGTTTGTTTTGTTACGGTTATTTCTGTTGATGGATTCAAAATATTCTTAATATTGCAGGTTTACCATTGTCATTGTAGGAGTGCGCAACCTAGGCTACACTTGTGAGGAAAAGTTTGGGTTTATTTCATTCCATTTACAAGATATTAATTGTCTTTTGTTTGGAGTGCTCATACACACCAGATTACGCATAGAACTGGGCTTATAAATGTACCCATTTGTGAATCTGATACTATTTCTGATTGTCTTAACTCATCATCACTGTGGAGCTTCTCAAATGCATTTTTTTTCTTCGACTCAAAAAGCAAGTAAACAAAGTCTGTTTTTACATCCATTGAGAATGACAACAGTTCCTCAACGTAGCCGATTCTTTCGATAAACACTCTGCATGAAAGGGGAAAAAAATGTCACGCACCACTTGATCCGGTGAAAATGTCATAAAAAATACCTACCTTATTACTTCTTATCCCTTGTGCAAATATCCTACAGCTGTGTCTGTCTCTCAAGTGTTCACTTTATGCAACGCTGCAAGTTTGCTAGTGTGAGCTTCAGGCTGGATCCAAGTTAGTAGCTGATACAATGTTTCAAGTTCCTTGCAGACAGGCCATGCATAGCCAATGTGATTAATAGGATATTTATTTTTAACAGGATGTGGTCTACCTGCAGGCTGCAATGTTTTTATATGTAGACTATACACACATATTGGCAATAGAAGTTACTTTTGGATTTGTATCATTTTCATTTAGATATCATTTTGATGAACCACATGACATTGACTTTGAGAAAAGAAGACTTTATCAGAAATTAAATATAACCCACGAAAATGTGCATATGATAACCATAACTGGCACGCGGATCAGTAGAAATGGTACGATGACTTGACAATCCAAATGGAAAATGTTGCCGACCGCTGGTGTGGCCTATTACCGGCAACTTCAGGAACCTAATGGCAGAATCTGCGAACGTCAGCTGGTAGCGGGAGGAAGAGGGTCAGGAACAGGTATTTTTCTTCTCGTTAAGCTATATTGATCTCTTGTTCCCTCTTTAGTAATTTGTGTGTCTTGTTTTTTAATTGCAGTGCTTAAAGCATCAGGCAAAGTATCCTGATTTTAGTATAGTTGATTTTATTCAAACATAGGGTAATCTATATTACACCTATGTGAGAATGCCGTTCATTGACTACAGCTCAGTGTTCAACACCATAGTGCCCACAAACTCATCACGAAGCTAAGGGCCCTGGGATCAAACACCTCCCTCTGCAACTGGATCCTGGACTTCCTGACGGGTCACCCACGGGTGGTAAGGGTAGGCAACAACATCTGCCATGCTGATCCTCAAAACGAGGGCCTCTCCTGGGTGCGTGCTTAGTCCCCTCCTGAATTCCCTGTTCACCCACGACTGCGTGGCCAAGCACGACTCCAACACCATCATTAAGTTTGCTGACGACACACCGGTGGTAGGCCTGATCACCGACAAAGATGAGAAAGCCTATAGGGAGGAGGTCAGACACCTGGCAGTGTGGTACCAGGACAACAACCTCTCCCTCAACGTGAGCAAGAGAATGGAGATGATCGTGGACTACAGGAAAAATCGGGCTGAACACGCCCCAATTCACATCGATGAGGCTGTAGTGGAGCGGGTCGATAGTTTCATGTCTCTTTGTGTCCACATCACCAACAAACTAGAATGGTCCAACCACAACAAGACAGTCGTGAAGAGGGCATGACAACACCTTTACCCCCTCAGGAGACTGAAAAGATTTGGCATGGGTCCCCAGATACTCAAAAAGTTCTGCAGCTTCGAGAGCATCCTAACCGTTTGCATCACCACCTGGTAGGGTAACTGCTCGGCATCCGACTGTAAGGCAGACGGTAGTGACGGTAGTGAGTACGGCCCAGTACATCACTGGGGCCAAGCTATTCAGGACTTATATACTGTACTAGGCAGTGTCAGAGGAAGGCCCAAAAAATAATCAAAGGGCTTGTAAGTAAGCATTTCACTGTAATGTCTCCACCTGTTGGATTTGGAGCATGTGACTAATAACGTTGGATTTTATTTTATTTAATATGTGGAAAAGTACACGTTTAAAAATGTTGAACAATCGATTGGTCAAAAGAACGGACGACTCCGTCAACCAAGATTTTTAGAATAGGGTGCCATTTGGGACCGAGACCCTCTCTACTGGGTAAACTTAGGTGTCTGGAAAAAGCAACTATATTTGTGACAGATGCAACAACCTGAGTGTTTGTTTAAATTGCGTTGGTATGGCTAGGTGACCAGACAGGTGGAAATGGCTCCTGTCCACTCTAGCGTCTGTCTATAACTGCTGGAGCCTGATATGAGTCACACATTAACCCAAAGGTGTGGAGCTCCAGGCCCAGCCAGGGGCCCTTGCTGCTCCCTGTTTCCCAGTAGGAGATCATGTCCCTGGGTACTCAGGCTACGCTACAGCGCCTGGCTCCGCTGGTTTTCCCTCTGGCACTCAGTCAAGCTGAGTCAGTATTGATTAACCAAGAGTACATGAGAGCCAGGTTATCTCCCTGACTTCATTAAATCTCTCTCTCCCTCTCTCTAGTACTCTTTTCTCTCTTGGGTCCCTCACTCCGTCCCACTCTCTACCTCTCTTTCATTTCCTTGCTTTGCCAGTCTCTCTCTACCCCCATTACCCTCTTTCTCTCTCCATCTCTCTGTTTGCTCTCTGATGTAGAGCTGTCAGCCTGTGTGTTTTGTGTTGTCTCTCAGTGTTTAACCTTGTAATTACGGGCGCTGCCGTGGGCCAAATTACCTCTGTTACTCAAGATTCCTGTTGTTGTGGTAGGGCACTGAAGAGAGAGGGGGGATGGAGGGGGGGGGAGAGGTGTGTGTGAAGAAAGGACAGAAGGTCCACTAACAAGCTGAAGGAGAACTGCACAGACGGATAAAGTGAGGGAGGAGGATGGAAGGAGGGAGTGTGAAGAAGCCCAGACGGAGAAGTGACGGGTGGGAAGAGATGGATGAATCTGCTGGTTGACACGGAGGGATAAGTCAGAGGGGAGGGTGATGAGATGGAGAACAAACATTGAATGCACATTTGCTCGTGTGCGAAAAATCACTCGTCGTCATTGTCATTATTCTCATTTAGCGACCTTTCAGTTAACGAGAGAGCACCATTAATCAATAGGCGCCCTGTCTGGTGAATTATGGTGCATAAATGACTGGCCAGATGAACCAATGTTTGGAGCGCTGCTGGAGAAGTGCGTGTGCGTGTGTGTGTGTTCGCAACCCCATATCCAACCTTGTCCCTTGACGGCCCTACAGGCTGCTGTTTGTTTGGGTTTCTCTACCTCTTCCCCATTTCATCAGTGTGAGAGAAAAGAGAGAGGGCAAGGGAGAGAGAGAGTTGGAAGAGAGGGTAGCCGTGCCTGTCACTGCTGATGTCTTTATCTCGCTCCAGCGGCACAGACGAGTCCACTGTGCGCTCGCTGTGGGTCTAGATCAGTGTGTGTGATACGTGTAAATAGACAGAGAATCTGGTCTCTAGGCAAGTTCCCGAAATGTAGAACTTTGTTTAAACCAGGAAAATAATTAACCATCAATGTATATTGTAAGTAAACACATTCATGAGATAAATAACGTGTGTGTGCGTGCGCGTGCGTGCGCGTGCGTGCGCGTGCGTGTGTGCGTGTGTGCGTGTGTGCGTGTGTGTGTGTGTGTGTGTGTGTGTGTGTGTGTGTGTGTGTGTGTGTGTGTGTGTGTGTGGTCCAGAAAAGGCTTTGAAGGACTCTCTGCAGCCCTACGAGGCAGCGTACCTCTCCAAGTCTCTGTCTCGTCTGTTTGACCCCGTCAACCTGGTGTTCCCCATGGGGACGTAACCCCCGCCCTCCCATGACGAACCGGACAGCACCATCAAGACCATCACCAGGTACACACCCACACAAACACTGTTCTCCATTCAGACAACATTCTCAGAGAAGAAAACTGAAATATGATTTCGTACATCTGTTGTTCATCGCACTTTCTTTTGCTGATCTTTCCGATGTCCTACATGTCATATTATTATGTGTGCATCCTCCACAGCGAGCTGAACGTGGCGTCGGTAGACACAAGTCTGACTCTGGCGGAGGTCAAGAACGCTGCCAAGACCGTCCAGCTCTTCTGCGTCAAGTCTGAGCAGCTGGTAGGTCACCACAACAACCAATTGTCCATCAGTCAAACCCTGTTCTGTGGCTAAGTGGCAGCCCTGTGTGTCAGTGGGCGCAAGGAGAGGAGATGAGAGGGGACGAGGAGAAGAGAACAGGAGAATAGAGGGGGATAGAATAGTACAGACCGGTCAGAGAATGTCTATCTCAGCCCATTGTCGTCAGTGTTCATTCAGAATTTCCCTGATGGTCGTCATCAAGTGGCCTGGTTGGCTTGTCGGATGAGGAGGGTTACTGAGGAGGATAGTACCTGGGTTAGTGACCCATAGGGCTCTGGTCAAAAGTAGTGCACTAACATATAGGGAATAGGGTGTCATTTGGGACACAGCCACACAGTGTCTGAGTGGTTCCTCCTGCCTACTAATGTAGTCTTCAAAAGGTAGAGTTGACCTGAACATGAAGAAATAAAAAATGTGTAGAGACAATCTCTCCACCCTGGCTTTCACTCTTGCTTATATAGTGGACTAGGAAGTAAACCCTGCAACCCTAGGATCCCTCCATCGTCCAGCTCTTCACATATGTGGGAGCTGTATCTACTGCACTTTGTTTCGGGACAAATTGGATAACTCAGCGTTCCAGTGCGGTAATTGTTTGCTTGCCGAGGATTTTAGGATGGAGGTGGCTTCCTTGATCATGCAGGTCGCCAGCCTATGTCAGAAACTGGATCAAGTGGGGCTTCTCCATCTGTCGGAGGCCGGGAGCAACGGGCTCAAGTTATCCTGCCTCTCGGCCATCCATAAAGAGTTCTCCAAATCCTGAGACCTGTGGAATTGGGTTGATTTCCTTGTCCTTCTCGCCTGCTGTGATTTTGGGCAGCTCTATGGTAAGAACTTTGAGCGTACCTGGTGCAAAAACAATGTCCTGTCCCGGAGCTCTAGCAAATTACATTACTAAGCTGCTCCCGAATGTACTAAGTCAGGACATGGAAAATCGATTGTATCGTCGTCCATGTGGGTTTTAATGACATTATGAAGGGCAGCTCGGAAGGATTGAAACTGGATTTTAAAGAGCTGATTGACTCTCTGCTAGACAATCATATCTGGCCCTGTGCCCTCTCTGAATTGTGGCATTGAACACTTTAGCAGGATTCTTTCTCTTCTGGCTACGTGATTATTGCAGCAGAATGGGGGTAACTTTTGTTGACAATTTCTATACCTTTTTGAAAACAAGACACATTTTATAAGGAGGATGGGATCCACCCAAGTCATTTGGGTTTCATGATCCTTTCACAGCGTTTTAAGGCTGGGTTGAGACAATGACTTATCAGTGACCCAAGCGCAGCTCAGTTAATCCCTACCATTGTGACTGAGTTGTCATAATGCTTCAGCAAATGTACATTATACCAGCATTGGTAGACACAATGTAAATAACCTCATTTATGTCCCTCTAACTACCCTGAATGCCTCTGCTGATCCTACAGCTATTGTATGCAGTAATCATGGGCCTATGAACCAGATATATACTATTAACACTGAGGTGGTGTGTCCTAGGAGGAAGTCCACTGTGAGCAGCTCACCCTGCTCTAACATAAATAACATGAGTACATCTGCTGCTGCTAAGCTTCCCATTAAAGCAATGAAAACAATTAAGCATCCCGGAAGAAAAGTGCTCAAAATTGCCCACGTTAACGTATGTAACTTAAGAAACAAGTTCCTGAAATCAATCATTTGCGAGTAGCAGATGACATTCATATTTTGACTATCTCTGAAGCGTACTTAGATAATACCTTTGATACCGTGGTAGCAATACACGGTTATAACACCTACAGAAAATACAGAAATGCTAATGTTGGAGGTGTTGCTGTTTATATTCAGAAACACATTCCTGTGAAGCTTAGAGAGGATCTCATGTTAAATACTGTTGAAGTAATATGGCTACAGGTTCATCTGCCTCCCTAAAGCACATTCTGGTGGGAAGCTGCATTGGACCACCAAGTGCTAACAGGCGGTATCTGGATAACATGTGTGAAATGCTTGATAATGTATGTGATATCAACAGAGGTATATTTTCTGTGTGATTTCAAATATTGACTGGCTTTCATCAAGCTGCCCTCTGTTCAAATTGTAACCAGTGCAGGCATCTACCAGGGTAGGTCTACCTACCAGGGTAGTTACAAACAGCACAGGAATGAAATCATCAACATGTATTGATCACATCTTTACTAATGCTGCAGAAATGAGCTTGAGAGCAGTATCCAGATCCATTGGATGTAGTGATCATAATATAGTAGCCATATCTAGGAACACCACAGTTGTTAAGGCTGGGACTGTATGAGAGGTCATACAATAAGTTTTGTAGTGATTCCTATGTTAGTGATTTGTTGGTCTCTGGTGTGTCATGAGGAGCAAACAAACGCTGCACTTTGACACATTTATGAAATTGCTTATTTCAGTCACTAATAAGCTTGCACCCATTAAGAAAATGACTGTAAAAACGATTTAATCCCTGTTGATTGTTGAGGATTTGAAAAATTGTGTGGGTGAGAGGGATGAGGCAAAAGGAATTTTATTTAAATGTATTTTATTTTAGTTCTCAACCAGTTCTCAACTAGTTCTCAACCAGGTAGACCAGTTGAGAACAAGTTCTCATTTACAACTGCGACCTGGCAAAGATAAGGCAAAGTAGTGTGATTTAAACAACAAAGAGTTACACACGGGATAAACAAATGTACAGTCAATAACAATATAAAAATCTATATACTGGGCAATAAATAGGCCATAGTGGTGAAATAATTACAATTTAGCATTAACACTGGAGTGATAGATGTGCAGAAGATGATGTGCAAGTAGAGATACTGGGGTGCAAAGAAAAAAAAATATTACAATATGGGGATGAGGTAGTTGGGTGGGCTATTTACAGATAGGCTATGTACAGGTGCAGTGATCTGTGAGCTGCTCTGACAGCTGGTGCTTAAAGTTAGAGAGGGCGATATGAGTCTCCAGCTTCAGTGATTTTTGCAATTAGTTCCAGTCATTGGCAGCAGAGAACTGGAAGGAAAGGCGGCCAAATAAGGAATTGGCTTTGGGGATGACCAGTGAAATATACCTGCTGGAGTGTGTGCTCGGGTGGGTGTTGCTATGGCGACCAGTGACCAGAATGTCAACTAAGTCTGGCTGCACAACCGATTGGCAAACGTATTGCAAATTGAGAAATCATGTTACTAAACTGAATAAAAAGAAGGAACTACACTATGAAACAAAGATAAATTACATAAAGAATTATAGTAAAAAAACTTTGGAGCAACTTAAATTACATTTTTGGGAAACTCAGCTCCATTATTCATTGAATCAGATGGCTCATTCATCACAAAATATTGATTTTGCCAACTACTTTAATGATTTTTTTCATTGGCAAGATTAGCAAATTTAGGCATGACATGCCAGCAACAAACGCTGACACTACACATCCAATTATATCTGACCAAATTATGAAAGACAAGCCTGGAAGAGGTGAAAAAAGTATTGTTGTCAATCAACAATGACAAGCCACCGGGGTCTGACAACTTGGATGGAAAATGACTGAGGATAAATGTGGACGATATTGTCACTCCTATTTGCCATGTTTTTTAAGCATACTAGAGAGCGTGTGCTCTTAGGCCTGGAGGGAAGCTGAACTCATTCCGCTACTTAAGAATAATAAAGCCCCCTTTACTGGCTCAAACAGCCGACCAATAAGCCTGTTACCAAACCTTAGTAAACTTTTGGAGAAAATGGTGTTTGACCAGATACAATGCTATTTTACAGTAAACAAATTGACAACAAATATTCAGGACACTTATAGGGAAGGACATTCAACAAGCACATCACTTACACAAATGACTGATAATTGACTGAGAGAAATTGATGATAAAAAGATTTCGGGGGTTGTTTTGTTAGACTTCAGTGCGGCTTTTGACATGGTCGATCATAATCTGCTGCTGATTTTTCAATCTTTACTAACGACTTTGAGTAAAACCAGTGTGTCTATGTATGCGGATGACTCAACACTATACACGTCAGCGACAACAATGACTGAGATGACTGCAACACTTAACAAAGAGCTGCTGTTCCTTTCAGAGTGGGTGGCAAGGAATACGTTAGTCCTAAATATAGTTTTACTAAAAGCTTTGTATTTGGGACAAATCATTCACTAAACCCTCAAACCCCACCAAAATCTTGTATGTATTACAATGTGCAAAATAAGCAAGTTGAGTTGACTAAACTGCTTGGAGTAACTCTGAATTGTAAACTGTCAAAACATATTGATACAACAGTAGCTAAGATGGGGAGAAGTCTCTCCATAATAAAGTGCAGAGTTTAAATGTATTTGGCTAAGGTGTATGTAAACTTCTGACTTCAACTGAATATATATATATATATATATATATCAAGTCAGAAGTTTACATACACCTTAGCCAAATACATTTAAACACAGTTTTTCACAATTCCTGACATTTAATCCTAGTAAAAATTCCCTGTCAGAGGTCACTTAGAATCACCACTTTATTTTAAGAATGTGAAATGTCAGAATAATAGTAGAGAGAAATATTTATTTCAGCTTTTATTTTTTTCATCACATTCCCAGTGGGTTCGAAGTTTATATACACCCAATTATTATTTGGTAGCATTGCCTTTAAATTGTTTAACTTGGGTCAAACGTTTTGGGTAGCCTTCCACAAGCTTCCCACAATAAGTTGGATGAATTTTGGCCCATTCCTCCTGACAGAGCTGGTGTAACTGAGTCAGGTTTGTAGGCCTCCTTGCTCCCACACGCCTTTTCAGTTCTGCCCACAAATTTTCAATAGAATTGAGGTCAGGGCTTTGTGATGGCCACTCCAATACCTTGACTTTGTTGTCCTTAAGCCATTTTGCCACAACTTTGGAAGTATCCTTGGGGTCATTGTTCATTTGAAGACCCATTTGCGACCAAGCTTTAACTTCCTGACTGATGTCTTGAGATGTTGCTTCAATATATCCACATAAATTTCCATCCTCATGATGCCATCTGTTTGTGAAGTGCACCAGTCCCTCCTGCAGCAAAGCAGCCCCACAACATGATGCTGCCACCATGATGCTGCCTGTTCTTCGGCTTGCAAGCCTCACCCTTTTTCCTCCAAACATAACAATGGTCATTATGGACAAACAGTTATATTTTTGTATCATCAGACCAGAGGACATTTCTCCAAAAAGTACGCTCTTTGCCCCCATGTGCAGTTGCAAACTGTCGTCTGGCTTTTTTATGGCAGTTTTGGAGCAGTGGCTTCTTCCTTGCTGAGCGGCCTTTCAGGTTATGTCGATATTGGACTCGTTTAACTGTGGATATAGATACTTTTGCACCGGTTTCCTCCAGCATCTTCACAAGGCCCTTTGCTGTTGTTCTGGGATTGATTTGCACTTTTCACACCAAGGTACGTTAATCTCTAGGACGGAACGTGTCTCCTTCCTGAGCGGTATGACGGCTGTGTGGTCCCATGGTGTTTATACATGCGTACTATTGTTTGTACAAATGAACGTGGGAGCTTCAGGCGTTTGGAAATTGCTCCCAAAGAAGAACCAGACTTGTGGAGGTCTACAATTGTTTTTCTGAGGTCTGATTTCTTTTTATTTTCCCATAATGTCAAGCAAAGAGGCACTGAGTTTAAAGGTAGGCCTTGAAAGACATCCACAGGTACACCTCCAATTGACTCAAATGATGTCAGTTAGCCTATCAAAAGCTTCTAAAGCCATGACATAATTTTCTGGAATTTTCCAAGCTGTTTAAAGGCACAGTCAACTTAGTGTATGCGAAATTCTGACCCACTGGAATTGTGCTACAGTGAATTATAATTGAAATAATCTGTCTGTAAACCACTGTTGGAAAAATGACTTGTGTCATTCACAAAGTAGATGTCTTAACCAACTTGCTAAAACTATAGTTTGTTAACAAGAAATATGGTTGAAAATGTGGCTGAAAATGTGGTTGAAAAGTGGTTGAAAAACGAGTTTTAATGACTCCAACGTAACTGTATGTAAACTTCCGAATTCAACTGTATATATTGTACCAGTGAAAAGCTTGGACACACCTACTCATTCAAGGTTTTTTCTTTATTTGTACTATTTTCTACATTGTAGAATAATAGTGAAGACATCAAAACTATAATAACACACATATCAAAAAATCATGTAGTAACCAAAAAGGTGTTAAACAAATCAAAATATATTTGAGATTTGAGATTCTTCAGTAGTCAGCCTGGAATTCATTTCAATGAACAGGTTTGCCTTGTTAAAAGTGAATTTGTGGAATTTCTTTCCTTAAAGTGTTTGAGCCAATCAGTTGTGATGTGACAAGGTAGGGGTGGTATACAGAAGATGGCTCTATTTGGTAAAAGACCAAGTCCATATTATGGCAAGAACAGCTCAAATAAGTAAAGAGAAACGACAGTCCATCATTATTTTAAGACATGAAGGTCAGTCAATATGGAAAATTTCAAGAACTTTAAAAGTTTCTTCAAGTGCAGTCGCAAAAACCATCAAGCACTATGATGAAACTGGGTCTCATGAGGACCGCCACAGGAAAGGAAGACCCAGAGTTACCTCTGCTGTGGAGGATCAGTTCATTAGAGTTACCAGCCTCAGAAATTGCAGCCCAAATAAATGCTTCACAGAGTTCAAGTAACAGACACATCTCAACATCAACTGTTCAGAGGAGACTGTGGGAGTCAGGCCTTCATGGTTGAATTGCTGCAAAGAAACCACTACTAAAGGACACCAATAATAATAAGTGACTTGCTTGGGCCAAGAAACACGAGCAATGGACATTAGACTGGTGTAAATCTGTCCTTCGGTCTAAAGTCCAAATTTGAGATTTTTTGTTCCAATCGCTGTGTCTTTGTGAGACGTGGTGTGGGTCAACGGATGATCTCTGCATGTGTTTCCCACCGTAAATTATGGAGGTGATATGATGTGGAGGTGCTTTGCTGGTGACACTGTCAGTGATTTATTTTGAATTCAATGCACACTTAACCAGCATGGCTACCACAGCATTCTGCAGCTATACGCCATCCCATATGGTTTTGGCTTAGTGGAACTATCGTTTCTTTTTAAACTGGACAATGACCCAACATACCTCCAGGCTATGTAAGGGCTATCTGACCAAGAAGGAGAGTGATACATCAGATGACCTGGCCTCCACAATCCCCTGACCTCAACCAACTTGAGATGGTTTGGGATGAGTCGGACCCCAGAGTGAAAGAAAAGCAGCCAACAAGTGCTCAGCACATGTGGGAACTCCTTCAAGGCTGTTGGAAAAGCATTCCAGGTGAAGCTGGTTGAGATAATGCCAAGAGTGTGCAAGCTGTCATCAAGCCAAATGGGGCCTATTTGAAGAATCTCATTTGTTTAACACTTTTTTGGTTACTACATGATTTGATATGTGTGTTATTTCATAGTTTTGATGTCTTCACTATTATTCTACAATGTAGAAAATAGTACAAATAAAGAAAACCCTTGAATGAGTAGTTGTTCTAAAGCTTTTGACCGGTAGTATACATATTACCTCAGTTACCTCAACTAACAGGTGCCCCTGCAATTAATTATTTGTTACTTTTATTTTTTATTTTTTACTTAACACTTTTTTTCTTAACTTCTTAAAGCATTGTTGATTAAGTTCTTGTCAGTAAGCATTTCACTGTAAGGTCTGCCTACACCTGTTGTATTCGGTGCATGTGACAAATACGATTTGATTTGACAAACACAGACATACTCAGGTGCGAACAGGAAGCGTCTTCAGGGCTGGTACCCTGACAACTTTCTGTGTGTGTGTGTGTGTGTGTGTGTGTGTGTGTGTGTGTGTGTGTGTGTGTGTGTGTGTGTGTGTGTGTGTGTGTGTGTGTGTGTGTGTGTGTGTGTGTGTGTGTGTGTGTGTGTGTGTGTGTGTGTGGGTGGGTGGGTGGGTGGGTGGGTGTGTTGTCTCTTCAGCCCCCTGTCCAAATGGCCTTTCATGGTCAGATAAACACAATGTGGATGAACTCACCCCTGCCCCCTTTCTCCCCAACAAATACACTTGCACATGCACACACACTTGATCTTACATTGCACAGAGGGAGCTCCTTGCAGTGATCTTAAAACTAGTTGTAAAACACACTCACCCTGTTCCACACACACACACACACACACACACACACACACACACACACACACACACACACACACACACACACACACACACACACACACACACACACACACGTCCTCTGAGTGAACTCTTGGTCTCGCTACCATCCCAGTCTCTCTGTGGGCACGTGCATGTCATGAATGCCAGTGTGTGCGTGTCTGCCATCCACACAACTACACTCTGAGGCAATAGTTAACTGTTGCTGTGCCCTTTTTAGACTGTTGCTATGGCACCACTTTGCACATGTTGTCTGAACTCTGGCTTTTTCTCTCTCTCTGTCTTCCTGAGATGGCCCTAATCCCTCTCTCTGTCTTCCTGAGATGGCCCTAATCCCTCTCTCTGTCTTCCTGAGATGGCCCCAATTCCTCTCTCTCTGACTTCCTGAGATGGCCCTAATTCCTATCTCTATCTTCTTTAAATGGCCCTAATTCCTCTCTCTGTCTTCCTGAAATGGCCCCAATTCCCCTCTCTCAGTCTTCCTGAGATGGCCCCAATTCCTCTCTCTCTGCCTTCCTGAGATGGCCCCAATTCCTCTCTCTCTGTCTTCCTGAGATGGCCCCAATTCCTCTCTCTCTGTCTTCCTGAGATGGCCTCAATTCCTCTCTCTCTGTCTTCCTGAGATGGCCCCAATTCCTCTCTCTCTGTCTTCCTGAGATGGCCTCAATTCCTCTCTCTCTGTCTTCCTGAGATGGCCTCAATTCCTCTCTCTCTGTCTTCCTGAGATGTCCTCAATTCCTCTCTCTCTGTCTTCCTGAGATGGCCTCAATTCCCCTCTCTCTGTCTTCCTGAGATGGCCTCAATTCCTCTCTCTCTCTGTCTTCCTGAGATGGCCCCAATTCCTCTCTCTCTGCCTTCCTGAAATGGCCCCAATTCATCTCTCTCTGTCTTCTGTTATTTCTGTTATCCAATCAGCACTCTGTCTACGGTGTGAAGGTTCAGATTGCTTCCAGATCATTCCACTTCCAATGTTATTTTCAGAGCTTGTCTATGACTTTTCCTCCTATTTTCTCCTCTCCAATCATTTGATTAAGTCTAGTAGGTATGATGAGGATTAGATTGTGTGTGTGACCTGCTTGTCATCACCTCTGAGATAAGTGGTGGTGAGGTATCTCCATCCTCCTGTGGAACATGGCCTGAAGACAGCAGCACAAAACTGCTACTACAGCTGGATGGTGGTTCCTGCCCCATTTCTGCGTGGCCCCTCCTCGCTCTGCTATAGCAGTGGGAGCTGGCGTCTGGCTCCTGTGGGCCCTTGCTCTCACTGATGCTGTGTGTCTGCTGAGTACTGCAGGTGTCCTGACTTTTCTCTCTCTCTTCCCTCCACCTATTTCTCTTTCTCCCTCCTCTCCCTTTCTCTGTCTCTCTCTCCCGCTCTCTCTCTTCTTTTATTTCTCTTCCTCCATCCTTCCATTCTTCTCTCACTCTCTCTTTTCTCTCCGGCTGTCTACCCAGGGGGATGCCAGTCAGGTGATGGGGCCTCTCACAGAAGGCCAGAGGAGGAACATGGCGGTGGTAAACTCCCTCTACAGACAACACCAAGATGTTGCCAAGGTAACACACACCAAAACGCTCACACACACGTATACACACACACCATCACACACATTACGCATAGCTTGCACTGTGCTCTTTTTCCACGTCTACCTTGTTTTACACGTCCGCATTATGTTTTAAATGTCTGCCTTGTTTTAAATGTTTGCCTTGTTTTAAATGTCTACCTTGTTTTAAATGTCTACCTTGTTTTACATGTCTACCTTGTTTTACATGTCTGCATTATGTTTTACATGTCTACCTTGTTTTACATGTCTGCCTTGTTTTAAATGTCTACCTTGTTTTAAATGTCTGCTTTGTTTTAAATGTCAACCTTGTTTCACATGTCTGCCTTGTTTTAAATGTCTGCCTTGTTTTACATGTCTGCATTATGTTTTAAATGTCTACCTTGTTTTACATGTCTGCCTTGTTTTAAATGTCTGCCTTGTTTTACACGTCCACATTATGTTTAAAATGTCTGCATTATGTTTTACACGTCTAAATTATGTTTTAAATGTCTGCCTTGTTTTACACGTCCGCATTATGTTTTAAATGTCTGCATTATGTTTTAAATGTCTGCCTTGTTTTAAATGTCTGCCTTGTTTTAAATGTCTGCCTTGTTTTACACGTCCGCATCATGTTTTAAATGTCTGCATCATGTTTTAAATGTCTACCTTGTTTTACACGTCCGCATTATGTTTTAAATGTCTGCCTTGTTTTAAATGTCTACCTTGTTTTACACGTCCGCATCATGTTTTAAATGTCTGCATTATGTTTTAAATGTCTACCTTGTTTTACACGTCCGCATTATGTTTTAAATATCTGCCTTGTTTTACATGTCTGCCTTGTTTTAAATGTCTGCCTTGTTTTACACATCCACATTATGTTTTAAATGTCTGCATTATGTTTTACACGTCTAAATTATGTTTTAAATGTCTGCCTTGTTTTACACGTCCGCATTATGTTTTAAATGTCTGCATCATGTTTTAAATGTCTGCATCATGTTTTAAATGTCTGCATTATGTTTTAAATGTCTACCTTGTTTTACACGTCCGCATTATGTTTTAAATGTCTGCCTTGTTTTAAATGTCTACCTTGTTTTACACGTCCGCATTATGTTTTAAATGTCTGCCTTGTTTTAAATGTCTACCTTGTTTTACACGTCCGCATTATGTTTTAAATGTCTGCCTTGTTTTAAATGTCTACCTTGTTTTAAATGTCACGTTTTACCGCATTATGTTTTAAATGTCTGCCTTGTTTTAAATGTCTGCCTTGTTTTACATATCTACCTTGTTTTACACATCCGCATTATGTTTTACATGTCCACCTTGTGTTTTACACGTCAGTATTATGTTTTACACATTGTGAATGGCCGTACCTATTCACTGACGAAATCCTAGGCGGGACAGCACGAAATGAGACGCAGAGACATGACTGTATTGGGAGTTTCAACTCTCCCCGGGGCCGTACAAACAAAGTGGTACAAAACGCAAATCCAAAAGCTTGAGCCGAACCTATAACAGGGAATCGTATTGTCCTGGAATTCGCCATAGTCTCCAGCTCATAATCACTCTGCCCCTTTAGTCAGGTCCTAAAGAGAGCACAAACATAAAGAGAGCACAGTCAATTGGCCTCAGGTGAGCTCATCAGTAGTGGCTGTACTGCGCGCCACCTCCAGGAGAGCGCGCTGTCGGGCCACTTGATCCGGCTGATCCCTCACAAAGTCAACATTGTATTTTACAAGAGATGCAGCGAGAGGGAGAGCGAGAGATGCAGCGAGAGGGAGAGCAAGAGGGGGAGAAGCAGTGAGAGGGAGGGAGAGGAGCATGGAGAGGGGGAGAGAGGAGCAGTGGGAGGGGTGGAGAGAAGCAGTGGAAGGGGTGGAGAGGATCTGTGGTGGGAGGGGGGAGGAGCAGCCAGACAGGGATGCAGCTTAAGCCCCACCCTCTTCAACATATATATATATCAACGATTTGGTGAGGGCACTAGACCAGTCTGCAGCACCCGGCCTCACCCTACTAGAATCTGAAGTCAAATGTCTACTGTTTGCTGATGATCTGGTGCTTCTGTCACCAACCAAGGAGGGCCTACAGCAGCACCTAGATCTTCTGCACAGATTCTGCCAGACCTGGGCCCTGACAGTAAATCTCAGTAAGACCAAAATAATGGTGTTCCAATAAAGGTCCTGTCGCCAGGACCACAAATACAAATTCCATCTAGACACCGTTGCCCTAGAGCAAACAAAAAACTATACATACCTTGGTCTAAACATCAGCACCACAGGTAACTTCCACAAAGCTGTGAACGATCTGAGAGACAAGGCAAGAAGGACCTTCTATGCCATCAGAAGGAAAATCCAGAAAAGAGCCGTTTTAAAATTCTACAACCACCTAAAAGGAAGCGATTCCCAAACCTTCCATAACAAAGCCATCACCTACAGAGAGATGAACCTGGAGAAAAGTCCCCTAAGCAAGCTGGTCCTGGGGCTCTGTTCATAAACACAAACACACCCCACAGAGCCCCAGGACAGCTACACAATTAGATCCAACCAAATCATGAGAAAACAAAAAGATAATTACTTGACACATTGGAAAGAATTAACAAAAAAACAGAGCAAACTAGAATGCTATTTGGCCCTCAACAGAGAGTACACAGTGGCAGAATACCTGTCCACTGTGACTGACCCAAACTTAAGGAAAGCGTTGACTATGTACAGACTTAGTGAGCATAGCCTTGCTATTGAGAAAGGCCGCTGTAGGCAGACCTGGCTCTCAAGAGAAGACAGGCTATGTGCACACTGCCCACAAAATGATGTGGAAACTGAGCTTCAATGTCTAACCTCCTGCCAAATGTATGACCATATTAGAGACACATATTTCCCTCAGATTACACAGATCCACAAAGAATTTGAAAACACTTCAGATTTTGATAAACTCCCATATCTACTGGATGAAATACCAGTGTGCCATCACAGCAGCAAGATTTGTGACCTGTTGCCACAAGAAATGGGCAACCAGTGAAGAACAAACACCAATGTAAATACAACCCATATTTATGTTTATTTATTTTCCCTTTTGTACTTTACACCATTTGTACATCATTACAACACTGTATATAGACATAACATGACATTTGTAATGCCTTTATTCTTTTGGAACTTCTGTGAGTGTAATGTTTACTGTTCATTTTTATTGTTTATTTCTATTTGGTTTATTATCTACTCACTTGCTTTGGCGATGTTAACATGTGTTTCCCATGTCAATAAAGCCCCTTGAATTAAATTGAGAAACAGCAAGAGGGGGAGAGAGCGAAACAGGGAGAGAGAGAGAAGCAGGGAGAGAGAGAGAAGCAGCGAGAGGGAGAGAAAGAGAAGCAGCGAGAGAGAGAGGGAGAGAGAGAGAAGCAGCGAGAGAGAGAGGGAGAGAGAAGAGCGAGAGGGAGAGAGAGAGAAGCAGCGAGAGGGAGAGAGAGAGAGAAGCAGCGAGAGGGGGAGAGAGAGAAGCAGGGGGAGAGAGAGAAGCAGCGAGAGAGAGAGAGAAAAAGAAGCAGCGAGAGGGAGAGAAGCAGCGAGAGGGGGAAGAGAGAGAAGCAGCGAGAGGGAGAGAGAGAGAAGCAGCGAGAGGGAGAGAGAGAGAAGCAGCGAGAGGGAGAGAGAGAGAAGCAGCGAGAGGGAGAGAGAGAGAAGCAGCGAGAGGGAGAGAGAGAGAAGCAGCGAGAGGGAGAGAGAGAAGAAGCGAGAGGGAGAGAGAGAGAAGAAGCGAGTGGGAGAGAGAGAAGCAGCGAGAGGGAGAGAGAGAGAAGCAGCGAGAGGGAGAGAGAGAGAAGCAGCGAGAGGGAGAGAGAGAGAGAAGAGAGAGAGAGAGAGAGAAGCAGCGAGAGAGCAGCAAGAAGGAGCGAGAGGAGAGAGAGAGAAGCTGCGAGAGGGAGAGAGAGAGAAGCAGCGAGAGGGAGAGAGAGAGGGAGAGAGAAGTGAGAGGGAGAGAGAGAAGAGAAGCGAGTGGGAGAGAGAGAAGGGGAGAGCGAGAGGGAGAGGGGAGAGAGAAGCTGCGAGAGGGAGAGAGAGAGAGCAGCGAGAGGGAGGGAGAGAGAGAAAAAAGAGTGAGAGGGAGAGAGAGAGAGAAGCGAGTGGGAGAGAGAGAGAAGCAGCGAGAGAGAGAGAAGCAGCGAGAGGGAGAGAGAGAGAAGCAGCGAGAGGGAGAGAAGCAGCAAGAGGGAGAGAGAAAGAAGCAGCGAGAGGGAGAGAGAGAGAAGCAGCGAGAGGGAAAGAGAGAGAAGAGAGCGAGAGGGGAAGATGAGAGAGAGAGCTGCGCGAGGGAGAGAGAGAAGCTGCGAGAGGGAGAGAGAGCAGCGAGAGAGGGAGAGAGCGAGAGGGAGAGAGAGAGAAGCAGCGAGAGGGAGAGAGAGAGGGAGAGGGAGAGCGCGAGCGAGAGGGAGAGAGAGAAGCAGCGAGAGGGGAGAGGGAGAGAGAGAAGCAGCAAGAGGGAGAGAGAGAAGCAGCGAGAGGGAGAGAGAGAGAAGCAGCGAGAGGGAAAGAGAGAGAAGCAGGGAGAGAGAGAGAAGAAGCGAGAGGGAGAGAGAGAGAAGAAGCGAGAGGGAGAGAGAGAAGCAGCAAGAGGGAGAGAGAGAGAAGCAGCGAGAGAGAGAGAAGCAGCGAGAGAGAGAGAAGCAGGGAGAGAGAGAGAAGCAGCGAGAGGGAGAGAAGCAGCAAGAGGGAGAGAGAAAGAAGCAGCGAGAGGCAGAGAAGCAGCGAGAGGGAGAAGCAGCGAGAGGGGGAGAGGGAGAGGCGAGATGGGGAGAGGGAGATGCGGCGAGATGGGGGGGGGGGAGAAGCGGCGAGAGGGGGGTGAAGCGGCGAGAGGGGGGGGGCGGAGAAGCGGCGAGAGTGGGAGAGAAGCGGGGAGAGGGAGAAGCGGCTCGAGGGGGAGATGCAGCGAGAGGAGAGAGATGGGAGAGGGAGAGATGCAAGGAGAGAGGGAGAGATGCAAGGAGAGAGGGAGAGATGCAAGGAGAGAGGGAGAGATGCAAGGAGAGAGGGAGAGATGCAAGGAGAGAGGGAGAGATGCAAGGAGAGAGGGAGAGATGGGGCGCGAGAGGGAGAGTGAGAGAGAAGCACGGAGAGAAGCAGGGTGAGAGGGAGAGATGCAGCTCGAGAGGGAGAGATGCAGCTCGAGAGGGAGAGATGCAGCTCGAGAGGGAGAGATGCAAGGAGAGAGGGAGAGCTGGGGCGCGAGAGGGAGAGCTGGGGCACGAGAGGGAGAGCTGGGGGCAGAGAAGCGCGCGAGAGGAGAGCTGGGGGCGAGAGAAGCGGGAGATCTGGGGCGCGGGAGAGGGAGATCTGGGGCGCGCGAGGAGATCTGGGGCGCGCGAGGGAGATCTGGGGCGCGCGAGGGAGATCTGGGGCGCGCGAGGGAGAGGTGGGGCGCGCGAGGGAGAGCTGGGGCGCGCGAGGGAGAGCTGGGGCGCGCGAGGGAGAGCTGGGCGCGAGGGAGAGCTGGGGCGAGAGGCAGAGAAGCTGCGCGAGAGGCGAGAGGTAGAGAAGTTGCGCGAGAGGTAGAGAAGTTGCGCGAGAGGCGAGAGGTAGAGAAGTTGCGCGAGAGGCGAGAGGGAGAGCTGGGGCCCGAGGGAGAGGAGCAAGGAGAGGGGCGCGAGAGGCAGAGAAGCTGCGCGAGAGGCAGAGAAGGAGAGAGATGCGGTGAGAGGGGGAGAGGAGTGGCGGTGAGAGGGGGAGAGCTGCGCGAGAGGGGGAGAGGAGCAGAGAAGCAGCGGCGGTGAGAGGCAGAGAAGCGGCGGCGGTGAGAGGGGGAGAGGAGCGGCAGAGAGGAGCGGCGGTGAGATGCGGTGAGAGGGGGAGAGGAGCGGTGAGAAGGATGACGAAGGAAGGGATGGAGTCAGATGGAGAGAGAGTGGCAGAGAAAGAGAGTTAGAGGGAGAGATGGGGAACCGTATTCCTTCATATGGCCATTAAAGATGTATGATGTGTCCTGGTGCTGAGGCCTGCGTGATTAATAGTGGCATAAAAATAGATTACTCTGCCATCAAATATTTAGTGGCCTGGGAGATTGTCAAAATTGTACAATTTGAAAGCAGAGTGAGGCCGTTTCAGCAAGAATGCCTGGTTATTTTAAGAGGGAGGGAGGGGGAGAAAAGAAGGATGGGATGGAAGGAGGGATGTTGAGGATAGGAGAGGAAGGAGAGAGGATAAATGCTGTAATAACCCTTAGAGGAATACGGGAGGGATATGTGAGGAAAGAGACAATTATGGTTTGTCAGGTTTCACTGTAAGCTGACCTGTGTGTGTGTGCGTGCGTGTGTGCGTGCGTGTTCTCAGGTGATATCGGGATTGGGGTCATGTCCTCCGGCTGCTGAACATGCTCTCACTGCTTCCCTAGAGGTAAGACACACTCGTCTCCTCCCATACTGATCTACTCTTTTCCTCTCTCTACTCCTCCTCCTCTCATCTCTACCCCTCGCGCGTACAAGGAGTATATTGTACACGTGACTTTCACCCCCCTTCGTCAGAATTGTGGAATCGAAAAAGGAAAATAAGGTTAAAAAGACTTGAAAACGTCTTCCGTTGTGGACACCGTACATCTTTTGAATTCAACAAAAGAACTTCATCTTCCTCTCTTCTTTCTCTCTCCATTCTATCTGATGTGCAGATGGTTGTGGATTGTGATTGGGCACTTTTGGAACTGAGTTATGAAAACCAAATATTGGCATTACTGCTGCACCTCCCTCTGGGAGGTAAAAGGGTAAACACTGAGTGGAGTGTGTCCACTCTTCTTTGGCTATCACTCGCTTTTTCTCACAAAGTTATTTTGTGGTCACTGGGGAAACGGTCGGAGGCTTGTTTCCCACTGCTTTCCTCCAATCCCACACGCACACACAACGGAGGGGACATTGTTAACTTTAGAGAGGAGATCTGAACAGAGATCTGGTTATCTATTGTTGGCAGGGGCTTAGCTGACTAGCACACAAACACACACAAACACACTGGGTCAAGTCTATTGAGTTTAGATTGATCTAAAGATGGATGATAAACTGGCGGCACCACTCCGAACCCCACGACCGACACACACACACATGCCCAAACACACAACCAGCCTCACACACACTTCTAGAGTGCACTGCAAATGTCCGCGTATCAGCAAATCACATTCAGCCAAGACGACCAGCAGCCACCTGTCTGTTTGGGTTGCTTGGCAATGGCACACTTAAGCCAATCAGATGTGTCCCTGTGGAGACGGTGTCCTTCAGCAACACACCTGGCCTGCAGATGCAAGCAGTTATGGTAATGTTTGTTCAGTTTATGGGTCCACTGATATTTGTCTGACTGAGTTGTTTCAAAGTTATGACACAACCCTTTTGAATGCCTAATTAAATGATGCACTGCCTTGTGTGTGTTTATGGAGCACAGGCTCTGATGACCAGTGCAGTTCAGCCTCTCCTGCTGTCGGTCAGTGACTCCATCATCATCACTATGCATCAGGAAGAGTTCTCTGGGTCAGTATACACACATGCTTTAAGACACCTTAAGCTAGTCGCCCCCTTTCTAGGAGTAAGGTTGGGGTTTCTAGGAGTAAGGTTGGGGTTTCTAGGAGTAAGGTTGGGGTTTCTAGGAGTAAGGTTGGGGTTTCTAGGAGTACGGTTGGGGTTTCTAGGAGTACGGTTGGGATTTCTAGGAGTAAGGTTGGGATTTCTAGGAGTAAGGTTGGGATTTCTAGGAGTAAGGTTGGGGTTTCTAGGAGTAAGGTTGGGACTTCTAGGAGTAAGGTTGGGGTTTCTAGGAGTAAGGTTGGGGTTTCTAGGAGTAAGGTTGGGGTTTCTAGGAGTAAGTTTGGGGTTTCTAGGAGTAAGGTTGGGGTTTCTAGGAGTATGGTTGGCGTTTCTCGGAGTAAGGTTGGGGTTTCTAGGAGTAAGGTTGGGATTTCTAGGAGTAAGGTTGGGATTTCTAGGAGTAAGGTTGGGGTTTCTAGGAGTAAGGTTGGGATTTCTAGGAGTAAGGTTGGGGTTTCTAGGAGTAAGCTTGGGGTTTCTAGGAGTAAGGTTGGGGTTTCTAGGAGTAAGGTTGGGGTTTCTAGGAGTAAGGTTGGGGTTTCTAGGTTTGGGGTTTCTAGGAGTAAGTTTGGGGTTTCTAGGAGTAAGGTTGGGGTTTCTAGGAGTAAGGTTGGGGTTTCTAGGAGTACGGTTGGGGTTTCTAGGAGTAAGTTTGGGGTTTCTAGGAGTAAGGTTGGGGTTTCTAGGAGTAAGGTTGGGGTTTCTAGGAGTAAGGTTGGGATTTCTAGGAGTAAGGTTGGGGTTTCTAGGAGTAAGGTTGGGGTTTCTAGGAGTACGGTTGGGGTTTCTAGGAGTAAGGTTGGGGTTTCTAGGAGTAAGGTTGGGGTTTAAGTTGTTATAAAGAGTCATGTTTACAGGTGGGCTTGGTGACGTACTGCTACAGAGCTTTATGTGTGACAATAAGTTATCTGTGATTATCTGATTGTCTGTGTTCCACCTGGCTCTAAACAGCATCTGTTGCTAATTTACATTTACAGTGTTTCTCTCTTTCCCCTGAGCTTGTGACATTTACACACTCATACACACGTCCTCAGACTATCTATCTACTGTTCTGCACACACCGCTCTGCTTTTGTACATTATCCTGTGTGTGTGTGTGTGTGGTGTGGGTGTGGTGTGTGTGTGTGTGTGTGTGTGTGTGTGTGTGTGGTGTGGGTGTGGGTGGGTATGTTGTCTCTTCAGCCCCCTGTCCAAATGGCCTTTCATGGTCAGATAAACACAATGTGGCTAAGTGGATGAACTCACCCCTGCCCCCTTTCTCCCCAACAAATACACTTGCGCGCGCACACACACACACATTTGATCTTGCATTGCGCAGAGGGAGCTCCTTGCAGTGATCTTAAAACTAGTTGTAAAACACACTCACCCTGTTCCACACACACCACCACACACACACACACACACACACACACACACACACACACACACACACACACACGTCCTCTGAGTGAACTCTTGGTCTCGCTACCATCCCAGTCTCTCTGATCCATTGACCGTTTCCCAGATATAAAGCATAGGGACACCCTCTAGCAGAGTAGCTGTTGCAGGATGTTAGTCACCGCGGCGATATTGACGTGTTAAAAAAAAGACTGAGAGGTTTAATTTTGTAAAAAGGTCGTCTGAATCACCAAGCATCCATACAATGCCAGCCAAGGCAATAGCCCAGTGAAACCAAGCTGTGAGACCAGCAGCTCACTTGTATGTGTGTGTACACACAAGTAGAGCCAGTCTAGACTATAGAATTAGCAATGAATTTAATACGATGTCTATGGTCTAGACCAGCGGTTCCCAAACTGTGGGGCGCGCCCTCTAGGTGGGGTGGCGGGGTCCAGCTGTCTACCTACTCCTGAAAGTTGTAATAGTAGAATGCACAAGGTGTCTAAATTGGTTAGTGCATCATCAGTTCCTCTTGTCGTGTCCGTCATTACATACCTCAGAGAGCTCGTTATATGCCCATGTCGGATAGCGTTTTCCAGCTGGGTCTTTTTAGCCCATGGATTATTATTTTTTTTGCAATGTTCGAGACACTCAAATATCACGAGTCCACATTAGACATGGCAAAATGTATAGAATTACAGGAAATAATCTTTTAAACCTGCTAAATGTTCTCCCTGCTAACAAGAGGGGTGTACAGTGCTTGTGCCAATAGAAATAGACATGGCCTGTTTAGGGGGGGTTCCAAAGCTGGGGGGTGGGGGTCCAAAGCTGGAAGGGGGGGCTGGGGGGAGGGGTGGGGGGGTCCAAAGCTGGAGGGGGGGCCTGAGTAAAAAAGTTTAGAAACCCTTGGTTTAGACCCTCTATTCTCCCTCCATTCATATTAGCCAGACTCGTCTCTGTACAATAGAGAGGTTCCCAATGGACCTGTAGACTCCGTTAGTCTTGGGGCTTTGCAGTCACGACACAGACACACACACACACACACAGCTAGCAGGGTCCCGTTAGACAGAGCCACACAAAGGGTCCCTGCGTCAGTACTGTAGCCTCCTGCCGCTGGCTAAATGTTATCGGCCCCTGGCACACGCTGGTTATTCTGTCACGGCCATACATACAGAGACCGAGAGCTCAGATTGACATTCAGCGCACTGAATACAAACTAGCCTGCTCTGTGCTCTCTGATCTTGCACAGACAAGGCCCTGCTGGGACTTAGCCGACTCGCAGCACACACATGCACACATTTGAATAAACAAACACATTCAGTAACACGCATAGGTTTAGTGTGTAGTCACTCAAGCATTGTGGGTCAATGACCTGAGGTTCAAGGTTATGAGTCAGGCCCTTAGTCTGTGACCTATACTAACCATAGGGTGTGTGTGTGTTCTATATATGTCTCTGTGTCCAGGTCTATGTCCTCCTCCGGGGAAGGCGGACGTGCCCTGCTCCCTGTACATGCAAGACCTACAGGGCTTCATGGGCCGTGCGATGGCGGACGACTTCCGCCACTTCCAGTGTGTCGACAACACGGAGAGCATCGCCCGGCGCTGCATCACACTGTTCATCCACCACGCCAGCCTACTGCGCCCCCTAGGGGAGGGAGGCAAGATGAGACTGGCGGGCTGACTTCGCTCAGGTGAGGAGAAGGGCTGTATGTGAGGGTGTTATCAGTGTCTCTCTCCGTTTCTGCCTCCGGCTCTCCCTCGCTGTTTGCCAGTCTCTTGGGTGTTCTGTGCATCTTGAAGTTCACCCAGTAGCTCTCTATTCGTGTTCTCGCGGTGCTATTTCTTCTCTGTGTTTTTAGATGGACCTGGCCTGTCGCTCCTCTCTGTAGGAGAGTGTCTGAGCTGGGGGAAAGCCTGCCGCCTGCTGAGATCGTTCCGGTATGTTATTACAACTGTTATTATGTCACACCTACTCCTGTTACACCTTTGATGAGATGGGGAACGCCTCAACAGCAGCGGTCGTTTCTAGAGTGGATCTTAATGAAGATGTTAGTCATTATTGGAGGGTTAGAGAGCTGTAATTCTCCCCGCCGTCTGCCTCTGAACTGACTTGCCTAGTAAAATAAACGTAAAATAAAAAATAGGAGTTTTATTTTTTTATTTTACTAGGCAAGTCAGTGAAGAACAAATTCTTATTTTCAATGACGGCCTAGGAACAGTGGGTTAACTGCCTGTTCAGGGGCAGAACGACAGATTTGTACCTTTTCAGCTCGGGGATTCGAACTTTCAACCTTTCGGTTACTAGTCCAACGCTCTAACCACTAGGCTACCCTGCCGCCCCTATACACACTTATCTATTCTGCTTCCAACCATCATTATTTTAACTTTGTATTAATTCTTACTCTTCTACAGAGAGCAGAGTGGTCCATCGCTCGCTACTCCCAGTGGCTGGATGACCACCCTTCAGAGAGAGACCGCCTTACACTCATTAGGTTACTGCAGGAGAACAACAAAAGTCTTACAGCCTTTGAGACAGCTTTGTTTGGTTGTTTGGTGTCACTCAGAGGAGTGAGTGAGCACCCTCTTGTGGTAAAATTCCTATCAGTTCTATTGGGTAGTGTGTCTTTAGTAATGCCATCTCCTTCTCCTTCTGTGTGTGCTAGGGGTGCTCTGGAGGCCTACATGCAGAGTGTGAGGGATCGTCAGGGGAAGGAGTTCACCCCTGTCTACCCTATCATGGTCCAGCTGCTGCAGAGGGCCACCAGCGGAGCCCAGGACTCCAGGACCTGAGGGAACTACAGCTCGCATGATGCAACTGTCTGCACTTCACATGGGCATGGAGAACGGCTCAGTGAAGAACACATCCCAATATTAGGAATGTTATGACTATAGAATTAGTAGAACTGTCATGGCTATGAAAATCCTTTGGCTTTTTTTATGGGCCACCCAACAGGAGTTTCCATTATTGAAATGACTTTCAGTGTTGCTCGTTTCTATGGATGTGATGAGCAGCAATTCAAACGGAAAACTACCCACAATATTGTATGAAAAAGTCCGTTGCCACAGAGGGCAGCACAAGGAGGCAGTTACCTGTGCTTTATACTAGTGAATGGGAAATACACGCTAGCTAGTTATTATGGTTAACCTAATTTTGTACTATTAAATGCTTTATGGTGAATGATTGATGGTAGGGCTCTATTCAATCCGTATCGCGGAAATTCCACATTAAAGCGTCATTTTAATTTCAAGGCAATGTTCTTGCCGTGTTAGTGGAGACTGCATTCACGGTAAACGATGTCGGTTCAGAGTGTGCTATCTGGGTTGAATAAAGCCCTTAGTCTATTACACATAGCTGATTCAGCTCCTTCCCCTGTCTGGTCTACAGAACTGTTCATATGAGGTCCTGGTTATAATAAAACGAGAAGTTAAACAAGTTGTGAAGGCTTGTATCTTGAGCCATGCAGCATGTCTTGATGATTAAAATGACTGATCTTCCTGACCTCGAGAAGAAGTCCAGTATAAATAAAGTCAAATAAAATAACGGCCTTCAGGTGGGTATTATATGCATGTTGCAACCCACATGGGTGCCAGTTCAGACTTTTCTCCAATCTTTAAATATGTGAGGTGCACTCGGATAGTACAATGCTTTTTCTCATAGGTGGTCTATTTATAGCCCTGCATTAATTGTGTTTTTCGTGATCTGATCAAGATGATCCAATCACTCTGTTCAAGGTTTACACATGGTGTATTCATTAATGCAAACCGTTTGCAACAAATGAGCACAAAAAGTATCTTGCTATTTAACGTCCATTCATTCTCCTTGGTTTGGCTGAGTGTTTTTATGGAAATGTCATCACTCAGTACCCACAAGGCAAAAAGGTACAAGATTAGTTTTACAAGGATAGGGAAAATATTTCCACAGCTTTATTTGTACATGCTTCATTGGGAATGAAGTAATTACACTGACACAAACAGACAAATACAGTGAGTAGTCTTTAAACGGGCCACTTCCATTGGTTGACAGGAGGCTCTTCAATCAGTGGTTCCCATGGTTTCCACTCTGCCATCTTCCTGGATAGAGCCAACTCGCACTCCGCCTGAAGGGAAGAGGAAATGGGTGGGTCAGATAAGGCAAGAGATGATAAATGGGGAAGAGGAGGGAGATAGTATGTGGGAGGTTTTTGTAGCCGTGGTTACAACTTCCATTAATATGGCTGTCGTCATCCGATCGAGATTTGTTGTGTCTACACACGGTAATAAAATGGGATTCTTATCTGCCCACTTCGTATTGTGACCAGATTCCCTGGTCCCTCCCTGTTGGCAAATTAATTCGACCTGCCGTTATGACAGAAAACAGCACGCTTTTATAATCAATAGTTTTATACTCATCATTACAGTCTACTTTTGTTATCCAATGATTTAAGACTGGGCGTAACAGACTGTTTCGATAACCTCGACTTGTCCAATATTCAGAGAATCTCTCCAATGCCTAAAAACGTCACCACACAAACAATTTGAATATCTGGATGTGTGTACAAAATACTATTATTGCACAGTAAGTTAGAGTAGGCTACAAAGTGCATATATGAATGGCGCAACGCATTATCCAAATAAGTCAGGATAGGGTTGTTCATTACGCATCGATGTTTACATAAATATATTGTAAATAACCTTTAGTATAGGCCTAAACAGTATTAAAGGAATAAAAAAGCAACATGCTGGGAGAATGACCGTGGTTTAGTTTCCTCCAAATCATTGACAATTCGATAACGGTACCTCAAAATGATAACCTATAGCAAGACGTGTGGTCAAATTATGAAAATGCATGGATAAAAGCAGCAATATATATAACAAGTGCAAAGGAGCAAGCATGTAATGCAAAGGCTTTATAAAGGAACAGAGTCAATCTAAAAGTAGCCTGAAGAGTCCTTCGTAATTGAAGCCTACACTAGCCTACTGGACAGTAGCCTGAGGAGTCCTTCGTAATTGAAGCCTACACTAGCCTATTGGACAGTAGCCTGAGGAGTCCTTCGTAATTGAAGCCTACATAGCCTGAAGCCTAGCCTACTGGACAGTAGCCTGAGGAGTCCTTCGTAATTGAAGCCTACACTAGCCTACTGGACAGTAGCCTGAGGAGTCCTTCGTAATTGAAGCCTACACTAGCCTACTGGACAGTAGCCTGAGGAGTCCTTCGTAATTGAAGCCTACACTAGCCTACTGGACAGTAGCCTGAGGAGTCCTTCGTAATTGAAGCCTACACTAGCCTACTGGACAGTAGCCTGAGGAGTCCTTCGTAATTGAAGCCTACACTAGCCTACTGGACAGTAGCCTGAGGAGTCCTTCGTAATTGAAGCCTACATTAGCCTATTGGACAGTAGCCTGAGGAGTCCTTCGTAACTGAAGCCTACACTAGCCTATTGGACAGTAGCCTCGCTCACGCTTAGGCTACAGAAAGCTATGCGCCTCGACGCATCAGTTTGGAAATCTTCTGCACTTTATTGACATCCGAAAAGGACTGCATTATAACATCACTGTATTATGTTCTGTAGCTGATACAACAACTGAAATGGACTATTCACCACCTGCCCACCGTTCATTCTTCTGCTCCATCATAGTCCGTCCCTGCATGCATCCCCAACACTTTAAATTCTGCTATTACAGTCCTTGGCCTTTCTGTAGCCTATGATGTTTTCAAATATTTTATTTTGGCCTGGCATTAGATGTGAGAACCCTTTTTCTCTCATTCGGGACAATATCTCTTAATTAAACATATTTTTCTATATGCCAATTTTAAGCAGAGCTGGACGCGGTATTGGACTGTGGCATTTCTGACCACAGTGCCAGTTGGCACTTGGTTTCTTTAGAACCATGATCTTAATTCAACTGCTTGCCATTTTTTGAGGGGGCGGGACAACCATAACGTTGGCCAAATGTATACATATTTGTTATCCGGATTTGTTTACACTTCAAGGATATCCGCACAAGATGAGTCTTCAACTACCTCCTGAGGTGGTCAGGAAGATATAATCACAATCAGATCACAATGTGTCTACATCGGTCAACTTAAGTGGGCACAACCAGAATTTGGACATGATCAGGACAACGGACGCATGTAGAAACCAGGTGTAAACGTGGCTAGAGAAAGCAACTTTAGGAGGAAGAAGGAATGAAAAGAGTGAGGCTCCTCTCTGTACCTGGTGAATGACCTCCTCGATCTGACCACAGTTGATTTTCTTCTCTAGTTTCTCCACATCAGGCTCCTTTCAATTGAAAAGACAATGAAATTATCTATATGGATTGAAACGCAGATGCCATTCCAAACAATGTCTCGTAACATGATATCATAAATATAAAAGTCAACAAGGGGATTACCTCACAGAAGTTCATACGGGTTCAAGCTAATACATGAAATCACAGTCACAATGAGAGCTGGTAGGAAGAGTTCTACTCTGTTAAACTTCACCTGACCCTAGATGTGAGAGTGTGCATGGTTGGAGTGTAAAACTTACGGCTTTGATAAGGTCAAAGCGATCATTGACAAGCTGTTCTGTGTACTTTCTGTAGGCTGCGTCCTGAGGGATGACCTGGAGAGACGCCAGGATCTTACTGTACAAGATCCTCAGGCGCTGAGGGGACACACGCACAGACCGTTACAGTATCATACCAAAGTAGGCGTGGTCCAATACTGCTGTCTTATGGCCATTACTGGAGACTCACCTCATGAGGGTTGTGGGACACGGCCAGTCCCACCAAGCCTGTTGTCTGGGGGAAATAAGACACACAATGAGCATAATAGCTAGCTAGCACGCGAGACTACATAGTTAACGTTAGCTAACATTTGTAATCTCCTGGGTAAAATAGTCATACGGCACTCAGGTGGAACATTACAGAACATATGGATAAAACGTCATGTACCTTTGAGTTCGTATCGTGTCAGCCATCTACATTGGCTATATTTACTTCACAACGGACAAGCCCCTGGCCTATGTAACTAACCCTGACATAGCAGATCAAAGTATATATCCACGAACCCTCCAGCAAATGAGCAAGCTAGCTGAGTTTGTTAGCTTGGAGACGAGCCAGCCTAGCAGCTAGCTGACACGCATGCTTGTCAATAGGAAGCAACAAAAGCTAATATCGATTGTAAAGTGACAGTAAACTAACTGAATAAACAAAAGCACATTACAATTTCACAAAATCATCATCATAATATGACCTCGCCTCGTACCTTTTTCAGAACGCCAGCCATGATTATGGGCGCTACGGATTCTGGGTCACTTCTGTCGAATAAAAATGACGTCAACACGTCCTCGTTTTTTCAAAATAAAAGCTCAGCATGTTTGATTGTGTAGTAAGTACAGTAGTGGCCAAAAGTTTTGAGAATGACACAAATATTAATTTCCACAAATTTTGCTGATTCCGTGTCTTTAGATATTTTTGTCAGATGTTAGTATGGAATACTGTAGTATAATTACAAGCATTTCATACGTGTCAAAGGCTTTTATTGACAATTACATGAAGTTGATGCAAAGAGTCAATATTTGCAGTGTTGACCCTTCTTTTTCAAGACCTCTGCAATCTGCCCAGATATGTTGTCAATTAACTTCTGGGCCACATCCTGACTGATGGCAGCCCATTCTTGCATAATCAATGTTTGAAATTTGTTAGAATTTGTGAGTTTTTGTTTGTCCACCCGCCTCTTGAGGATTGACCACAAGTTCTCAATGGGATTAAGGTCTGGGGAGTTTCCTGGCCATGGACCCAAAATATCGATGTTTTGTTCCCCGAGCCACTTATGCCTTATGGCAAGGAGCTCCATCATGCTGGAAAAGGCATTGTTCGTTGCTCTCGGAGGATGTGTTGGTACCATTCTTTATTCATAGCTGTGGAAAAATTGTGAGTGATCCCACTCCCTTGGCTGAGAAGCAACCCCACACATGAATGGTCTCAGGATGCTTTACTGTTGGCACGACACAGGACTGATGGTAGCACTCATCTTGTCTTCTCGGGACAAGCTTTTTTCCAGATGCCCCAAACAATCGGAAAAGGGATTCATCAGAGAAAATGACGTTACCCCAGTCCTCAGCAGTCCAATCCCTGTACCTGTTGCAGAATATCAGTCTGTCCCTGATGTTTTTCCTGGAGAGAATTTGCTTCTTTGCTGCCCTTCTTGACACCAGGCCATCCTCCAAACATCTTTGCCTCTCTGTGCGTGCAGATGCACTCACACCTGCCTGCTGCCATTCCTGAGCAAGCTCTGTACTGGTGGTGCCCCAATCCCGCAGCTGAATCAAATTTAGGAGACAGTCCTGACGCTTGCTGGACTTTCTTGGGCGCCCTGAAGCATTCTTCACAACAATTGAACCGCTCTCCTTGAAATTCTTGATGATCTGATAAATGATTGATTTAGGTGCAATCTTACTGGCAGCAATATCCTTGCCTGTGAAGCCCTTTTTGTGCAAAGCAATGACGACGGCACATGTTTCCTTGCAGGTAACCATGATTGACAGAGGAAGAACAATGATTCCAAGCACCACCTTCCTTTTGAAGCTTCCAGTCTGTTATTCGAACTCAATCAGCATGACAGAGTGATCTCCAGCATGGTCCTCATCAACACTCACACCTGTGTTAACGAGAGAATCACTGACATGATGTCAGCTGGTCCTTTTGTGGCAGGGCTTAAATGCAGTGGAAATGTTTTTGGGGGATTCAGTTCATTTGCATGGCAAAGAGGGACTTTGCAATTAATTGCAATTCATCTGATCACTCTTCATAACATTCTGGAGTATATGCAAATTGCCATCATACAAACTGAGGCAGCAGAATTTGTGAAAATTTATATTTGTGTCATTCTCAAAACTTTTGGCCACGACTGTAGACATGAGTCCTCTTATTCAGTAACCTAAATACATGTTATTTATTAATGGATCCTACAATACATGTTCAATGATTAGATTGGAAAAATTAGTATTACAATTGGTAATTTAAAATCATTCGAAGTGGGTACACTACACATACTGGCAATATCAAAATAATGTAGGACTTGTGTGCTGTAAGCCGGACAGCCTGTCTATACTGTATGGCTCCTATAGTCAATTAAATCTCATTATGATAAACTGTGTTTAGTGTGATAGTGAAACACTGCATGTGACAGTGTGACAGGCATTCTCAGAGTGTGTGGGGCTGATATTATAGGCATGTCAAGTCTAAAAATATCCCATTACTCCTGCATACACCAACATAAAAGTTAGTTTGCAGCCAACAAACCTTCGGAGACTGGGACTTTCACTGGAGATTTTACAGGTAAGACTGGAGTTGCCCGTTCATTCGGATATTTGATAGCGACGAAGGTGCTTTAAAACCTTTTAATTTGTCATTGCAATGACATTCCTGTCTGCATGCCTATAGTTTAGGATGTGTGATCTATGCAGACTGCAGTGACATGAGTCATTTGGGGGAGACTGGTAGCCTAGTGGTTAGAGCGTAGGGCCAGTTAACCCAAAGGTTGCTAGATCGAGGGGGCAGCAGGTAGCCTAGTGGGTAGGTTGCTAGATCGAATCCCCGAGCTGAAGGTAAAAATCTGTCGTTCTACCTCTGAACAAGGCAGTTAACCCACTGTTCCCCAGTAGGCTGACATTGTAAATAAGAATTTGTTCTTAACTGACTTGCCTAGTTAAATCAATAAAATAGTATTGAGGGTCATGGAAACCTTTTGGTTACTTTTCTTGATTTCTCTGTAGGAATGGAGGACGTCGATAGATGTGAGCAGGAGCTTATTGAGTATGCCATTCGAGAGAGTATTCGAGACTTATCAATAGACAGGTATTCAGAAAATGGAGAGGATTACGTTCATGTATTATTCGCACATCCCGCAGTACGTTTGTCACCGCTCCCTGACTTTGTTTACCCATATCTCAACAGCATGCCAACAGTCAGTGGTGACTATCTGAGAATAGTGACTGCCATCGAGCAAGGTAGGACTACCCCTCACCGACCGTGCCTTTCAAACTGCCCTAGCCCAACTCTTGCTCTTAAGCCATTAACCCTAACCCTAGCTTTATGTCCACATCAGGGTTCAACCCTAACCCTAGCTTTATGTCCACATCAGGATTCAACCCTAACCCTAGCTTTATGTCCACATCAGGGTTCAACCCTAACCCTAGCTTTATGTCCACATCAGGGTTCAACCCTAACCCTAGCTTTATGTCCACATCAGGGTTCAACCCTAACCCTAGCTTTATGTCCACATCAGGGTTCAACCCTAACCCTAGCTTTATGTCCACATCAGGGTTCAACCCTAACCCTAGCCATAACGCTAGCCATAATCCTAACGTAGTGTTCTGTGTGGCGTCTCTCCCTAGGTGATGTGTGTACCCTGCAGGAGATGTCTGGGTTGCAGGCTTTCACAGAGAGGGACAGCAGAGGGTGGCTTCCCCTACACAGAGCCGTCGTGCAGTCCCAGGAACAGGTCTTGGATCAGGTCCTGCTGGGTGAGAGGCCCACATACCACCAGCAGTACCTCACAACTAGTACCTGAAAAACCCCTGGCCACTCACAGTACTGCTTCTATAACACATGTGTTTAATTCCCATTACTTTTGTGTGTGTGACCCTGCAGCTTCCTGTGATGGGACTGTGGATGATGTGACTGCAGGCGGGGACACAGCATTGATTCTGGCTGCTCAGGAGGGTCTGCTGGAGAATGTCAGGACTCTACTGCGGCATGGAGCGTCTCCACACAAAACCAACAGCCTGAATGAGTCCCCACTGCTGCTTGGTACACGCACAGTCATATATATACACACACACACACACACACACACACACACACACACACACACACACACACACACACACACACACACACACACACACACACACACACACACACACACACACACACACACACACACACACACACACACACACACACACACACACACACACACACACACACATACACACACACCAATACTGTATTCAGGCACAATGTCGTAAATCAATCAAGCATGCAAGTTCTGTTTTGTTATGTGTCGTCCTGTGTTGATGTGTGTTAGCGGTGAGACAGGGATCATATGACATGGTGTCCACTCTGATCAATTGTGGGGCCTTCGTGGAACAGGTGTGTCTGAAGAAGTGGATGGCCATTCACGAGGCAGCCAAGGTGAGTTTGAGTTACACCTGTAGTCTTGTTTATATTTCTTCTTCAGCCGTATACCCTATTATCAAGGTCCAGGAATGCCAAAACATGTAATAAAAAACAACGTTTTATTGTAATTCCTTTCTCCTTAAAAAGTGTGTGTGTTATTTTGCCAGGTGGGCTGCAGTGCAATCCTGGTGCTTCTGCTGAGACATGGGGCCAAGGTGACAGCTGTAGATGGGCACAATGTCACCCCGCTGAGCATCGCAGCAGAGTACGCCCATGCCGAGGTCCTGGATATACTCATAAAGAACGGTACGAGCCAATCAGAGGCCTTAGATTGTCCTTGATGAATAATGTAAACATTTTAAACGTATTGTCATACCAAAAGGCAAATAAACATTCTTGAAGAACAGCCAAAAATATATTTACAAGGAACTGAAAAATAGTTCATATCAACTGATTGTTCATATCAGTTTACTTAAATGTTTGGCTTGAACACAAGTCTACAGGACTACAGTAGGGTAAATCATCCTCCTTTCCCACCAGGTGGCGACGTGAACGCCCAGGCATATAACGGAGACACTGTTCTGTACGATGCAGCCGGCTCAGGGAACCTGGACTGCATATACCTCCTCCTGCAAGCTGGAGCCAACCCTAACATTGCCAGTCTGGCCTGCCAGCTGCCCATACACAGAGCCGCCTATGAGGGACACATCCTGTGAGTGGCTGACTCTTACTACCCGGTCCTCTGTAGCTCAGCTGGTAGAGCATGGCGCTTGCAACGCCAGAACTGTGTTTCGATTCCCAGGACGTAGATGATCCCATATGTAAAATATACACACATAATGACTGTAAATTGCTTGGTGTGAAAGCGTCTGCTAAATTGCATATATTACTAACAGTCTAGAACAGGGATGCCAAGAACAACTACTGGAAAGCATGCTGGTCTTTGTGGAAATCAATTGATCAAGACATCGGCTAGAGAGTTATCTGATGATCCAGTTCTTGGAAAGTGTTGCCCCTGAGGAATTAGCCATCCCTGGGTCTAGAAGCAGTTGTTCAGGTCATAGTCTAGATCCTGTTTCAACAACATATTCAATAGTGCTGGTATAATCAACAATCTGATCTATGATGCTGTGTTTGTCCCAGTGCTCTGAGGACCTTCATCCCCATCACCACTAAGAGGGCCATCCGTCTGTCTGGCCAGAGCCCAGTCCACTCTGCAGCAGATGGAGGCCATGTTGACTGTCTGGAGCTGCTCATAGAGAACGGTTTTGATGTCAACGCTCAGCTGGACGTACACATCTCAGGTACAATCCATGGACACACACAACCCAGGTAGTACAATTGGGCAAACACATGGACACATAATCTATTTCATAAGGGAGCCCTGCTCTGTAACTTCAGAGTTGTGAGGTTGATTCCTGTGTGGGCCAATGGGGGCCCTCTGGAGGTCAAGGACCCTGGGTACGTGCCCTTAACTTACATGCTGTCTAGACTATCTAAAAAAATGTAGTTGACAATTGAGTGACTGACATTACAAGAGAAAAACTGCCGATGTACAACCACATTTCAAAATGGCACATTGTCTATTCTACTATTCTAACTCTCAACCCCGACTGAGTTCCTAGGATATTTTGGATAATTGAGCATGTTGTTATTACTGTGTTACCAGAGAGCTACGGGGACATGAGGCGGAGTCCACTCTACTTCGCCGTATCCAACAGTGATATCACCTGCACAGAGATGCTGCTGGCCGCCGGGGCCAAAACTGACCTGGACCCGCTACGCTGCTTCCTTGTGGCTGTACGCGCTGGGAGGTATGAGTATCTGTTTGGGTAACTCAAGACCGTGTTAGACCACTGAACTAAGCCGACAGTAGGTGTTAGCTTTGGGATAACGCAATTCTTAATGTCTCTCTCGGGGAAGGTTATTCCTCACTTAAGAGTAGTCTGTGTTTCACCAACTACCTCTGCAATAGCTACAGTGCATTTGGAAAATATTCAGATCCCTTGACTTTTTCCACATTTTGTTACGTTACGGCCTTATTCTAAAATTGATTAAATTGTTCCCTCCCCCCCTTAATCTACACACAATACCCCATAATGACAAAGCACAAACACTTTTTTAGACATTTTTGCAAATGTATTAAAAATAAAGAACTGAAATGTCAAATTTACTTAGTATTTTGTTGAAGCACCTTTCGTGTGATTACAGCCTTAAGTGTTCTTGGGTATGACGCTACAAACTTGGCACACCTGTATTTGGAGAGTTTCTCCCATTCTTCTCTGCATATCCCCTCAAGCTCTGTCAGGTTTGGTGGGGAGTGTCACTGTACAGCTATTTTCAGTTCTCTCCAGAGATGTTCGATCAGGTTCAAGCCCGGGCTCTGGCTGGGCCTCTCAAGGACATTCAGAGACTTGTCCTGAAGCCACTCCTGCGTTGACTTGGCTGTGTGCTTAGGGTTGTTGTCCCCTTGGAATGTGAACCTTCATCAAGTATCATCTCTATACTTGGCTCCGTTCATATTTCTGCCAACCCTGACTAGTCTCCCAGTCCCTTCCGCTGAAAAACATCCCCGCAGCATGATGCTGCCAACACCATGCTTCACCATAGGGATGGTGTCAGGTTTTCTCCAGACATGATGCTTGGCATTCAGGCCATAGAGTTCAATCTTGGTTTCATCAGACCAGATAATCTTGTCTTTCATGGTCTGAGAGTCCTTTAAGTGCCTTTTGGCAAATTCCAAGCGGGATGTCAGGTGCCTTTTACTGAGAAGTGGCTTCTGTCTGGTCACTCTACCATAAAGACCTGATTGGTGGAGTGCTGCAGAGATGGTTTTCCTTCTGGAAGGTTCTCCCATCCCCACAGAGGAACTCTGGAGCTCTGTCAGAGTGACCATTGGGTTCATGGTCACCTCTCCAAGGCCCTTCTCCCCCGATTGCTCAGTTTGGCTGGGCGGCCAGCTCTAGGAAGAGTCTTGGTGGTTCCAAACTTCTTCCATTTAAGAACGATGGAGGCCACTGTGTTCTTGGGGATCTTCAATGCTGCAGAAATGTTTTGGTACCCCTTCCTCTGTGTGTTGACACAATCCTGTCTCGGAGCTCTATGGACAATTCCTTCGATCTTATGGCTTGATTTTTGCCCTGACATGCACTGTCAACTGTGGGACTTATATAGACAGGTGTTTGCCTCTCCAAATCATGTCCAATCAATTGAATTTACCACAGGTGGGCTCCAATCAAGTTGTAGAAACATCTCAAGGATGATCATTGGAAACAGGTTGCACCTGAGCTCAATTTCGAGTCTCATAGCAAAGGGTCTGAATACTTACAGTATGTAAATAAGGTATTTTACAGTGTTTGTGCTTTGTCATTATGGTGTATTGTGTGTTGATTGATGAGGGGGGGGCATTTTAATACATTTTAGAATAAGGCTGTAACGTACCAAAATGTGGAAAAAGTCAAGGATTCTGAATACTTTTCAGATGCACTGTATAAATGAAACTGAATGGAACACAGCAGTGACATCACCAACTTCTATATATTGGAACAGTTTGTTGGCTCCCATGCTAGGTCCGATGAATTTGTTTATTTTTTTAAGCTTCCTTTTGTAATTATGACGTTGTCTTAACCTTTTATCTTCAACCCAGCTCCCATATATTTCCTACTTCCTGGTCTCTTCTATGACATCACCTGTCTAACCCTATCCCATCCCACCCCAGGTATGAGCTGGTGCGTCTGCTATTGTCCAGGGGTGCCGAAGTCAACTGCTACTTCAGAATGATCAGTGACACACTGTTTCCCACCGCGTTGCAGTACTGTCTCAGAGATCACATGATTCTGCGCCTGCTGCTCAACAACGGCTACGACATAGAGAAGTGCTTCCTGTGTAACCACGGCAACGGACAGGATATGGACTGCGACTCCGGGGTCGACTACCAACATAACCATAGAAGAACATTATTTTATAACCAGGACTACAGAGCCTCGGTAAGTCATGTAGACTTATTCCTGGCCTATTCCAGTACAACAGGAGTAGGCCCCCAATCTTTGATTTAGAATACAGGAAGTAGGCAAGTCCTGGTTCTGGAGGAAGACAGGTTCTGTGTTTTTGTTCTCGGCTGGAGCTAAAGCCTGCGCACGCTGTGGTCCTCTATGACCAGGGTTGGCCGCCACTGATGTAGAATGTGTTGGTCTAACTTAGAACATAACAGCAAGTCCAGTTCCACTGCGTGTCCTTCTGATGTCAGTCTCACTGTCCTGTTCGCTCTCTGCTCCAGTTCTGTGAAATCATCTCCCTGTCGTCGGTGGTCAACCTGGCGGGGAGTGTGGTACGGATGCTTCTGGACTACGTCAGACACCCACGTATCTGCCCCAACCTCCTACGGGTCCTGGAGAAACAGAAAGAGTGGCCAGACATCTGTGACATTCTGGGTAAGGCAGCATCATTGCTAATAAACAATAGTAGTGGACAGAAAACAGTGGGAATGGAAAGACTGAAATATCTTACAGATCAACTCTCCATCATCATGAACAGAATAACCTGACTTTGTGTGTGTGTGTGTGTGTGTGTGTGTGTGTGTGTGTGCCCGTCCATGTGTGTGTATCCCCAGACAACCCTCGGTCCCTGCAGCACCAATGTCGTTTGGTCATTAGGAGACAGATGACCCCTAGAAGACTGAATGACCCACAGGTCATGGCTACCGTCCCGTTCCCCCCGACACTCAAACACTACCTCACCTACAGGGAGTACGACGAGTATGGTGGGTTGGAAGCCTCACACTCATAACTGGACTATATCAATGAAAACATATTTAGAAGAGCAAAAAGTCATCCTGTTCTGTGCATGACTGATCAATCACATTACGCTCTTTCTCGTGAATAATGCATCAGCTCATATACATATGCTTATATGAAGCATGGCAACTGTTCTTGTGATGTAATGTTTGTAATAACTACAATTCCTTTCACACTGATTCATGTTCTCTGAATTGTGTCAATTGTCCTTATCATAGTACTGCTACTTCTACTAGACTGCATACATTAGACCGCACAGCTGTGCAGCATGGCACAGTGCATGTCGTGTGATGTACTCTTCAAGATCTCCCCATGGGAAAAGCAGGTCAGGTCTAAAAAATAACTCTCTGAGAGCTCATTCAGTTTATAAGTAGGTTAAACACTCATGGGACACTGGTCTGAATGACTCTGCTGCAATGGACTGTTGACTTTTACAGTGACCCTGACACCTACCTGACTCATAAGACCAGGGCTTAAATCTAGAGAGATCTAGATCTAGACAGCAGCTCATCCATATTATACCCTCAAAGTTCTGGGAGCAAGTTGTGTTGTCACTAGCCCCGTGACTGGTGCTGACATGCATTCTTTGTCCTGATCTTGTCCACATTCTGATTGTGACCACATTTTTAGACAGGTGTAGAAGATTAAAAGACACATTGTGATCTGATTGTGATCAGATTTCCCTGACAACCTCCGGAGGTAGTCAGGCTTGCAAGTGTAGACAGATCTGGACAGTGAAACCAATTAAATCATAATTATCCAGCACTCTAAAATCCTTGACAAATTGGAGCATTGACTTATGGCATCAATATGAGTCTTAAAATAAATAAATACACATTGTTTTTGAAAGAATGTCTGAAAATGTGACTGTTGAGAAGATCAGGACAGGATGCATGTTTGCAGCAGGTATAAACAAGGCTACTGAGACCTGTTGGGTGAACAACAAACCAGAATCAATGAGTTAGCCAGCTAACTTTGATAAACAACCACAAATAACTATTAATTTTCAAGCTTATTTCAAGCTTATTTTAAAAAATTTAAAAAAAAGTTATTTCAGAATATTTAGGAGTTAGCTGGCTGACTCAATGATCCTGCTTTGTAGTACAACCCTCAGCTCAACTCTTCCTGGAACACAGAGATCTTATGAGGCAAATCTCGTAACATTCCCCAAATACATGTTAGGATTTCAGCCATTTTCCAAAAGCAAAGTTGAGTAACCCTAAAACACCATTGGGTGGCAATGTTACAATCGGCGTCCACGCATAAGACTATAGTCCTATGCACTGTGCAGTGCCTGGTATCCTCCACTCCAACCAAGCCTTGGGCCTTTACAGTAGCGGAACAACAATTGCTGTATTCAGATCATATCATGATATGTTGATATGTTTAAACTGAAGAACACCCCAGTTAACTGACTGAACCAAACGTGGGTTCTGCTGTTGTGAAGGCACAGCTAGCGGAGGGTAGACTAGAGTAGCATGGTCCAATGTAGAATCATGTTGAGAGAGTTCTCGCTTGCCAGACTGTTGTTGTTATCTGAACAGCAGCATTCCTGCCCTGTCAACACCAGCCTACCGCTCATCGAGACACAGTGGAGTGGACACTGTATTCCTACCCACTAGTCATACCATAGACCAGGGCTCTCCAACCCTATTCCTGGAGAGCTAACTTCCTGGAGGCTTTTGCTCTAATCCCTGTTTTATCTAAAGCTAACTTCCTGGAGGATTTTTTATCTAAAGCTAACTTCCTGGAAATCCCTGTTTTATCTAAAGCTAACTTCCTGGGCTTTTGCCCTAATCCCTGGCTTTCCTGCTTTTGCTCTAATCCCTGTTTTATCTAAAGCTAACTTCCTGGAGGCTTTTGCTCTAATCCCTGTTTTATCTAAATCTAATTTCCCGGAGGCTCTTGCTCTAATCCCTGTTTTATCTAAAGATAACTTCCTGGAGGCTCTTGCTCTAATCCCTGTTTTATCTAAAGCTAACTTCCCGATTTTGCCCTAATCCCCGTTTTATCTAAAGCTAATTTCCTGGAGGCTCTTGCTCTCATCCCTGTTTTATCTAAAGCTAACTTCCCGAGGATTTTGCCCTAATCACTGTTTTATCTGACCTGATTCACCAGCTGATTATGAGAATCATGTGAGCTAGATTTGTCATTTTGTATTAGGATCCCCAATAGCTGTTGTGAAAGCAGCAGCTACTCCTCCTGGGGTCCACACAAAAACATGAAACATGACATAACATTTATAAACAGCTCAAGGTCAGAACTACATGCATTTTAAAAATGGCAAACATACGGTAGCCAACACATCAATACGTACACACAAAATATCTAGGTCAAATAGGGGAGAGGCGTTGTGCCGTGAGGTGTTGCTTTATCTGTTAATTGAAACCATGTTTGCTGTTTATTTGAGCAATATGAGATGGAAAGCAGTTCCGTGCAATAATGGTTCCCTATAATACTGTACGCTTTATCGAATTTGTTCTGGATTTGGGGACTGTGAAAAGACCCCTGGTGGCATGTCTGGTGGGGTAAGTGTGTATGTCAGAGCTGTGTGTAAGTTGACTATGCAAACAATTTGGAATTTTCAACAATGTTTCTTATAAAAATAAGTGATGCAGTCAGTCTCTCCTCAACTCTTAGCCAAGAGAGACTGGCATACATACTATTTATATTATCCCTCTGATGAAGAGCAAGATGAAGAGCAAGATGTGCCGCTCTGTTCAGGGCCAAATGCAGCTTATTACCTAGGTATTTTGCAGCACTTGACCACATGACTGGACAATAACCAAGAGAAGACAACACTTGACTCTGCAGGACTTACTTTTTGGAATATGGTGTCAAAAAAGCAGAGCACCACTTTATGACGTCCAGACCTCTTCCCATCTTTACAACCATTGAATCTATATGTTTTGACCATGACAGTTTACAATCTAAGGTAACGCCAAGTAATTTAGTCTCCTCAACTTGTTCAACAGCCACACAATTCATTACCAGATTCAGCTGATGTCTAGAGCTTAGGGAATGATTTGTGCCTAATACAATGCTCTTAGTTGTAGAGATGTTCAGGACCAGTTTATTACTGGCCACCCATAACAAAACTGACTTGCAACTCTTTGTTAAAGGTTTAAGTGACTTTATTAGCTGTGGTTGCTGACACGTACACTACTGATCTAAAGTTTGGGGTCACTTAGAAATGTCCTTGTTTTTGAAAGAAAAGCAATTTTTTTTGTCCATTAAAATAAAATTGTTCAGAAATACAGTGTATACATTGTTAATGTTGTAAATGACTATTGTAGCTGGAAACTGCTGATTTGTATTGGAATATCTACATAGACGTACAGAGGCCCATTATCAGAAACCGTCCCTTCTGAGTTCCAATGGCACGTTGTGTTAGCTAATCCAAGTTTATCATTTTAAAAGGCTAATTGACCACTAGAAAATAATTTTACGTTATTTTATGTTAGCACAACTGAAAACTGTTGTGCTGATTAAAGAAGCAAAAAACTGGCCTTCTTTAGACTAGTTGAGTATCTGGAGCATCAGCATTTGTGGGTTCAATTACAGGCTCAAAATGGCCAGAAACAAAGAGCTTTCTTCTGAAACTCGTCAGTCTATTCTTGTTCTGAGAAATGAAGGCTATTCCATGTGAGAAATTACCAATAAACTGAAGATCTCGTACAATGCTGTGTAGTACTAACTTCACAGAACAGCGCAAACTGACTCTAACCAGAATAGAAAGAGCAGTGAGAGGCCCCGGTGCACAACTGAGCAAGAGGACAGGTTGAGTGTCTAGTTTGAGAATCAGATGCCTCACAAGTCATCAACTGGCAGCTTCATTAATAGTACCCGCAAAACACCAGTCTCAACGTCAACAGTGAAGACGCGACACCGGAATGTTGGCCTTCTACGCAAAGTTGCAAAGAAAAAGACATATCTCAGACTGGCCAAAAAAAGAGATTAAGATGGGCAAAAGAACAGAGACACTGGACAGAGGAAGATTAGAAAAAGTGTTATGGACAGACGAATCCAAGTTTGAGGTGTTCAGATCACAAAGAAGAACATTCGTGAGATGCAGAGAAAATGAAAAGATGCCGGAAGAGTACTTGTCGCCGTCTGTCAAGCATGGTGGAGGTAATGTGATGGTCTGGGGGTGCTTTGGTGGTGGTAAAGTGGGAGATTTGTACAGGGTAAAAGGGATCTTGAAGAAGGAAGGCTATCACTCCATTTTGCAACGCCATGCCATACCCTGTGGACAGCGCTTAATTGGAGCACAGTCACCGGATCTCAACCCTATTGAGCTGTTGTGGGAGCAGCTTGACCGTATGGTACGTAAGAAGTGCCCATCAAGCCAATCCAACTTGTGGGAGGTACTTCAGGAAGCATGGGGTGAAATCTCTTCAGAGTACCTCAATAAATTGACAACTAAAATGTCAAAGGTCTGCAGGGCTGTAATTGCTGCAAGTGGAGGATTCTTTGACGAAAGCAAAGTTTGAAGGACACAATTATTACTTCAATTAAAAATCATTATTTATAACCTCGTCAACATCTTGACTATATTTCCTATTCATTTTGCAACTCATGTATGTTTTCATTCAAAACAAGGACATTTCTAAGTGAACGGTAGTGTATATGGTTGAATCATCAGCATACTATGACACACAGGCTTTATTTAATGACACACAGGCTTTATTTAATGCCAGTGGCAGGTCATTGGTAAAAATAGAAAATAATAGAGGGCCTAGAGAGTTGCCCTGTGGTACACCACGCCTTACATGTTTGACATTAGAGAGACTGCCATTAAAGAAAACCCTCTGAGTTCTATTAGATAGATAGCTCTGAATAGATTATACGGCAGAGGTTGAAAAGACATAAAACATATGTTTTGTCAACAACAGGTTATGGTCAATAATATCAAAGGCTTCACTGAAATCTAACAGTACAGTTCCCACAATTTCTTTCAACCAATCATCAGTCATTTGTGTCAGTGCCATTCATACATTTTGAATGTCCTTCTCTATAAGCATGCTGAAAGTCTGTTGTCAATTTGTTTACAGAGAAATAGCATTGTATTTGGTCAAACACAATTTTTTCCAACTGTTTGCTAAGAGCTGGCATCAAGCTGATAGGTCTGCTGTTAGAACCAGTAAAAGCCGCTCTAACACTCTTGGGTAGCGGAATGACCTTGGCTTCCCTCCAGGCCTGAGGACAAACACCTTCCTCTAGACTCAGATGAAATATATTACAGATAGGAGTGGCCATAGAGTCAGCTACCATCCTCAGTAGCTTTCCATCTAAGTTGTCAATGCCAGGTTTGTCATTATTGATCGATATCAATTTTTCCACCTTTCCCACACTAACTTTACAAAATTCAAATTTACAATGCTTTTCTTTCAATATTTGAAGCATGAATATGATGTTTCTCTGTTCGTTGTTGGCATTTCTTGCTGAAGTTTGCCCACTTTGCCAATGAAGTATTCATTAAAATAATTGCCAACATCAAATGGTTTTGTGATGAATAAATCATCTAGATTAGGTTTGAAGTGAAAACCTACAGGACGGTAGCTCTCCAGGAACCGGGTTGGAAAACTCTGCCATAGACCTCGCTGGTCACACTAAAGAGAGTACTATGAGTACTATGAGTACTATGAGTCTTTGGTCATCTACCTAAACAGCCTGGCCTCAGAGCCATACAAAACATACTTACGCATTTTTTAGCATCACCAAGACGTATGATACCTACTAATGGTCTAGTTACTTGAGACAGAAAAAAGTAGAAAAGTTGTTCAAGGAGGATGGGTGAGAGTAATCTGCAACCATCTAGCATTCCAAAGGTTGCACATTCGAGTTAACATCGGAGACAACTGTAGGATTTTAGCTAATCATTCCCCTAACCCTTATTCTTAACTTAACCCAATTCACCTAACCTGCAATGTAACTTGCCCAACCTTTGTCATTTTAGTTCCCCTAACCTTTCACATAAATGATCCTAACCTTTATCATTAGTTCACCTAACCACCAACTTAAATTCTCCCCATAATTCTCCTCTGTTGTTAAGACGCAACAAGCAACCTGGTCTCAAGAGAAAGAAGTATAATAAGATAATGATTATCATCCAATTCGTAACCGGGTAAGACATATTCCACGGGGCACAGACTGGTTGAATCAATGTTGTTTCAATGTAATTGTCGACGTGTCGTGACGTGGAATGTGGTGGAAAATACATTGGATTTGGAAAAAGAAAGTAAATTGTTGTTTTGAGGGTGAGATTTCAACCACAGGATTATGTCATCATGGTAACCAAAGAAGAAAATACATGCTGGGCAGCACCTCCTACTGGAAAATGTGATCTATCTACAGGTACCCTTTGGTCTCCCATCTCTGGGCTTTAACCAAGCCCAGCTCTGCTTAGCTATTTGTCACTGACTATTACCAATGTGCTATCGTGAGAGTGATTGTTGCGAGACCTCCACTTAAAAACGAAATTCACTGTTGCTATCAAAGTCATTCCAAAGGGTAGGTTTAATAGAGCAAATGAAACGTGACCATACTTTATCACTCATAGATCATTAGTGATGCTTTTCATTGACATTTGTTAGGTCAAAACAGTAGGATAAAAGACAGTCCTTTTTTCCCCTCCTCCTTTTCTTTCAAGAGCTTTGTCACAACGTCAGTCAATTCCCCCTCAGGGGTTATGGATTATGCAGTGTTACTTAAAAATAACATTCTAATAGTAAATGGAAGCTAGTAGCTATTTAGACCTGCATAGCATTTACAGTCATCAAAAGCTATTGTTTCAATTTAACCCAGAATTCAACAACAAATAGACAATTCAATAGAGGCATTTCAAGCTCTGGTTGATTTTAGATGTAAATGATATTTAGTGATATTGAATTGTGTTTGGCTGTCAACAGATCCAAATATCAACATTTGAAGGAGATGTTTATTTTGCTTGAATAGTTCCATATGTGCCACTGAATTAGTCTGGCTTTAATTGCAGTTTGTCTACAATTTGAATATTTGATATGTTGGATTCACATTTCCATTTCAACCAAAAATCGAAGGAAAAAAAATAGGACCAAATCCATATTTAAAGTGCATTTATTTTAAAGTATAATATGATTTGATATAGTCCCATTTTTTAACTGTAATTTTCGGTTGAGGTGTAGATGTGAATCCAAAATGTCTATTATTAATTTGTAGACAAACTGGAATTAAAGCCAGAGTCAGTGGCACTGATGGAAAGATCCAAGCAGAAAATACATCTCTGTCAAATGTTGATATTTGGTTGCATTGCCAACCAAACACAATTCAATTTTACTTTAAAAAAAGTTGTTTATTTATTTCACCTTTATTTGACCAGGTAGGCCAGTTGAGAACAAGTTCTCATTTACAACTGCGACCTGGCCAAGATAGGGCATAGCAGTGCGACACAAACAACTCAGAGTTACACATGGGATAAACAAACATACAGTCAATAACACAATAGAAAAGTCTATAAATAGGCCATAGTGGCAAAATAATTAAAATTTAGCAATTAAACACTGTGATAGATGTGCAGAAGAGTTTTCAGCTATACTTTTCGTGGCTGTTTTTTTACCACAAGAGACAGATGCTGGCACTAAGACCGCACTCAGTCAGCTGTATAAGGAAATAAGCAAACAGGAAACCACACACCCAGAGGTGGCACTCCTAGTGTCCGGAGACTTAAATGCAGGGAAACTTAAAAAATTTCTATCAACATGTTAAATGTGCAACCAGAGGGAAAACAATTCTAGATCACCTGTATTCCACACACAGAGACGGGTACAATGCTCTCCCTCGCCCTCTATTTGGTAAATCCGACAACAACTCTATCCTCCTGATTCCTGCTTACAAGCAAAAATTAAAGCAGGAAGCACCAGTGACTTGGTCTATAAAAAAGTGGTCAGATGAAGCAGATGCTAAACTACAGGACTGTTTTGCTATCACAGACTGGAACATGTTCCGGGATTCTTCCGATGGCATTGAGGAGTACACCACATCAGTCACTGGCTTTATCAATAAGTGCATAGAGGATGTCGTCCCCACAGTGACAGTACGTACATACCCAACCAGAAGCCATGGATTACAGACAAAATTCGCATTGAGCTAAAGGGTAGTGCTGCCGGGTAGTGCTGCCGCTTTCAAGGTGCGGGACTCTTGACTACAGCTCAGCGTTCAACACCATAGTATCCTCAAAGCTCATCACTAAGCTAACGATTCTGGGACTAAACATCTCCCTCTGCAACTGGATCCTGGACTTCCTGACGGGCCGCCCCCAGGTGGTGAGGGTAGGTAGCAACACATCTACCACACTGATCCTCAACACTGGAGATCCACAGGGGTGCGTGCTCAGTCCCCTCCTGTACTCCCTGTTCACCCACAACTGCATGGCCAGGCATGACTCCAACACCACCATTAAGTTTGCAGACGACACAATAGTTGTAGGCCTGATCACCGACAACGACGAGACAGCCTATAGGGAGGAGGTCAGAGACCTGGCCGGGTGGTGTCATGAATAACAACCTATCCCTCAACATAACCAAGACAAAGGAGATGATTGTGGGCTACAGGAAAAGGAGGACCGAGCATGCCCCCCTTCTCATCGACGGGGCTGTAGTGGAGCAGGTTGAGAGCTTCAAGTTCCTTGGTGTCCACATCAACAACAAACTAGAATGGTCCAAACATACCAAGACAGTCGGGAACTAAAAAGATTTGGCATGGGTCCTGAGATCCTCAAAAGGTTCTACAGTTGCAACATCGAGAGCATCCTGACTGGTTCCATCACTGCCTGGTATGGCAACTGCTCAGCCTCCGACTGCAAGGAGCTACAGAGGGTAGTGCCTATGGCCCAGTACATCACTGGGGATAAGCTGCCTGCCATCCAGGACCTCTACACCAGGCGGTGTCAGAGGAAGGCCCTAAAAATTGTCAAGGACTCCAGCCCCCCCAGTCATAGACTGTTCTCTCTACTACCGCATGGCAAGTGGTACCGGAGTGCCAAGTCTAGGACAAAAAGGCTTCTCCACAGTTTATACCCCCAAGCCATAAGAGTCCTGAACAAGTAATCAAATGGCTACCCGGACTATTTGCATTGTGTGCCCCCAACCCCTCTTTTTACGCTCCTGCTACTCTCTGTTCATCATATATGCATATTCACTTTAACCATATCTACATGTACATACTACCTAAATCAGCCTGACTAACCTGTGTCTGTATGTAGCCTTGCTACTTGTATAGCTTCGCTATGGTATATAGCCTGTCTTTTTACTGTTGTTTTATTTCTTTACTTACCTATTGTTCACCTAACACTTTTTTTGCACTTGGTTAGAGCCTGTAAGTAAGCATTTCACTGTAAGGTTGTATTTGGAGCACGTGACAAATAATCTTTGATTTGATTTGATTGGCAGCAGAGAACTGGAAGGAAAGGCGGCCAAAGAAGGAGTTGGTTTTGGGCGTGACCAGTGTAAAATACCTGCTGGAGCGCATGCTACGGGTGGGTGCTGCTATGGTGACCAGTGAGCTAAGATAAGGTGGGGCTTTACCTAGCAAAGACTTATAGATGACCTAGAGCCAGTGGGGTTGGTGATGAATATGAAGCGAGGGCTCGCCCTCGGGGATTATATGGGGCTTTGGTGACAAAACAGATGGCACTGTGGTAGACCACATACGATTTGCTGAGTAGAGTGTTGGAGGCTATTTTGTAAATGATTTCGTTGAAGTAAAGGATCGGTGGGATATTCAAAATAGAGTAAATAGCCTAAAGTTAAGACTATCTTACAAACTAACGTAACATTCAACCTTAAAATGAGTAACACATCCATGGCCACATTTTGAGGTTCCTGTTACTATAAATGTCTACTTATGTAATCATATAGAGTGTGCATGTTCAAGATACAGTAGCATGCATGGGTTGTCGCAGGACTGTGGAGATCTTCAAAACTACTGTAATAATCGAAGCAGAATCTTGAACAGCATTGATGACTTGCACCATGTACTTTTAATGTAATTTCAACTGCAATCCAGGTCATTTGGTTCTGCTATTAGATGAAGCACAGTGATAATATGTTGTATAAATAAACAAAATATCTGAAATTATATTCCCATTTGAACTATGCTGTTCTTTAAAAAATCTGTCATTGTTTTTTCATTGGAATTTGGTTGTGTTTTTGATGGTTGAAAGCATAGTGGTAACACATTGGACATTCAACTAACTTTTAGCTGTCTTTTTGATTGGGTCAACATAAATTGTAATCTCATTGATCGTCTCAACCAAATATTACCCAATTATCCATGTTGAAATGTCATTGTGTGCCCAGTGGGATGATACTATACATCCTCTAATTTGTAAGTTAAGTACGACCACTATTCCATTCATAATGTACTGTAAACCTAATGTTACGTAACACATACTAAATGGATTGTCACAGATTTACATACAGAATAATATGAATTGCCCTGAGACCACATTGACCTAAAGCCCATCCTCCATCCTCCTCACTCACAGTAGCCCCTCTCTGGGTGTCATTACACAATACAATACACTTTATTGTCCCCAAGGGAAAAATGTATTGGACCCACAATTCTTTTTTTACATTTTAATTATTATTTTGACCCCTTTTTTTGTGGGATCCAATTGGTAGTTAGTCTTGTCTCATCGCTGCAACTGGCGAACGGACTCGGGAGAAGCGAAGGTCGAGAGCCATGCATCCTCCGAAACACAACCCAACCAAGCCGCACTGCTTCTTGACACAATGCCCACTTAACCCGGAAGCCAGCTTCACCAATGTGTCAGATAAAGCACCGTACACCTGGTGACCGTGTCAGCGGCCCGCCACAGGAGTCGCTAGTGCGCGATGGGACAAGGACATCCCTGGTGGCCAAACCCTCCCCTAACCCGGAAGACTGGGCCAATTGTGCGCAGCCCCATGGGTCTCCCGGTCACGGCCAGCTGCGACAGAGCCTGGACTCAAACAGAATCTCTAGACCACTGTGCCACTCGGGAGGCCTTGGACACACAATTCTGCTGTACGTAGAAATGTATGTACAGAAAAGTCTCATAGACTCCACATCATTGCCCATTGCCTGAAACAGTATGCACACATCATACATCTACACACGTCAACCCCATTTTGAATTTCTGGAATTAGGCACCTACAACAACAAGCCCTTTACCAAAAGAGAGTTATTACCCTAGCCTGGCTGACGCGACCCACGTGACCCAGAGCACGGAGAGCTGTGACACACTAGTCTGCAAAGGAGGCCATTTGTTAATGCAGTATTCGCTCCGAAATTGAGCGACGGGTTTGATTGGTTCTCTCAAATGTTTTTTCCCCCCTCTGGGATTGAGACGGCTTTGTTTGGATTTGAAAATCCAACTGTTGTAATGGAAGGGGGGCGGCGCTCTGGGCCTGCGTATGACTGTGCCTACGGATGTTTGAGTGAGAAAGACACAGAGATGAACCAATCAGTAAAAGCACAGCCCCCTTCATTATCGACATATTATGCCCACAACTTCAAAGAGCCATTCCTGACTTTGAAGTCAGGAGGACTTTGAGAGTTAGGTGTTAGCCAGACTATTATCACCCAGGGTCATTAGAATATTTAGACTGACTGAACGGGAGAGCTTCTTCAAAGCTCCACAAATCAAATCAAATCAAATCTTATTGGTCACATACACATGGTTCGCAGATGTTAATGCGAGTGTAGCGAAATTCTTGTGCTTCTAGTTCCGACCATGCGGTAATATCCAACAAGTAAATCTTAACAATTTCACAACAACTACCTTTTACACACAGTTGTAAAGGAATGAATAAGAATATGTACATAAAATATATGAATGAGCGATGGCCGAGCGGCATAGGCAAGATGCGGTAGATGGTATAGAGTACAGTATATACATACGACATGAGTAATGTAAGATACGTAAACATTATATAAAGTGGCATTGTTTAAAGTGACGAGATAAACAGACCGTTTTTGTTCTCCAACCAAATACCATTTTTCATTAACTAAGCCAGACAGAGTGGTGATGTATAAAGAGGTCAGATTAAAAGCCCAAAGCCAGCAGTGTATAGAAGAGATAGAGAACATCCCACTGCCTTGTCTGCCAGCTCTCAGAGAAGCTCCTCCACTCTACTCTGACAAGCCTAAAATGATAACATAACCCTCTTTTAAAAAAGCCCACTAACGCAATCGTCTACTGTTATTCCCAGTATTTCAGGAACCATTTGACTAAATCAAAGCCCACTAAAAGATACAGCTCTACTTTCACATTATTGCTCTGTTCGTCTGCTCCATAGAAACATGTTACCACAGAAACCTTTGTTATCTGTAGTAGTTAATCCCACAGGATGGCCAGTGGTGTCACACAACAATGTTGATTGGTGATAAAGCCACTTGAAAAGTAACAATTTCAATACAGCCTAATTCACTCTGTCCCTTATGGGATAACCAACCTCTCTGGTCTTTACTAGAGGCACATCTGAAATTACACCACATTCCTTCTGTAGTGCACTACATTTGAACAGAGCCACCTAGGGAAAAGTGTACTATTTGAGACATATTTATGTCATGGTGTGTGTCTCTGTGGGTCTCTGAGTCTGAATGTCTTTCTATGTCCGTGGGTTTCTCTATGTGTGATGTGATGTCCCTATGTGTGTAAATATGTGTTTTCGTGTTGCTATGTGTCTCTGTGTTTCTGCTTGTCGTTATGTGCCTCGATGACTCGCTGTCTGTCTCTCTTGGGTCCGGTTGGGCATTTTTTTGGCTATGAACAACGTGGCCGCTGCTGAGATCCGCTGACAGGCCTGACCAGGGCCGCTCTGCTCTCTGAGCTCACATGCTTTTTGTGGCTCTAGTCTACCGCTCTGAGCAGCGCCTCCCAAAAAAGCACTGTGCATCATGGCCTGACGCTTTGTTGCACCCCACTGATCCCTCTCTTAAGACCTCTGCAGCAGCTGGAGAGATTAGAAGAGAGGAGAACAGGACACATACTCAACACACACACTCAACACACACACCACCGACACAGACACCCCAGCTAGGCCCCTTGCCTTGCACACACACCACTGGTACTGTTCAAACTGAAGCAGTAGAGGACAAACAGAACTGGCTGAGACTGAACTTGACTGGACCCACACCTCCAGAAAGACTCCACTCTGACCGGAAACCTATCCCAGAAAGATCCCAACCTGATCGGACTCGTACGGCACACAGAGCCCCATCTACCTGGAGCTCAGCCAAGGGGCCAACCTCTTCAGCGATGAACGGTTTTGGGTACCGTCGGGAGTTGAGTAAGTATGAGGATGTGGATGAGGATGAACTACTGGCTTCTCTCAGCCCAGAGGAGCTTGCAGAGCTGGAGATGGAGCTGGCAGACATTGACCCTGATGCCAACGTGCCCATCGGTCTGAGACAGAGGGACCAGACGGAGAAGACCCCCACTGGCACCTTCAGTAGAGACTCTCTGTTGAAGTACTGGGAGAAGGAGACCAAGAGGATACTGGAGGATGAGAGAGGGGAAACCAGCAGTCCCAAACAGGTCAGTGATCAGGAGAGTCTGAACTCCGCTAGCTTGCTACACTCAGATCTATATAACCTTCAATTCTGTTTGACCAATTAAGAAGCTTCATTATTCAATAATGATCACTTTATTGTACAACATAGAACCAGTTAGGACCCTCACACAAAAAAAAAATGCAAATCATCCAGTCTAATTTTAGACATAATACAGTTATAAGAGAACATGACCATGTGTCTGAGTCAGATTAATGAGAGATTTACACCTTGTGTCGAAACAGGATGACGATGACGATGCCGAAAATAGTGAGGAAGAATGTGTGACAGAAAGCAACAGCGAAGCAGAGGAGGATGACGAGAACAAGAAAGAAAATAAAGATTATGAAGAGGAAGAGGAGGAGGAGAGTGAAGAAGAGGAAGCTGAAACAGAGGATGAGGAGGATAAAGAGGAGCCAGAAGAGGAAAGGCCTGAAGCAGCGCCCCCAAAGGATCCTGGTCCTCCATCACCGCTGTCAGTCGTCATCTCCTCCCCTAGCCTCCTGAGACCCCCAAGGGTGGAGCCTATGAGACTAACCCCGCCCCCACCTCCGCTTGACCCCAACGCCGATGGCAACCCAACAGTTGTCGACGAGGCCCTGGAAAGAGTCCTTAATAACGACCCTGAGCTCAAAGAGGTCAACCTCAACAACATCGAGGACATCTCACAGGACACTCTAATCCAGTTCGCTGAGGCACTGCGCTCCAACACACACGTGCGTGTCTTTAGCCTGGCCAACACGCATGCTGATGACCCCGTGGCGCTGGCCATTGCCAAGACGCTGTGCGAAAACACCTCCATCGTCAGCCTGAACATCGAGTCCAACTATGTGACAGGGAAAGGGGTTCTGGCTATGGTTCAGGCTCTGCCTAGCAATAGCACCCTGACTCAGCTACGCTTCCACAACCAGAGACACATGTGTGGAGGACAGGTCAGTCAGTCTGGACTTGGTATTAGATCTTGATGCAGCTGCTCAACACACATGCACAGGCAATAGTAAAAGTACAAACTCACGATCCCCCCCCTCTCTCTCTCTCTCTCTCTCTCTCTCTGTCAGGTGGAGATGGAGATGGTGAAGGTTCTGAGGGAGAACCACGCCTTGATCAAGTTGGGTTACCAGTTCCACCTTCCAGGCCCCCGGATGAGCATGACAGGCATCCTGACCCGTAACATGGATCGTCAGAGACAGAAACGCCTGCAAGAGCAGAGACAGAACCAGCAGGCGGGGACAGAGGGGGCCGTTAACCCCCGTACCACTGCTCTGTTGAAGGCCACTCCGGGTTCTTCGCCCTACGGTTCCCCGCGGGTGTCTCCTTGGCAATCCCCCAAACTCCCCAAAAAACAGACCCCTCCTGCTCCCCCGCCGCCTCCCCCACCTCCTCCCCCACCCCCTCCCCCACCCCCTTCACTGCCCTGCCAGCCCCCGGCAGAGAAGAAGAAGCCGACTAGGAAGATAGCGGAGGTGATCAGGCTCCACGAGGAGGTCGTTAAGAAGCAAGGGAAAGGGAAGGGGAAGAAGGGGAAGAAAGGACTGAAAGAGACCAACAGTATCTTGAAGGAGCTGAAGAAAGCTCTGCGGCCAGTGGCAGAGACCAGAGACCAGGAGCACAGCAGGCCACCCACTCCACTGCGCTCCTCACACGACCAGCTCATGGACTCCATCCGCAACGCCAGTGTCCGCTCCCTCAGAAAGGTGAGATTGTGTGTGTGAGTACATGTGCGTGCATGTGTGTGTGTACATGCACAGCCAATAAGAGTTAACAAGGGTTTAAGGGTTAAAGATGGTCAGCTGGTGAGACAAAACCTATGAGAGTTCCTAGTCTCATACCTCATCATTAGGGCCCGGAGTCATTTTCTGGTCAGGTGACATGGCCAGGAAAAACGATTGGCCCTTACCAACATGGAGGCTATTCTATCTGTATCCTGGGCTGGGTATTCTTGGACTAATTCACATGTTTCCACATGCTTCCATCTGGAAAAGTGTCTATTTCTGTGACAAAGCCAACAGACTGAGACACTATGTCATCTTGGAAAATGTCAAAGACAACTCATATAAAATGGTTGAGAGAAAGTATCTGGTCTAAACGGTCTAAGATAAATTAGGTTGTGCTTTGAGAACCTTAGGGTGGATTCCTACATTCAAAGGGCACACATACCTCAGAGGTCAGTGTGATTTAGACAGGTGACAGAGGAACATCGCTGTCGGAGTCATCTCCTGTGGTTGACATGTTATTTTACGATGGACGTCGATCATATGACACTTTTCCATCATCAAGCGCTGTGGTATGTCTGAACAAAGCCAAACACAACACAAGCCTTGGTTGAAGTCCCTAACACACAGAGAGAGAGAGAGAGAGAGAGAGAGAGAGAGAGAGAGAGAGAAGAGGGGGGGATAAAAACAGAGAGAGAGAGAGAGAGAGAGAGAGAGAGAAGAGTAGTCTAGTCTCTAGTGTTTCTGTGGGCCCAATAATGTGTGGTAACTGCTTGTTATGTTGTTACTGTGGAAAATCCTGGTTGCCCTCAGAAGGCTAGGGTCTAGGGGATGTGAATGCCTGCCACTTAACTAGAGTTAAAAATAGGACTGTTGTACAGCTGCTATGATAAGGGAAACGGGAGAGGCCTCACAGTACCAGAACGAACTTTGACAACAAACAGTAAATAAGGAAAGTGCAGAGGGATTTTTGTTATAGTTGCGAGCAAAAATGTTAGATATTTCTGACATTTTGTGATGAGTTTTGCCCAATTTATCAGGAAAATGCGCTGACGGGGAAAACATTTGTTGACGTGTGGCTTGATTGAACCACTTTATGCGGTAAAAGTATGGTGATTGGTTTTAATTGTGAGCCCTCTTTTTGTAGTGTGATGATCGGACAGTTTTATGCAGTAATATTGTGGTGATTTGACTGTTAGATGCGGTAATAGTGCGCTGGAGGATCAAATTTGCAAGCCCTTGCATAATATGTAGGGGATTGTTGATTTTACAAACAATGCAGTATCACAAAATCCTGGAAGGACTGGACAATATTAGGCTACAGAATATATGTTTTTCTTCTGCTCACATGTATTTCTCTCTGAAATAGCTCTAGCTTTCATGGAATCTTTTGTTTTCGAGGGAACCTGGCATAAGAAAAGAAATCCTGTTTCATATAAAACAGAAATCGTTATCTTTTTAATTGCAGGTGGAAGTCCCACAGAGGAAGTTTGTCTTTGTCCCTGATGAAGAGACTAGCTGATCTGAAGACACAGGGAACCCCTGAGACTACTGAGGACACAAACAATACGTTCAGATTGAACTGGACTTTTCCTCAGAGAAGATACTGGAAATTACCACTGCAATAACACCTTTACTTATTGGAGAAACAAATAAATATGAAATTCATATATTTTTTAAATGTATTTATGCTGTATGCTTTTGCAGAATGGCATTTGGTTGTCTACATTTTTGTGATGATAAATGTATACATTGTTGTCTAAATTGTTTACTGAGGTAACCTTTTTTTGTATAATTGTAAATATTGTATTCGGTGTGTGAGGAATATACTATATGAATTGAACATGAAGATAAAAGTAACAACACAATGAAGTGTATTTTATTGCTGATTAAACCATAGTACAGTTGAAAAGTTACTGTGACTGTCCAAAAGATTCTCTACAAAATGTAATGTTCTAAAGTTACTGTCCTATGGCTTCTGTCCAAAAAGGGTTTGTCAAAAAGATTGTCCAAAAGCCAAAAAGTTATATCCATCTTCCTGTCGGACAGCATCTCCCCTCCCGCTGCCCTCAGAACAGCCTCCATTCGTTGGGATGGACTCTACAAGGTGTCGAAAGCATTCCACAGGGATGCTGGCCCATGTTGACCCCAATGCTTCCCACAGTTGTGTCAAGTTGGCTAGATGTCCTTTAGGTGGTAGACCATTCACGATACACACATGAAACTGTTGAGCTTGAAAATCCCAGCAGCGTTGCAGTTCTTGACACAAACCAGTATGCCTGGCATCTACTACCAAAACCTGTTGAAAGGCACTTAAATATTTTATCTTGGCCATTCACCCTCTGAATGGCATACACATACACAGTCTGTGTCTCAATTGTCTCACTAATTAAAAATCCATATTGAACCTGTCTCCTTCCCTTCATCTACACTGACTGAAGTGGATTTAATAAGGGTGACATTAATGGATCATAACTTTCACCTGGATTCACCAGATCAGTCTGTCATGGAAAGAGCAGGTGTTCTTAATGTAGTTTATACTCATTGTATGTAGCAGAGGAACACCTAATACTCCCCCTGAGCATTTGTGTGTCTTGGAATAGTTTTGTGGAATGGTCCTAAATCCACCCCACAGCTGTTAAAAGCAAACACAACACTGAAATGCTTTTGGCAGCAGCCACAACTGTCCTTGAATAACCATCCGAGCTTCCCACATGGAATTGGAAAGGACATCAAACTCAGCAAAAACACAGTTTACCTCAGCTCCACTAAAGAACTGACTTGGAGGGAAACAATATTCACCACTTAGACAACACAACGATCTTGACGGAGCAATTTCCGCACAGTTTTTATCATCCGGTATTATCATCAGGTACTGTATATCTGATCTTTCCCTAATGTGTAAACCGAATTTTAAAAATAATCATGGAATCTGATCTTTTGAGTTTAGATGTACACCATATGCATACGTGGATCTAAATCCTGATAACATTGTAATGCTCCATATGAGACCTATCCTTGACCATGGAATTAAAATAATAGGATCTCTATGATTTGGACTCAGATTTTTTTGCCTGTCTTTTTACAAGACCAGCCATTACAACGAAAACTACCCTGGAACACTTGTTTCCATCCAGTTTTCATGAGTGAAGTCATACTATAAAAAATAAACTAAATGACAGGTGTGATGGAAACAGGAAGTTTTGGAACAATTTTATAAATGCAGATATTTGTGTCGGGAAAATTGTGAAATAAATGGCGGTGGAATAGCCTACATGTGCAAACAATATTGATATAATAACGATAATATCGAAGTAGTCACGGGATGATATGGTGTGTGGTCCTCTCACTATAATTTGCAAAACCATGCACGTTATTAGGCTACAGATTAAATAATTGATGATGAACTTCACAGGGTGGAGTGCACGTACGGTGGTCGAGAGTCTTATTCTGGTGACATGATGTTTGACTTCTGTTTCACTAATACAAATATTCTCGCTTTTAATCCATCATGGGGCGGCAGGTAGCCTAGTGGTTAGAGCCTTGGGCCAGTGAGGTTTCTGGATCGAATCCCCGAGTAGACAAGGTAAAAATCTGCTGGTCCCCGGTAGGCCGTCATTGTAAATAATTATTTGTTCATAACTGGTTTGCCTAGTTAAATAAAATATAGCCTGTCCGTGCTGTTGACTAGAGATGTTTATTTACTGCGAAAAGGTACATTTTGTGTGCAAAATGTCATCACGCACTGATTTTTATCCGCGACTAGGCTGTTTGGTGGAAACTGCGCATATTTTGTTATCCCTATTTTAGAATATTCGCATGAAAATCTGTCGCCAATTGGATGGAAAACTAGCTAGTGACAGAAAATGAGCATTGCATCGGTGTGCTACTTCAGAGGCTACATCAGTGTGAATGTGCAAATCTGACATGGGTCATATATAAATAGATTGTGTAAACAGCCAAGAGGATGTGGAGAGAATTGGTAACTTAACCCTAACGTAGCTGGCAGATAGTTATTTTACCAATTAATAAAGTGTATACTGAAAGGTAATTTGAGTTATTTTTCTAATCCCACTGCCTGGCAAACTATTTTCATACATAAAAAAAAGTTGCTCTCCTTCTCTATTTCCATCCCTCTATTCAATCATTCCAGTTTAATATATTCTACATACACACTACAAATAGTCCATGAGTTATGGCATGTGGACTCAATTCGACCTCACAGTTTCATGTGTGGTTTTAGCCAACATGATGAGTACTGGGAACTGAGACACAATGACCATAGGTCACACTGAAACCAACTTTAACAGCTGTTAATACTGTCTTGTCTCACTACTTTACCCTCCCATTACACTTCTACAGGCCTGCAGCAAACATTCCAGTACTCAGATTTAGTGGCTGTTATAGACTTTCGCCATATGTCCATGTGTTCCCATTAAGCAGCCGTTCCCTTGTTGCCATGCCACCTGTCCTACAGTAAGTCCCGTTGTTGCTATGTCCATGCTCTGTCGCCAGTGTATTGTCACTAGGGGTGCCAAGCTCACTGCTGAGGTGTAATTCACAGTGCTAGTGACCTGGAACTATGACATACCCACTATAACCCCTTTCGTAAACCATTCATAGGGGACGCTGGTCCTACAGGCCTATCAAAGTGCACAAGGGAGAGGACAAAGGACACGCTCTACCCTGCTGCCCCCACTCTACCGTTGGCATAGCTACACAGGCATCACCTGGAACGGATTGAAATAACACCCAACTACTATTAATTATAAATATCAACAATGCAGGCAATCTTCTTTCAGTTTGAGATCAGTTTGTGGGAGCAGACATACCAGGGGGTTATTCAGGTATTTAGACAAGCCATGGAACACCACTGGACAGTCAGATAGAACTGTTAAGTGTAGATCAGACAGCTCTGTAGCACATAAGAGATTCAAGTCTGCTCTATTCATTAAATGCTATATGTACCGTTCAAAGACCCCATGTGAATATGTCTCAGCTGTTGTCTGCTCAATCATGCCAAGCTGCTGGTGATGAGAGCTCTGGTCATCACTCACTACTGATGGAAGGGTTGCCAGAGGGCTTAGTACACATGCACGCCTTTAACGTGCTCAAACATCAAAACAAGTAAACACTCAGGGGTTGCTCTCAATCAAACAACCCTAGGCCCAAACAAACACTTATTGTACGGTACGTATCCTACTGTACAAAGGCTGGTCATATTTATCATCATACTCACATCCATCCCACAGAAAACAGGAGAGCGTCGCTGTAAATATTAACATTTATTTGAGTGTACAATTTAATAGTCCATTATTCTTCCAACCTAATTTCTGAAGGTTTGAGGTCCATATATCCTGGTTACTGAACAGCGTTTCACTAACCGTGAAAACAGACAGAGCGATACTGTAAAAAACAGCGTTAGTTCCCTTCCCCAATGAGAAAGCAGTATCCCTCTGTGTAGAGACTAGGTTAGTGTCAATGGTAGATGAGTGTTAGTGTAGTTCACTGGTCCTGAAGGACAGTTTGTTAGTGAAACAGTTCAGATGTCATATTAACAAAACTAATTCCTCCTCAAGCTTTGCATCCACACCGACCTGATTCAAACAAAGAACTGCAGGTGGCTGATTGCTACAGTAAAACAAACATGTTTGTAGATTATACTGTAATTATATACCGTAACTGATGAAACAAGCCGAAACGCAGAGCAAGACAGCCGTGTGTGTGTGTGTGTGTGTACGCTACTGTAGTGTACGGGTTGACAGTATTGGATAATTGAAGTGATATCGGTAGCCTTTAAAGCATAACGTTGCAGATACAGCCATGATACTGCTCCGTATTCACGTACTGAGCCTCTTCTTTCAATTCGTGCAAAAATACAAACTCTGAGTAGATTTACCATCGACAGCGAATGGGACTAAATAATCCAACAGAGCTGATTTCGTAAGAAAATAAGAGTGCTAAACTAGGATTTTTGAATAAGTAAAAATTAAGTAAGAGAAGGGTATGAAAATAGTGTTCTCGATTTTTAACAACTCTTAACATTTCGGGCCCTGTCAGTTTGTTCATTTGTTCTCCCTCCAGTCACTGACTGAACTCTACAGATCAAGAGAAACTTGACATAAAAAAAAATGTTAATGCAGGAGAGAACAACTTTACAGAAAGAGAACATGACAAACATTTACAGATTAAATGAGGTATTGCACAGAATACAAATAAAAAAAAGCATAAAGGCAACAAAAATATACAGCAAATTGATAAAACATTTACATTATCATTTGAATAAGATTTAGAAAAACAATTTAGGAACAATGTAGTGTTGTCATAATCATCTGGGGGGGGGGGTCACTAGTCATCCCACTCATCATCATCCTCAAAGTCCTCTTCCTCATCATCATCGTCATCATCATCTAGGGAGGAGAGAGACACACGAACATAGAAAATACATTGGTATGAATATAACAGCAGTCTCTTATCTGATGTGTGTGTGTGTGTGTGTGTGTGTGTGTGTACCTGAGGAGTGGATGGCTTTGCTCCTCTTCTGCATCACCTCCATCAGAGCTCCTACGATGCCGGCTGAAGGGGTGGCGGGTCCTCCTGACCCTGGTTCGTCAGTCACCTGGAACACGCAGGAACACACACCAGTCAACACGCTCCAGTATAGGAGACTGTGCATCTAGTATCACTAGGGTAGGGGAAGTGTAGAGGTCAGGCCATTCATACTTCCTGCGCGTCGCAGAGCTGTTGTGAAGGAATGGATGTCAAGGAAGCGAGTTTGTGTTTATAGAGGACTTCCCGCCCCCACCTACCGTCAGCCAATCATGTCAATGCGGAGCTATACAGCACAATACGGAGCCCTCCACATTGTTACAAAATTTGGGAGGCGCACGGCGATGCGGTACAGAGCTCGATTAAGCTCTGCAATTGTATCATACCCTCAGTACTCAGCATCTGGATCGTAATACCGGAGCAATCATAAATTGGCTTTTAGTGGTTGAGGTAGGAGCTAGGGTATAGGGAACATGGGCATAGGGGTTAGAGTGTAGTGTATAAGGTAATGTCCACTCACAGCCTTTAGCTGCTTGCCCTGTCGTATCTGTTCGAGGAGACCGTCTCGGCCGGTGCTGGTGGAAACGGGCCTCTCCTTCTGCTCCACCTTCTTCAGCGGAGCCCCCTCCCTGATCTGGCTCAACAGGGCTGAGGGCTTACCAGCACCACCACCCCCTCCATCAGCTTCCAGCAGCATGGGTGGGGGAGGAGGGCCGGGAGGCGGGGGAGGAGGAGGGGGTGCTCCGGAACCCATACCTGCTGGGGCGGAGGGAGGCGGGGGAGGAGGTGGGGCATGGGGAGCCAGGGAGGCATGGGAAGGCTGGGGAGGAGGGGGCAGAGGGCCTCTGGTTGGGGGTGGGGGTGGAGCTCCCATGCCTGTTCTGGAGGGGGGAGGTGGTGGTGGGGCTGAGGTGGGTGCTCTGGAGGGGGGAGGAGGGGGAGGTGCGCCCCTTCCCCTGATGGGTGGGGGCGGGGGGCCGGATGTCTGGTGTGGGGGAGGGGGTGGTGGTCCACCTCTGGAAGGAGGGGGTGGGGGGGCTGGACCAGAGAGAAGATAAATTATTTTTGCATGGAATCGACTATTGCATATATACACATTCTGAGCCTACTGTCCACTTCACAACATGCTTTCAATTCTAGAAGAACCTCAAGAGGAAAGGCAGCAATAAATACAGCTCAATTGCTGGTATGACAGCATGCAGTAATGACTGTAGTCACTAGGGACAGCTATGCTTCATGTTATTCTTCTCAACTAACCCAGAAACTCAAAACAAAAGCTCTGTGGTAGCATAGCATTGACTAACATGATATTCTAAAGTCAAAAAGGCAAACATCTCTTCAGCACACTGCAAACTGACTCCTGGTCTGGTCTGTCAAGGTGGACATGTTAGATCCAGCCCAGGGTTGCACAGCTATGGGTCCTTCTCCACAAAGCGTCTGCGATTAAGAGTGCTGATCTAGGCTCTTTCCATAGAATCTTATTCATTATGATCTAGAAGAGAAAACAGAGCCTAGATCACCATTCCTACTCAAGATACCGGACAGAGACCCTGGTCTTCAAGGGCATCAGTCCTGAGGAACTCGGGGGGGCCTGAGTTGTGCACCCCTGTGTTAGACCAGGGATTCCCAAACTCTGGGTACTGGGGCCCCTTCCTGGGAGCACATTTTTGGGCGTTTGCCCTAGCACTACACAGCTGATTCAAATAATCATAGTTTAGGGCAACAAAACGTGCACACAGGACCCAGTTTGGGGAAACCCCATGTTAGACTTTGGGACAGAGATGAAACTACTCTTTTGTCCTACAGAGGTCAGAGTTAGTCTATCAGACAGCTTCCAGTCAGACTAATGCCACAGCAGCACCATGCAGAGATAAACCAACCTACCACACCACCTCGGAGGTGGAGGACCTGAGGAACACACGATGAACATTAGAGCACTAAACAATCTACATGGACTCTAGCACAGTTTAGGCTACAAGACAACTTGTTTGTCAGTCACTATGGATATTCTTCTGACAAACACAGAACCTAAAGCCCTTAGTTCTTCTCCCCCCCCGACTCTCACACACACACCTTGTCTGCGGAGCTCGATCTTGACTGCCTCCACGCCTCCCTTCTTCTCGATGAAGTCATAGATGACCTTGGAGGTCTCCTTGTCCTTCAGCTGGGCCTCAGAGATGCCACACATGTCAAACAGGTTCTTCAGCTCCGGGTCTAGGTTGTTCAACTGGAGGAGAAAAGAGAACACTGGGTTGGAACCACACTGTAACACTGGAAAAGAAACTAACAGGAATAGAACCAATGCTGGGTTAGAACCACTATCAGTTAGAACGTCACTCAGCACTTCAATTGGTTACAACTTAACTTAGCTTGAACCTCAATGGAGTTAGAACATCATTGGGATAAAACACTACTCAGTTAGAAACACATGTCAGAGCTGGCGGTCTCATGTTCAGATAAACTGCTCAGATGTTGGCACCTCTGTTGTAAACAGCCCCTGCATCGCCACCTGGTGGCTGAGGGGAACTGTGCCAGGTTGGCACTGCCCAGGCGGGAGAGTGGATTGAAGGCTGTGGGATTATATAAACCTGTGTAATCTAGTTCTGTGTGAATATCACATCTACTTTAAACCACTACTCTTGATCTCTGGGCAGAGACACAAAACAGCTTAGTTGGTTTAGTTTATGTAACTCAGGTTGTGTTCTTTGATGTAATGAATTACTGCTGTAAGGGGTATTCTTTCAATTTTCCTGTCAAACCATGTTAAAACACCCTACAGCTCTTTTCTTAAACTCGCTCATCTCTCTCTGTCCACTTAAGTTCTTGACAGTATTAAAGCTCTGAAACTCAAAAATCATTGAAATCTTATTTTAAAAATGTCAACAAATCATCCGGGTCCCAGTCTGTTCGATGCGCGTGTAGAACACCACGCAATAATTACTTATCCTTTTTTGGAAGCAACTGAATGGGTGACGCAGAAACAGGTTTACAAGGTCTCCTTGTGTAACCCTGGGCTGGCAGTGACTACTGCAGGGGGCTGAGAGGAGAGATGACATAATATTTCATATTTAATTCTGAGGAGAATCATGTCTGATGAACACGACATGAGAAATAAACAAGTTCTGAGCCTGAGAACTCGCAAGGGGGATAAACCCCCCCCCTCTTTCTCCCAGTAATACACATCCTCGGAGAAACCATCCCACTGTCCAGGCCTACTGGTTTGAGTTTGCAAGACCGGCATTTCACTGTACCTGTGCATGCGACATTAAAATGGAAAATGTCCCATACGTTATATGACAGAGGCTAGCTAGACCACCGCGTGAGAAGAGACAGATCGCAGGTCACATAGGATCTTCCCGTACCATTAGAAGTAGGGGATGATTCTACTAGTCAGATGCTACAGTGTAGACAACATCTCCTCAGTCAGAACCCAGTCTGTCGGTCAGTCATACTCACATCGAAGCCTGTGTTAGGGTCCCAGCCGACGTGGCCAACGTGCCTGGAAGGAAACACATGATCAGAGAGAGAGGAGTACAGAGCTTAAGGAAATGATCACACAGGCTACCTGCCTACTGGCTACCTGCCTACTGGCTACCTACCTACTGGCTACCTACCTACTGGCTACCTACCTACCTACTACACACACACACACAAAAACCCTAAACTCATACACAGAGGAAGTGTAAACTCTAAAAGTAGCCAAGCTAGAAAGTTAACTCCAAGCACATTTTCGCTAAGAGCAGCTGTTTAAACAAGGATGAATCATGTGTTGGCAAAAATGTATGTCTTGCCTTGGACACTGCACCCGCCACACGGTCAGGCTTTGAAAAAGCACCTGCGAATAGGCTGTCAAACACCCCAGAGACTGTAATTAGCTCAACATTAGGAGTTGAGAAATAAAGTTGGATAGAAAGATACTACTAATTCAAAATGTTTATACTGTTGTTGCTAGTGATATTCATAAAAACATATATCACCCCCCAACAAAATGATGCTGCCACCCCCATGCTTCACGGTTGGGATGGTGTTCTTTGGCTTGCGAGCCCCCCCCCCCTTTCCTCCAAACATAATGGTCATTTTGGCCAAACAGTTTCATCAGACCAGGGGACATTTCTCTAAAAACTATGATCTTTGTCCCCATGTGCAGTTGCCAACCGTAGTCAGGCCTTTTTATGGCGGTTTTGGAGCAGTGGCTTCTTCCTTGCTGAGCGGCCTTTCAGGTTATGCAGATATAGGACTCGTTTTACTGTGGATATAGATACTTTTGCACCTGTTTCCTCCAGCATCTTCACGGGGCCCTTTGCTGCTGTTCTGGGATTGATTTGCCCTTTACACACCCAAGTACGTTCATCTCTTGGAGACAGAACGCGTCTCCTTCCTGAGTGGTATGACGGCTGAGATTTAATATTTGAGATCAGATGACCTGGCCTCCACTATCACGCAACCAAATTGAGATGGTTTTTGATGAGTTGGACTGCAGAGTGAAGGAAAAGCAGCCAACAAGTGCTCAGCATATGTGGGAACTGTCATCAAGGCAATGGTTGGATACTTTGCACAATCTAAAATATATTTTGATTTGGTTACGAGATGATTCCATGTGTTATTTCATAGTTTTGATGTCTTCACTATTATTCTACACCGTGGAAAAGAGTATAAAGAAACCCCTTTGAATGAGTAGGTGTCAGAACTTTTGACTGGTACTGTGTATATATACACACACACACACACACACACACATATATATTTTTTTTCTCCCATAGTCCCGTGCAATACCGGAGGGTGGACCCCTGCTTAAATACACCTGGTTTACACTACTTCAGTAAGCCAGTACTATAGTATTGACTACCAGTGTCCTAGTCCTAAAAACACAGGACATATAATCCTCGCATCAATCATGCCAGATACATATTACATGAGATTAAAAATATGTCCACGATTTTAAAAAGTCCCATCAACTCTTTGCCACACATTAACACATGGCAGTATGGCTAGAGGTACTCCTCTATACATTAGCCATTCAATACACCCTAGATGACCCCAACGGGCCACATCCTAACTTGACATACACAGAACTAGATGTTCCCCACAAATCTAATCTCATGTGAGGATTCAACCCACACTGTGGGCTTGAGAATGACCCTTACTGCTCAGGTGTGACACAAAAAAAGAGCCGAATTTAAAAACAAAATACACCTAAAATAGAACAGAATGAAATAGAACATAACAGAATATAACAATCATATAGAACAGAATAGAGAGTAATACATGAGAATGGAATGGTAAACTCACTGGAAGTTGCTGGGCGTTCCGATGTCTGCCTTGGTCAGCTTCTTGCCCTTCTTTCCCTTCACCTTCTTCTCCTTCTTGTTGTTGTTGAAGCTGCTGCTCACCATGTTAGTCTGAGAGGTGTGTCCGTGGAACCGTGACACAGTGTTGATCTCTGGGTTCTTGATGTCCACCGTGGCCATGGGCAGGGCCGGGCCTGGGGGGGGGGGGGAGAAGAGAGTCAGAACTACAGTACCCACAACGCAACAGGCCCGGAGAGTCTTGGTCTGGGGGAGACCAGAGTCTCAGATCTAGGTAGTTTAACATACTGGATTACAATAGAGACTTTTGACATTTCATTAATGGAGGTCTACTCCATCGTTGACGCGTCCTCCTCCAATTAGTTCGATGAGAGGGCACACAGGGTGACACAGTGCGTTGCCTTTTAACACCTGGAGAGTTCAGCCAGCGTCACAACACACAATCTGCTGCTGAGATCACATTACATTCTCACTAAGCACTCCTCGTGTACAACCATCTCCTCTCGAATGCCTCCCATTAGGCTTAGGACAGTCAGAGAGATGTGTCTGCTAACCAACGCACAGCAGATAAGAAAAACGACTACCACACTGACTGGATGAGATGCGTGTGGAAACCTCACACGGAATAATATTGCCACTGCCTGCGGCTCACACGTCCTGTGACACCCACACAGCGGTCAAACCAAACTGAATTCTACGGACACGAGTGTCCTGACTCCTCAGCCACCTACCTCTGTGGCTCGAGTCCCCACGGGGACTCTTTCTGACCGAGGGACTACAGTCACAGGGAGTTCCGTCCCCCTTCCTCCCACCTCTGTCCCCCTTACACCCTCCGGCAGCTGCTGTGTTGACGTCCAGAAGCATTTCACCCACAACGCTGCAGGCCTGGTCCCCGTGGCGTAGCGAGAGGCGGTTGGTAGGGTCAGAGGGGGGCGCATATAGTTCCTCCTGGGGAAGGATCAGGCAGTGGAGGGTGGAGAGACACCCTCCTGGATGGATCCCTCCTCCTCCCCCCTCAGATAGGTCCTCAGAGGGAGAGGACAGGAAGGTGGTACAGAACATCATCACAGAGCGATGGAGGCAGCATGGGGGGGGCAAGACTACGTGGTGCCCAGTCCTGGGCTATAGAGAGATCTCTTGGTCCTGAGAATCAGAGAGACATCCCGAGAGGAACACAGGGTGTGCGAGCCACAGAACCAACTCCAGGATTCAGATCCAGAGAACCAGGTGGAGGAGCAACCAGAGAGATCAAGAGAGGAGACTGAGCAGGGTACGGACCAGACAGACAGCAGGCAGAGCCAGGCAGACTAAGACCCTCCGGCTAAGTGAGGTGCCTAGGGTTTGGGAAAATGCCACAGCAACAGCTGGCCCCGCCTCCAAACTGAGTACTCTCTCCTCCCCTTCACAACAGGGAGCACTGCCAGGTCCCATCTCTGAGCCTGACTCTTTCCCTTACTCTCTCATCCCTTCCCTTCTGCTTTTCTCCACCAGCAGGCCAAACCACACCCCCAACTCCAGCCCACCTCTAATCCCAGCAAATCACAATGATGCTGGATTTTACATAACCATTAATGCCCACTGCTAATCCACCATAATCCCTGAGGTTCTCTTAAACATGATGAATCTACATCAGAGAGAGAGGCTGGCTGGGTGGGTGGGAGGCAGGACTCAAGAGACGGCATGGAGAAAGGAGGAGAGATGGTGTGAGAAAACGGGAGAGAGCGAGAGCGATAAGGAGCGGGAGAGGTGAATGTGAGAGGGCATTCAAGGCAACGAAAACTGGAACCTTCCGGGTGAACACAGTTAATTCCGCAGACACACACTAGTGAGTCATACGCAAACAAACCCGGTAGCACATCCATCTGCCCAATTTGGATCTGGCTGTGCCCTCTTCCTATCCGCAGGGTTATTCTCACCTGTCATTACTGCAGACAGAACACACAATGCCAACCAGACCACAATGTTGTCTGTATGGGCAAAGCCCAAGCCATGCCAGTCTGGCTTGGGCACTATGCACGGGAGTAATAAACTTGACCACTGCTACTCTAACTTCCGTGATGCATACAAAGCCCGCCCTCACTTCGGCATATCTGACCACAATGCCATCTTGATCCTACCGTCTTATAGGCAGAAATTCAAACAGGATGTACCAGTGACTAGAACCATTCAATGCTGGTCTGACCAATCGGAATCCACGCTTCAAGATTGTTATGATGACTGGGATATGTTCCGGTCAGCCTCAGAGAGTAACATCGTCCTATACTCTGACTCGGTGAGTGAATTTTTAAAAGGAAGTGCATTGGAGAGGCTGTACCCACTGTGCCTATGAAAACCTTCCCCAACCAGAAACCGTGGATGCATGGCGGCATTCGCGCAAAACTGAAAGCGCAAACCACCCAATTTAACCATGGAAAGAGGACTGGGAATATGGCTGAATATAAACATTGTAGTTATTCTGGTGTGTTTATGGACATATTCAATTGCTCCCTATCTCAGTCTGCTGTCCCATACTCCATTTGCAGCAAATTAATGCCGTGCAGACCTTTGGCATTCTAGTTGTCAATTTGTTGAGGTACTCTAAAGAGATTTCACCCCATGCTTCCTGAAGCACCTCCCACAAGTTAGATTGGCTTGATGGGCACTTCTTACGTACCATACAGTCAAGCTGCTCCCACAACAACTCAATAGGGTTGAGATCCGGTGACAGTGCTGACCACTCCATTATAAACAGAATATCAGCTGACTGTTTCTTCCCTAAATAATTCTTGCACAGTTTGGAGCTGTGCTTTGGGTCATTGTTCTGTTGTAAGAGGAACGCGCCGTCCACAGGGTATGGCATGACATTGTAAAATGGAGTGATAGCGAACTTGAAGGAGGAAGGATTTTACCCTGTACAAATCTCAGATACTCAACTAGTCTAAAGGCCAATTTTATTGCTTCTTTAAATCAACAGAAGTTTTCAGCCATTCTAACAATTGCAAAGGGGTTTTCTAGTGATCAATTAGCCTTTTAAAATGAGAAACTTGGATTAGCTAACACAACGTGCCATTGGAACACAGGAGGGATGGTTGCTGATAAATGGGCCTCTGTACTCCTTGGTAGATATTCCATTATTAGTAGTATTTTTTTTTTTAAATCAGCCATTTCCACCTACAATAGTAATTTAAAGCATTAATAAATGTCTACACTGTATTTCTGATCAATTTCATGTTATTTTAACGGACAAAACATTTGCTTATCTTTCAAAAAACAGGGACATTTCTAAGTGAACGCAAACTTTTGAACGGTAGTGTATATACTATATTTTATACCATCTATTGCACCTTGCCTACGCCGCTCAGCCATACATTTATATGTACATATTCTCATTCACCCCTTTCAGATGTGTGTATTCGGCAGCAGTTGGGGAATTGTTAGATTACTTGTTTGATATTACTGCAGTGTCGGAACCAGAAGCACTTCGCTACACCCGCATTAACATCTGCTAACCATGTGATTGTGACCAATAACATTTGATTTGATCAACCCTCAGGGGACAGGATAGGTCTAGGCCGCGCCATGCAAAAACATCAACCCTCAGCAATCTGTTTACAGGTCACCGCTATGATGAAGAGAAAATGTCACCAATTCTGACCCCCCCCCTTTCCTCTACCCCTACACCACAACTCCTTCCGTTCCACATGGACATTGCTATGAGTGTTAGGGGACTGGGGTAGTGTGAGTGCTGTGCAGTAACTAACATTAGCAGCTGAATTAAATCCTCTTAGCCTGATTAAGCAGAGCAGGGATTGACACCGTCTGTCCACCCAGTCAGACCAGTACAATACTATGGGGAGCCAGGCAGAGCAAACTAGCTGAAGTCCAATAGTATGCACTGTTGCCAAGCGATGCCAAGGAGTGCTATGAAAGTGTGCCACTGTACTGTTCCACAACAGCAAATCTACATGACCAGTTCAGAGAGCATCTCTAAAAGAGCTTTCGACTGCTATAGTATCTGTACAATTGGGGAAAGCTCTGGTACCAAGTGACATGAACCGTATCACCCCCCAGCCTGTCTGGGTGCTGATGAGAGGGGATTTGAGCATGAGATGCCGCTTATATGCTACAAGGTTATTTTATTTATATTTATATATATATCTTATCTATAGCTGAGTGATCTACTGTGAATGTAGGCTGACTATTCATATGGCCTGGTTTGGAGTATGAGTGCTGTTACAGGTTTGGTATTTTCAGATTGAGGGGAGGGATCTGCTCAACGTCCCTGTGGAACTGGCTTTCTGGAGAGTGTGTGTGTGCAGAATACCTAAAGCATGTCCTGTATAGTGGATCTATGTACTTAGAAATTGCCTCTCACCACTGATGCTACAGTCAGATATACAGTACGTCCATGCCCTTTTTGGTTAAGATTAAGACTGGGGAAAGGTCATCTGTTAGCCAGGGGCTTGAGAGAGGTGTTCACTCTAAGACCCTGCTATCAGGGGATTATCCAATGGCTTTTCACTGGAAACATTCAATCAAAGCCATGTGGGGAAGTCGGGGAGTGACAATTGTGTTTGTGGAGGAATATTTTAAGTCAAATCATTTCTGGGTTGTTTAAAAGCGTAGTGTGTACATCAATTTCTGATTAAAATAAAAATTATTTTCAGAGTGAATTTCATGAAGGACCTACCATTTTGACCTGGAGGGTCACGTCTCTTTTCTGTAAAACAAAATGTATAGAATTAAACTCCTGTATAGTGCTGTGTGTTAGTGTTAGTGAAAGGGAGAGGTGAGGGATTGGTATGGAGTGACAGGTGACTGAAGTGCACGGATCAAAGAGGAACTCTTCTGCAACAAGGGGGTGGTTCGGACCGAGTTAGTTTATAAGCAGCAGGGGTGTATGTGTGTGTGTGGATTAATCGTCAAGCGCAGGTGTACGAGTTAGTAATTTACCAGAACGATCACAGGCAGACTGACAAAACTGAGCTCAGATCTAAAAGAGTTGAGGACCATCATTCATACAGAGACTGCATAGACTATTGCTGGTTTGGGACAGAGGGCAAACAGTCTTGACCTTGTTACTAAAGCAAGCTTATTTCTAGGAGCACTTCAGGAGCACTGTTGCCCCTGGACACTGGTCTTAGCTGATCACAGGTTTATGTTAAGGATTAGAGGTCAACCGATTAATCGGCATGGCTGATTAATTAGGGCCGATATCAAGTTGTACGAGTTAGTAATTTACCAGAACGATCACAGGCAGACTGACAAAACTGAGCTCAGATCTAAAAGAGTTGAGGACCATCATTCATACAGAGACTGCATAGACTATTGCTGGTTTGGGACAGAGGGCAAACAGTCTTGACCTTGTTACTAAAGCAAGCTTATTTCTAGGAGCACTTCAGGAGCACTGTTGCCCCTGGACACTGGTCTTAGCTGATCACAGGTTTATGTTAAGGATTAGAGGTCAACCGATTAATCGGCATGGCTGATTAATTAGGGCCGATATCAAGTTGTTTTCATAACAATCGGTAATTGGCATTTTTGGATGCCTATTATGGCAGGTTATGTTGCACTCCACGAGGAGACTGCATGGCAGGCTGACCACCTGTTACGCAAATGCAGCAAGGAGCAAAGGTAAGTTGCTAGCTAGCATTAAACTTATAATTCTTTTTTTAAATCAATCTTCACATAATCACTAGTTAACTACACATGGTTGATGATATTACTAGGTTAACTAGCTTGTCCTGCGTTGCAAATAATCAATGCGGTGCCGGTTAATTTATCATCGAATCGCAGCCTACTTCGCCAAACAGGTGATAATTTAACAAAAGCACACTCGTTGCACAAATGTACCGAACCATAAACATCAATGCCTTTCTTAAAATCAATACACAGAAGTATATTTTTTTTTAAACGTGCATATTTAATTCAGAGAAATTCAGGTTAGCAGGCAATAGTAACTAGGGAAATTGTGTCACTTCTCGTGTTCTTTACAAGTAGAATCAGGGTATATGCAACAGTTTGGGCCACCTGCCTCGTTGCAAACTAATTTGCCAGAATTTTACATAATTATGACATAACATTGAAGGTTGTGCAACGTAATAGCAATATTTAGACTTAAGGTTGCCACACGTTTGATAAAATACGTAACGGTTCCATATTTCACTGAAAGAATAAACATTTTGTTTTCAAAATGATAGTTTCCGGATTTGACCATATTAATGACCTAATGCTCGTATTTCTGTGTGTTTATTATATTATAATTAGGTCTATGATTTGATATAGCAGTCTGACTGAGCGGTGGTAGGCAGCAGCAGGCTCGTCAGCATTCATTCAAACAGCACTTTCCTGCGTTTGCCAGCAGCTCTTATCAATGCTTGAAGCACAGCTCTGTTTCTGTCTTCAAGCCTATCAACTCCCGATATTATGCTGCAATACTATAGTGCCTATAAGAACATCCAATAGTCAAAGGTATATGAAATACAAATGGTGGAGAGAGAAATAGTCCTATAATAACTACAACCTAAAACTTCTTATCTGGGAATATTAAAGAATCATGTTAAAAGGAACCACCAGCTTTCATATGTTCTCATGTTCTGAGCAAGGAACTTAAAACATTGGGTTTTTTACATGCCAATTATTGCACTTTCACTTTCTCCTCCAACACTGTTTTTGGATTATTTAAAACAAACTGAACATGTTTCATTTATTTGAGACTGATTGATTTTATTTATGTATTATATTAAGTTAAAATAAAAGTGTTCATTCAATATTGCTGTAATTGTCATTATATATATAAAAACATAATAGTCGGCCGATTAATTGGTATCGGCTATTTTTTGGTGGTCCAATAATCGATATCGGCATTGAAAAATCATAATCGGTCGACCTCTAGTTAGGATTTCAGAGAGGGTAAAGCTGATTCTAGATCCGCTCCCCTTCTACCGGAGGTAACGGTGGGCCAGAGAGAGAAAGGAAGAGAGCGAGAGAGAAAGGAAGAGAGCGAGAGAGAAAGGAAGAGAGCGAGAGAGAAAGGAAGAGAGCAAGAGAGAAAGGAAGAGAGCGAGAGAGAAAGGAAGAGAGCGAGAGAGAAAGGAAGAGAGCGAGAGAGAAAGGAAGAGAGCGAGAGAGAAAGGAAGAGAGCGAGAGAGAAAGGAAGAGAGCGAGAGAGAAAGGAAGAGAGCGAGAGAGAAAGGAAGAGAGCGAGAGAGAAAGGAAGAGAGCGCTGTCAATTGAACAATTAGGAAGTAAAGGAGATGGCAGATAAAGGTGAGATCCATATATCTCAAAATGGAGAGGACCTGTCCAATCATTAGCAGACCGGGCTGAGATCAGAGGAGAGGAGATGGTTTTAATAGAGGTCCGAGGTCAGTAGAATCAAAGATGGCGTCGGTAGTCACCAGATTTTCTCTGTCGTCTCCCCAGCAGGTCTCCCACGGCGACCCGGAAATGCTTGGCCTCCTCCTCGCTTGCGAAGTTCAGTCCCATCTGGCACGACTACACACACGCACGCACGCCCACACACACAAATACGCACGCCCACAAACGCAGGAAGTAGAATGTCATAAGAACGAACTAACACTGCAAGCTTGAAAAAACAGCACACACACACACAGGTTTTTGCCATAAACAAATGGCCATGTGATGTGAAAGGACTTGGCTGGAGCAAGATATATCAAGTACATAGAGAAAGGTATAACTCACATCTCCTGCGAACGTGAAGAAGTAAGATTTGGAAACTGTGATTGAGAAGTTGTTGTAGAGTTCCTGCTCAAACACGGTTTTACCCTCCTGTGGAGGGAGAGAGAGAGAGAGTGGATATGTTTTATTGTCACATAGGTGCAGTGAAATGGGTTTTACAGGGTCAGCCATTGTAGTGCGGGACACTCGGAGCAAATTATGATTAAGTGCCTTGCTCAACGGCACTTCAACAGATTTAGTGTGTGTGTCTCTCTCATCTCTATAGTAAAGGACATAGTAAAGGTGCTCTATAGTAAAGGTGCTGCCGTGTCCCCGAGTTGGTGTGTGTTTTGTGTGTGAACTAAACCCACCTTGATGTCAAACACCCTGATAAAGTAGGATCGTGCTGGGTTGTCTTTGACCAGACAGGCCACACCACAGCACCTCTTGGTCCAGGCTGAGTTCCTGTCTGCTGCGTATACCTGCACCACCGCAGAACACAGCGACTGCAGAGTGAGAGAGAGCGACAGAGAGAGGCACAAGGGGTTAATGAATGATGTGATGAGAGTATAGTACTCCTAATACAAGGAATGAAGGCACTAACGAAACCACTCTGGATGAGAGCATCTGCTGAATGAGTAAAATGTAAAATAGATGGAATAGGGATTTAACCCACAAAGACCCACAAACAGTCTGTGTTTTACAGTGAGTGTTTTTTTTAAGTAAAAAAACAAACAGAGGTATTTGACCTCAATGGAATCAACTTTCTAGTAAAAAAAAAAAGGTACACTCAAGGATCCAAGTAAACACAATATCAGGCCGATTTCTACAACAACTAAGAGTGTGGAAGCGCGTGGCTAAACTTCTCTGCTGTTTTGTTCCCGTAGCGGTCATGCTGAAACTGTGTGAAGCGCACCTGCGCAGATACTCTGCGACTGCGCAAATGTTTGCATCGCGCTCATCTCAAAGTCCGCGGATCTGCTCAGGGCAACCTCATCTCACCAAGTCGACCTTTAAATCAAGGTCAGAAAATAATGTATGCGCAGAAACACTACTACAGAGGTGTGACAGCACTGGCAGAGTTTAGACTACCGCAGCGTGGTTCATTTCTCAGCAGGAATAAAGTCACCCTGTCCTCGTGTGTGTGTGTGGTGTGTGTGTACACACCAGTACTGTCCTCTGTATGGCTTACTGACATCTAGGCAGTCTACTCACGCAGGATGGTAAAAGTAGCCTGCCAAGCAAATGGGTCTTCCAAATGGACAATGACCCCGAGCATTCTTCCAAAGTTGTGGCAAAATGACTTAAGTACAACAAAGTCAAGGTATTGGAGTGGCCATCACAAAGCCCTGACCTCAATCCTATAGAAATATTGTTGGCAGAACAGAAGAAGCGTGTGGGAGCAAGGAGGCCTACAAACCTGACTCAGTTACACCAGCTCTGTCAGGAGGAATGGGCCAAAATTCACCCAACTTATTGTGGGAAGCTTGTGGAAGGCTACCCGAAACGCTTGACCCAAGTTTAAATTGTTTAAGGCAATGCTACCAAATACTAATTGAGTGTATGTAAACCTCTGACCAACTGGGAATGTGATGAAAGAAATATAAGCTGAAATAAATCTTGACATTTCACATTCTTAAAATAAAGTGATCTTAACTGATCTAAAAACAGGGAATTTTTACTAGGATTAAATGTCAGTGAAAAACTGAGTTTAACCTCTTACATCTATGGGGGCGCCAATCCATTATTGGATTAAAAAAACGTGCCCGTTTTAAGCGCAATATTTTGTCACAAAAACATGCTCGACTGTGCATATAATTGACAGCTTTGGAAAGAGAACACTGACGTTTCCAAAACTGCAAAGATATTGTCTGTGAGTGCCCCAGAACTGATGCTACAGGCGAAACCAAGATGAAACTTCAAACAGGAAATGAGCAGGATTTGAGGCTCTGTTTTTCATTGTCTCCTTATATGGCTGTGAATGCGCAAGGAATGAGCCTGCCCGATCTATCGTTTCCCCAAGGTGTCTGCAGAATTGTGACGTATTTGTAGGCATATCATTGGAAGATTGACCATAAGAGACTACATTTGCCAGGTGTCCAGGTTTTTTTGGTACCCAAACGTGATGTACAAAACGGAGCGATTTCTCCTACACAAAGAATCTTTCAGGAAAAACTGAACATTTGCTATGTAACTGAGAGTCTCCTCATTGAAAACATCCAAAGTTCTTCAAAGGTAAATGATTTTATTTCAATCCTTTTCTGGTTTTTGTGCAAATATTGCCTGCTAAATGCTACGCTAAATGCTACACTAGCTATCAATACTCTTACACAAATGCTTGGTTTGCTATGGTTCAAAAGTATATTTTGAAAATCTGAGATGACAGTGTTGTTAAGAAAAGGCTAAGCTTGAGAGATAGCATATTTATTTCACTTAATTTGCGATTTTCATAAATAGTTAACGTTACGTTATGCTAATGAGCTTGAGGCTATAACTGGATACAGGTTTTTTTTCATAGCCAAACGTGAACAAAACGGAGCGATTTGTCCTACACAAATAATATTTTTTGAAAAACTGAACATTTGCTATCTAACTGAGAGTCTCCTCATTGAAAACATCTGAAGTTCTTCAAAGGTAAATGATTTTATTTGAATGGTTTTCTTGTTTTTGTGAAAATGTTGCTGGCTGAATTCTAGGCTTATAGCTATGCTAGCTATCAATACTCTTACACAAATGCTTGTTTAGCTATGGTTGAAAAGCATATTTTGAAAATCTGACATGACAATGTTGTTAACAAAAGTCTAAGCTTGAGAGCAAATATATTTATTTCATTTGCGATTTTCATGAATAGTTAACGTTGCGTTATGCTAATGAGCTTGAGGCTATAAATAGGATCCCGGATTGCTCGACGCAAGAAGTTAAACGTATTTGGCTAAGGTGTATGTAAACTTCCAACTTCAAATGTCAGTACAAACACCCCTGAGTCAATATTTTGTAGAAGCACCTTTGGCATCAATTCCAGCTGTGAGTCTTTCTGGGTAAATCTCTAAGAGCTTTGCACACCTGGATTGTGCAACATTTGCCCATTATTATTTTCAAAATTCTTCAAGCTCTGTCAAATTGATTGATGATCATTGCTAGACAAACATTTGAGGTCATGTCATAGATTTTTTTCAAGTAGATTTAAGTAGATGCACTATTGTAAAGTGGCTGTTCCACTGGATGTCAGAAGGTGAATTCACCAATTTGTAAGTCGCTCTGGATAAGAGCGTCTGCTAAATGACTTAAATGTAAGTCAAAACTAACTTGTCCACTCAGGAACACTCGTTGTCTTCTTGGTAGGCAACTCCCATTGTAGATTTGGCCCTGTGCTTTAGCTATTGTCCTTCTCAAAAGTGAATTAAATCTCCCAGTTTCTGGTGGAAAGCAGACTGGTTACAGGTTTTCCTCTAGGACTTTGCCTGTGCTGAGCTCTATTCCTGTTGTTTACGAAGCATGTGACAAATATACATGTACATGTCTATTTACACACACAAAGGTATGCAGACACCCCTTCAAATTAGTGGAGTCGGCCATTTCAGTCACACCCATTGCTGACAGGTGTATAAAATAAGAACGAGCACACAGCCATGCAATCTCCATTGACAATGTCAGTAGACTGGCCTTACTGAAGAGCTCAGTGACTTTCAACGTGGCACCATCATAGGATGCCACCTTTCCAACAAGTCAGCTTGTCAAATCTCTGCCCTGGTCAACTGTAAGTGCTGTTATTGTGAAGGGGAAACGTCTAGGAGCAACAAGGGCTCAGCCATGAAGTGGTAGGCCAGACAAGTTTACAGAACGGGACCACCGGGTGCTGAAGCATGTAAAAATGGTCTGTCATTGGTTGCAACACTAACTACAGAGTTCCAAACTACCTCTGGACGAAACGTCATCACAATAACTATTCGGCGGGAATTGTATGAAACGGGTTTCCATGGCCGAGCAGCCGCACACAAACTTAAGATCAGCATGCGCAATGCCAAGCGTCGGCTGGAGTGTTGCAAAGCTCGCCACCATTGGATCAGTGGAAACAAATCTGGGTTTGGCGGATGCCAGTGCCAACTGTAAAGTTAAGTGAAGGAGCAATGATGGCCTGGGGCTGTTTTTCATGGTTTGGACTAAGCCCCTTAGTTCCAGTGAAGGGAAATCTTAATGCTTCAGCATACAGTAACATTCTAGATGATTCTGTGCTTGCACCTTTGTGGCAACAGTTTGGGGAAGGCCTTTTCCTGTTTCAGGATGACAATGCCCTCATGCACAAAGCAAGGTCCATACTGAAATTGTTTGTTGAAATCGGTGTTGAAGAACTTGACTGGCCTGCACAGAGCCCTGACCTCAACCCCATTTAACACCTTTGGGATGAATTAGAACGCCGACTGCGAGCCAGGCCCAATCGCCCAGCATCAGTGCCCAACCTCAATAATGCTCGTGGCTGAATGAAAGCAAGTTCCAGCGGAAATGTTCCAACATCTAGTGAAAAACCTTCCCAAAAGAGTGGAGGCTGTTATAGCAGCAAAGGTAGGACCAACTCCATATTAATGCTCAAGATTTAGGACTGAGGTGTTCAATGACCAGGTGTTCACATACATTACATGACCAAAAGTATATTTTAATGCAATCATCTCCGGTTTCATTTAAAAGCTTTTCATCCTTCACTTGTTTGTAACAAATGCAAAGGTTTGCAGTCAAACTTTGTTCTGAATTTATCATTGATCACAATCAGACAGATAAACATATTGATTCTATGTTTAGCAGAGATCTTCTGTGAATAAAGTGACGCAGAAGGGTGGGGAAAAAAGCCGCTAACGACACTTAGCTGTTTTACGAGTGGTCTTAGGCCGTCGGTAAATAACGAGCACTTTCAAGTGCAACTTCAGTAACAAAGGTTTTGGGAAACAGCACGGAGATTTACCGATGCTCCTACGAAAGTTCTAACAGCGAACTTAGCCTTAAAATGCTTTTGGGAAACGGGGCCAAGGTCCTTCCCCGAGTTTACTAGCCTCGTCGCAGAGGGGTTCAGGCCCATTGCCCTGTAGATGAAAGGCAGGCCAGAGCATAAAGTGGTAAACCATGTTTACTAGAAAACCTAGTAGCTAACTACAAACAGATGGGCTGTGCAGGGTCTGGGGACAGCCTACATTTCAAAGAAAGCAATATCTGTCTGTGCTCATCTAGTGGGCTGTGCTACCGCAGTGAGGTCACAGAGCTGAGCTGTATCATCCATCAGCCTCTCCAGCTCTGATCACCAGCGGCAGCCAGAACGAGCCCCGCTGGCCACAGGAGGCACCCAGTCCCAGTGACATCATCAAAGCTCGCCATGGCACCACTCTCCAGGCTGCTGGTGCTACTACACACTACAGCCAGTGGGACTGTAGAGGGCTCACAGGGGGAAATAAACAGGATGTTGAATGCACGACAACTGTGCATCATTCATCCATCCATGTCCTGACAGTATTTCCCATTTATCCTAAAAAGTGGGATAGGGTAGGAATGTCTGGGGTTGGGAAGGACAGAAAGAGGGGGAAATTCAGAATGGAGTTGAGAAGGAGTAGACACTGATAAGGGGAGGCAGTGGCCCAGAGTAGGGCCGATAAGGGGAGGCAGTGGCCCAGAGTAGGGCCGGTAAGGGGAGGCAGTGGCCCAGAGTAGGGCCGGTAAGGGGAGGCAGTGGCCCAGAGTAGGGCCGGTAAGGGGAGGCAGTGGCCCAGAGTAGGGCCGGTAAGGGGAGGCAGAGGCCCAGAGTAGGGCCGGTAAGGGGAGGCAGAGGCCCAGAGTAGGGCCGGTAAGGGGGAGGCAGAGGCCCAGAGTAGGGCCGGTAAGGGGAGGCAGAGGCCCAGAGTAGGGCCGGTAAGGGGAGGCAGAGGCCCAGAGTAGGGCCGGTAAGGGGAGGCAGAGGCCCAGAGTAGGGCCGGTAAGGGGAGGCAGAGGCCCAGAGTAGGGCCGGTAAGGGGAGGCAGAGGCCCAGAGTAGGGCCGGTAAGGGGAGGCAGAGGCCCAGAGTAGGGCCGGTAAGGGGAGGCAGAGGCCCAGAGTAGGGCCGGTAAGGGGAGGCAGAGGCCCAGAGTAGGGCCGGTAAGGGGAGGCAGAGGCCCAGAGTAGGGCCGGTAAGGGGAGGCAGAGGCCCAGAGTAGGGCCGGTAAGGGGAGGCAGAAGTGGGGAAAGAGTGGGAACAGGGAAAAGGTTGGGAAGGAGAGTATGTGGTAAAGATCAAAAGGCAAGTTTTTGCCACTCCTGCACAAAACACTGAAGGAGGTCGACTACCGCACTTCCTGCTGGAGAGGACTGCTGCTCAGGCAGTCTCTCACACACACGAATTGGATAGCTTCCAACTCTAGCCTGGTGCTGATAGTAAAAAGTGAAGCAGTAGGAATACCAATGAGTTGAATGTCAGTAAAGCCACAGCAACCCAGGTTGGACCTCTCACATGTGTGATTCATCATCTGGCAGGGCCCTGCGTTTCAGAGTTTGCGGCTCACTGTTTGTATGTATGAATGACTGAAAGAGAGGAGAGAGACACTGAGCTGAAATCCACTGACAGCTCTGATTCCAAGTAGCATATAACAGCAACGTCTCAACAGGCAACTTGGGTATTAGACATTAGCTTCCGGCTCAGCTAGCATAACATTACTTGCCTTAAACGAATGGAATTAAACTAAAGGTTAAACACAGAAGCCAGGGTCTGTTCAGTTCTCTGTGGAGGAAGAGAAAAGACTGCAGCAGCAATAATGAGTTCCTGCATTTTCATCTCGAGCTACGTGAGACCACTACATAACAAGCAATCACTCACCTCTCCTGGATTTTAACAAGATTTTTTTTCAAGAGGAGAGAGGGCAGGAATGTTCCTCACGCAACTGCCTGGGCTGTGTCACATGGTGAGTGACATGGCCTGGATGTCTGTGGAATGACGTCATTGGCTGTGTATGCAGGTGTACAACACATGTGCAGAGACACGTGGGACAGGTATGACTGACTGACAGGTAGGAGGCGGGACTCTCTTCTGGCCCACCACGTGAGCAGTAGGAAGTAAGTTAAGACTACTTCCTCCACACCACCTGAGCCTACTTTGTGAACATGGCAACGGCAACATGACTCAAAGCCAGATCATACGGGGAAGTAAAGGGTGTGGTAATGTGGCATGGGAAGGATACTACCAAAACAGAAAACATCTACTCTCGAGAAACTGTCGGCTCAACCACCGTAGGGAACCTGTGCGAGCAGTATCCGTCTTCACACGGGGCAGAAACCTGCCAAGAAGCCATACTTAGTTTCAAACATTACGCAACACATCCTGACCTATATCCACGAGGAAATCTGATTAAACCACATGCCCGATGAACTGATTAACAACATTAAATGGCGTCCAATTGTATCAAACCAACCTGGTGTTTACAGGAAGCTCATACCTGTATGGAGAGTGAAATAAGGGGCGGGTGCATTCTCATCTGATGACAATTAGTTAACCACCCAAGGCTAGCCAGGTAGTTTATTGACATACACCCCAGTGTGTCAACTTGATCTAAAAAAAAACAGCGAATAGATACTGTACTGTTTTGTTGACATAAGTGTAGGTTACAATTCTATTGTACATTACACCAATTTAAAATACCCAAGGTTAAAGAGTGCAATCAATGCAGATCATATTTCAAGAGGACACATTGCTTCTATTGAAATATAATTTTCTGGAAGTGTCAATTGATAACAAAACGCGTTATATAATATCCATTTCAGGCCGTCACATTAAATAGCGCCTTGCTCAGCAGAGATAATTTGCCAGTGATACAATGTAACGCTACATTGGACACATTCTTCACTGATTGCTGCATCTCCAAAACCCGAGGAGAGCAGTCAACTGAATTGAATCGTGTGATTGCCTATGAGAAAGTATCGTGTGGACAGCAGAACAATGAATGGCAAGTGTTGTAGCATGCCAGACAGATTGTTCCGAACACACAGGCGGCTTCCGAAATCTGCCAAGGCATTATGCAACGCTGGTACGAATAATAATTCGTAGCCGGGTTGATGGGTTTGCCAGATCCAAACACTGGCCTTGGTCTAGGCCAACAAAACCGAGGAGCACATTCTTGTTAAGTGGTTTACCTCGTATGGGTGTTTCCATGCTATGCAGGTGTGTCAGGAAACACCAGAGGCCTCCGGGCTTGACAAACTTTCTACCGCCCAAATGGCACTGTGTCCTGGGATATCAACATTCCCTTTTCCTTAACCCTGTTCAACCGGTCTAGCCCAAGCCAATGGAAGGACCGTCAGTGCCAGTGGCAAGAGTTGTTTCCCTTTCGATTGTTTTATCAAATATATTGAGGCATCAATTACACAGGTTTCAATTCATTCTGAAACGGGTAAACGTCATCCATGAGCAATTAGTAAAGAAAGTATGACTGATAAAACTTACCGTGCATTTCCTGCCGAGGTAATTGAAGAGACAGTCGTTCTCTTGTGGGGTTAGCAGTATGGATCCATTGTTAGCGGGCCGCCGTTGCGGCAGATGGCCACTCATTACTGACAATCAACCAAAAGGTGTGTTATGATTCCGATTCGTCGTTGTATGAAACTCAAACAAATAGTCATTGATCTGCCGTGGCCTGCAACCGGACCCTCACATCCATGCACGTCTGACCACAACCCGATAGAAACCGCTTTAGTACGCGAACATTCCCGTTGGTTCCAAACACAACGCAAGGTCCTCCTTCAATCCAAATTATGAGAACATTACTGCAACGTCCTGAAGACGGTAGATACTAAAGTTTCATCAGAACTCCAGCGCGAACAGCAGCAGATTTGTGGCTCAATCCAACATGGCAGTCTGTGGGAATAAACCAAAGACCTAACGGGGGGAGTGCGCACTTTTTGAAATGCAGGACTAGATCATCTTGAGAGCATTAAACGGTTGTTACACATCATGTATCACATACACATGTAAAATCTTTATATTAAAAATTAATGCAAATTCGTCAAAAGAAGCGCAATTAAAATATTTTTGGAGAGAACGGTACGATCCAGTCCGCCTATGCTTATACCAAAGATTCTTATAACTAACCCAAGATGGATGAAACGGGAACAAATTAAGCACAGTGGGCAGAACGAGCAAGGAGGTGGGGAGAGGCAAGCACGACCTAGTGAGATCCTATTGGCGCATTTAAGTAATAATTTACATATATCCGTTAGGGAACGCCTACTATGGGAAGTGCGCCTGTGCAAAAACTCTATTTGAACCTTGCACTCCTTCTAAACAACGCAATTTTTGAAACCTTGGCAAATGGAAATGTCTACAAAAGGCAGTCCACTCTGTTTGTTTCAGATTCTGGTTTTGGAAACAGAAACCTGTATGTTTAATTGATGAGAAAACTTGCAGAACATTGGCCAAAATCCGTGTTGCTCCATCTTCTCCCACTGCCGGCCACTGGGCTTCCTCTATATCACCATATTTAGTAGTGAGCGGACACGCAAACCGGATGCTTCACATCTATACATCCGGTGAAATATCTGGCTCGTTGTTTTATCTGTGGTTATTCCTGAACGCAACTAGGAAACCCGGACATTCCGACTTGCTACGTCAACCAGCTATTAAGTCGGACATTTCCGAGTTTCCGAGTTCAGACTAGAGAGTGAACACAGCACTGAGGATAAGGATAAGCATTGAGGATATATCGGAGATGCGGTTATGGTGGAGTAGGCCTAGGCCTGGACAAATCAAATCACATCAACATTTATTGACAGATGTTATCACAGGTACAGTAAAATGATTTTGTTTCCAGCTCAAACAGTGCAGCAATAATACATAATCTGAAAGTAAAAAGAAAGAAATTCAGAAAAATCCAAATGAGCAATGTCAGAGTCCAGAATATAAATATATAGGCAATAAATTAGCAAACATTTCTAAAAAACAGTTTTTTTGCTTTGTCATTGTGGGGTATTGTGTGTAGATTACTGAGGAAAATTGTTTATTTATTCCAATTTAGATTAAGTCTGAAATGTAACAAAATGTGGAAAAAGGGAAGGGTGAATACCTTGAAAAGTGAATACTTTCCGAAGGCACTGTATGGCTGACTACACAAAACATTAGAAACACCTTCCTTATATTGAGTTGCACTCACCCCTTTTGCCCCAGGACAGCCTCAAGTGTCGAAATATTTCCACAGTGATGTTGCCCCATGTTGACTCCAATGCTTTCATAGTTGTGTCAAGTTGGCTGTATTATTTCGCACTGGAAAAACCCAACAATGTTGTAGTTCTTTACACAAACCGGTACCCCTGGCACCTACTACCATACCCAGTTCAAAGACACTTAAATATTTTGTCTTGCCCATTCACCCTCTGAATGGCACACACACACAATACAAGTCTCAAGGCTTATAAATCTTTTAACCTGTTCTCCCCTTCATTTACACTAATTGAAGTGGATTTAACAAGTGAAATCAATAACAGATCATAACTTTCACTTGGTCAATCTGTCAAGGAAAGAGGTGTTCTTAATGTTTTGTACACTCAGAGTATACAGTGCATTTGGATAGAATTCTGATCATGACTTTTTCCACATTTTGTTTTTCCACAGCCTTATTTAAATTGATTAATAAATTGATGAGGGGGAAAAACAATCTACACACAATACCCCATAATGAATGACAAATCAAAAACAGGTTTTTAGACATTTTTGCAATTCACATAAAAACTGAAATATCACATTTTACATAAGTTTTCAAACTGTTTACTCAGTACTTAAAAAAAACCATTTGGCAGTGATTACAGCCTCGAGTGTTCTTGGGTATAACGCTACAAGCTTGGCACACCTGTATTTGGGGAGTTTCTCCCATTCTTCTCTGCAGATCTCCTCAAGCTCTGTCAGATTGGATGGGGAGCATCATTGCAAAGCTATTTTCAGGTCTCTCCAGAGAAGTTCGATTGGGTTCAAGTCTGGGCTCTGGCTGGGCCACTCAAGGACATTCAGAGACTTGTCCAAAAAACACACCTTGTTGTCTTGGCTGTGTTCTTAGGGTCTTAGTTCTGTTGGAAGGTGAACCTTTGCCCCAGTCTGAGGTCCTTTGAACTCTAGAGCAGTGTTTAATAAAGGATGTCTTTGCTCATTTCATCTTTCCCTCGATCCTGACTAGTCTCCCAGTGCCTGCCGCTGACAAACATCCCCACAGCATTATGCTGCCACCACCGTGCTTCACCGTAGGGATGGTGCCAGGTTTCCTCCAGACGTGATGCTTGGCATTCAGGCCAAATAGTTCAATCTTGGTTTCATCAGACCAGAGAATGCTTCTCGTGGCCTGAGAGTCCTTTAGGTGTCATTTGGCAAACTCCAAGCAGGCTCTCATGTACCTCTTGCTAAGGAGTGGCTTCCGTCTGGCCCCTCTACCATAAAGGTCTAATTGGTAGACTACTGCAGAGATGGTTTGGTTGTCCTTCTGGAAGGTTCTCCCATTTCCAGAGAGCAACTCTGGAACTCCATTGGGTTCTTGGTCACCTGCCTGACCAAGGGCCTTCTCCCCCGATTGCTCAGTTTGGCCGGGCGGCCAGCTCTAGGAAGAGTGTTGGTGGTTCTAAACTTCTTCCATTTAAGAATTATGGAGGCCATTGTGTTCTTCAATGCTGCATACATGTTTTGGTATCGGTTCCCAGATCAGTGCCTTGACACAGTCCTTTCTCAGAGCTCTACAGATAATACCTTCGACCTCATGGCTTGGTTTTTGCTCTGACATGCACTGTCAACTGTGGGACCTTATATAGACATGTGTGTGCATATCCTAATCACGTCAAATCAATTGAATTTACCATAGGTGGACTCCAATCAAGATGTAGAAACATCTCAAAGATGATACATGTAAAAAGGATACACCTGAGCTCAATTTACAGTCATAGCAAAGGGTCTCAATACTTATCTAAGTAAGGTGTTTCTGTTTTTTATACATTTGCAAACCTGTTTTCATGTTGTCATTATGGGGAATTGTGTGTAGATTGATGAGGAGGAAAAATTATTTAATACATTTTAGAATAAGGCTGTAATGTAACAAAATGTGGAAAAAGTGAAGGGGTCTGAATACTTTCCGAATGCACTTTATAATGGTGTGAATGGACAGTATATGAATAGAAAAGGTGTGTACAGCAGTAGTCATATAGGATGAGCCAGTATGTAAACATTATTAAAGTGACCAGTATTCAATGACTCTATATTGATAGGGCAAAGCAGTCTCGGTGCAGGGTACAGTACCGGGTGGTAGCCGGCTAGTAACAGTGACTAAGGTTCAGGGCAGGGTACTGGTTGCAGGCTGGCTAGTGGCGACGGTTTAAAACCTCTACAGGATCGGTGGGTATTACGTTTTAAGGTATGACCCAGGTGCAGACAGTGTTGAAGACAAAAGTTTATTCCTCAAAAAGGGGCAGGCAAACGACAGGTCAAGGCAGGCAGGGGTCAATAATCCAGATAGGGTGTAAAGTACAGGACAGCAGGCGGGCTCAGGGTCAGGTCAGGCAGAGGTCAGTAATCCAGAGTAGTGGGTAGGCTTGGGGTCAGGGCAGGCAGAATGGTCAGAAATGGGAAACTAGAGCAAGGAGCAAGGAAACAGGAGCAAGGAACAGGTGGAAGCAGGGAAACAAAACGCTGGTAAGTTCTACGAACAAAACAAACTGTCAACAGACAAAAAGAGAACACAGGTATACATACACAGGTGATAATGGGGAAGATGGGCAACACCTGGAGGGGGGTGGAGACAAGCACAAAGACAGGTGAAACAGATCAAGGCGTGACAGTGGATCCCCCACATTTCCCAGGACATAGACATTTCTGATATTGTCAGAAAGCTTAAATTATTGTTAATCTAACTACACTGTCCAATTTACAGTAGCTATTCCAGTGAAAGAATACCATGCTATTGTTTGAGGAGAGTGCACAGTTATGAACTTGAAAGTGTATTAATAAACAAATTAGGCACATTTGGGCAGTCTTGATACAACATTTTGAATATAAATGCAATGGTTCATTGGATCAGTCTATAACTTTTCACATACACTGCTGCTGTCTAGTGGCCAAAATCTAAATTGCGCCTGGGCTGGAATAATACATTATGGCATTTCTCTTGCAATTCAAAGATGATGGTACAAAAAAAACGCATGTTTTTTCTTTGCATTATCTTTTACCAGAACTAATGTGTTATGTTCTCCTACATTAATTTCTCATTTCCACAAACTTCAAAGTATTTCCTTTCAAATGGTATCAAAAATATACATATCCTGAGTGAGCTTGAAATCTTTGTTCTACATAGATATTAGCGGGATAAACATGACGTGGCTCGGGTGGTTGAGGTTATTGATTATATTCGTAGCCTTCTTGTGACACCAGATGCTGTAGAGGGCAGGCAGTGTGCCCCCATTTCAGGTCATCAGTGATGTGTACACCGAGGAACTTGAATCTTTTGACCCTCTCCACTGCGGCTCTATCGATATGGATTGGGGGAGTCTCTCTGCTGTCTCTTATGGTCCACGATCAGCTCCTTTGTCTTGTTGACGTTGAAGGAGAGGTTAATTTCGTGGCACCATACGCCAGGGCTCTCACTTCCTCCCTGTAGGCAGTTTCATCATTGTTGGCAATCAGGTCTACTGCCAAGGTGTCGTTAGTAAACTTGTTGATTGAGTTGGAGACATGCATGGCCATGCAGTCATGGGTGAACAGGGAATACAGGACGGGGCTGAGCACGCACCCCTGTGGGGGTCTGCCTGTCAGGAAGTCCAGAACCAAGTTGCACAGGGAGGGGTTCAGACCCAGGGCCCTGAGCTTAGTGAAGAGCTCAGAGGGCACTATGGTGTTGAAGGCTGAGCTGTAGTCAATGAACAGCATTATTATATTTCTCTTGTCCAGGTGGAATAGTGCAGTGTGCAGTACATTGGCGATGTGGCTTGGGATGCCATCTGGGCCGGCAGCCTTGTAATGGTTAACACGCTTAAATTAAATCAAATGTAGTTATATACTGTAGCCCTTCGTACATCAGCTGATATCTCAAAGTGCTGTACAGGAACCCAGCTTAAAACCCCAAACAGCAAGCAATTCAGGTGTAGAAGCATGGTGGCTAGGAAAAACTCCCTAGAAAGGCCAAAACCTAGGAAGAAACCAAGAGAGGAACCAGGCTATGAGGGGTGGCCAGTCCTCTTCTGGCTGTGCCGGGTGGAGATTATAACAGAACATGGCCAAGATGTTCAAATGTTCATAAATGACCAGCATGGTCAAATAATAATAATCACAGTAGTTGTTGAGGGTGCAGCAAGTCAGCACCTCAGGTGCTGAACAGATGAAACTGGAGCAGCAGCACAGCCAGGTGGACTGGGGACAGCAAGGAGTCCTCATGCCAGGTAGTCCTGAGGCATGGTCCTAGGGCTCAGGTCCTCCGAGAGAGATAAAGAATGAGAGAAAGAGAGAATTAGAGATATCATACTTAAATTCACACAGGACACCAGATAAGACAGGAGAAGTACTCCAGATATAACAAACTGACCCTAGCCCCCCGACACATAAACTACTGCAGCATAAATACTGGAGGCTGAGACAGGAGGGGTCAGGAGACACTGTGGCCCCATCCGATGATACCCCCGGACAGGGCCAAACAGGAAGGATATAACCCCACTCACTTTGCCAAAGCACAGCCCCCAAGTCACTAGAGGGATATCTTCAACCACCAACATGCCATCCTGAGAAAAGGCCGAGTATAGCCCACAAAGATCTCTGCCATAGCACAACCCAATGGGGGGGGGGGCGCCAACCCAGACAGGAAGATCACATCAGTGACTCAACCCACTCATTTGGCTTACTCAAGTCAGACACGGAGAACGAGAGCACTCTGTCCTCGTGAGAGGAAGTGGCCCGCGTTGGTGGCTCGATGTTGTTTTTCTCGAAGCAGGTAAAGAAGGTGTTTAACTTATCCGGGAGCGAGGAATTGGTGTCCTCGATGTGGCTCGCTCCACTTTATAATCTGTGATTGTCTGGAGTTCTTTCCACATACGTCTCATGTCTGAGCCATTGATTTGCGACTCCACTCTATCCCTGTAACTGTCGCTTTGCCTCTTTGATTACCTTACAGAGGTCATAGCTGGTCTGTTTGTACACGTCCATGTTCCCAGTCACCTTTCCATAGTTAAATGTGGTGGTTCACACTTTCAGTTTTGCACAAAGGTTGCTATCTGTCCACGGTTTTGGTTTAGATCAATTCTAATCGTCACAGTGGGAACAACATCTTCTATGCACTTCCTGATGAACCCAGTCACCGAGTCAGTATGTACGTCGATACTATTCTCAGAGGCGACCCGGAATATTTTTCAGTCCACGTGATCAAAACAAACTTAAAGCATAGATTTAGATTGATCAGACCGACATCGAATAGTCCCTACCACGGGTGCTTCCTGTTTCAGTTGATCCTTCTGTGTGCGATTTTTAAAAAATCAGTTCAAGGACATACATCTGGTGTATTAGAAGCAATTATTGGTAACATGATTGTCTTCATAACCCTTTTTTACTTACTGGAAGATTAACAAACATGATAGAAATGTTCTATCCACTATAAAGGGGGATCCTATTTTCTGCAAACTATGCCTGTAGTAGCACGGTCTGCCTTGAACTTCTGTGGCTTCAATGAACGGGGACAGTCGTTCCCCCACTAATAGGCCATATATTATGGACAGGAGGACATAATTAGATAACATGTATTAGTAGCTGATTATTACATGGATAATTCATTCTAATTAAATCCATAATTATTTATTATTCCTATTGTTTGCCGTTTAGGCGTTATTTTATTGCAATAAAATCCTAGGAATATAATAGAAAATACAAATAAAGATGGAAAAATCTGATGCCCTGCCCTTGAGCAAGGCAGTTGCTCAAGGGCTGCTCCCCAACACCACATTTATCCGGAGGCTGCATTCATTGTTACTGGGGATTTTAACAAGGCTAATCTGAAAACAAGACTCCCTAAATTTTATCAGCATATCGATTGCGCAACCAGGGGTGGAAAAACCTTGGATCACTGTTACTCTAACTTCCGCGACGCATATAAGGCCCTGCCCCGCCCCCCTTTCGGAAAAGCTGACCACGACTCCATTTTGCTGATACCTGCCTACAGACAAAAATTAAAAAAAGAAGCTCCCACGCTGAGGTCTGTCCAACGCTGGTCCGACCAAGCTGACTCCACACTCCAAGACTGCTTCCATCACGTGGACTGGGACATGTTTCGTATTGCGTCAGATAACAACATTGACAAATACGCTGATTCGGTGTGCGAGTTCATTAGAACGTGCGTTGAAGATGTTGTTCCCATAGCAACGATTAAAACATTCCCTAACCAGAAACCGTGGATTGATGGCAGCATTCGCATGAAACTGAAAGCGCGAACCACTGCTTTCAATCAGGGCAAGGTGTCTGGTAACATGACTGAATACAAACAGTGCAGCTATTCCCTCCGTAAGGCTATCAAACAAGCTAAGCGTCAGTACAGAGACAAAGTAGAATCTCAATTCAACGGCTCAGACACAAGAGGCATGTGGCAGGGTCTACAGTCAATCACGGACTACAGGACGAAATCCAGCTCAGTCACGGACCAGGATGTCTTGCTCCCAGGCAGACTAAATAACTTTTTTGCCCGCTTTGAGGACAATACAGTGCCACTGACACGGCCTGCAACGGAAACATGCGGTCTCTCCTTCACTGCAGCCGAGGTGAGTAAAACATTTAAACGTGTTAACCCTCGCAAGGCTGCAGGCCCAGACGGCATCCCCAGCCGCGCCCTCAGAGCGTGCGCAGACCAGCTGGCTGGTGTGTTTACGGACATATTCAATCAATCCCTATACCAGTCTGCTGTTCCCACATGCTTCAAGAGGGCCACCATTGTTCCTGTTCCCAAGAAAGCTAAGGTAACGGAGCTAAACGACTACCGCCCCGTAGCACTCACTTCCGTCATCATGAAGTGCTTTGAGAGACTAGTCAAGGACCATATCACCTCCACCCTACCTGACACCCTAGACCCACTCCAATTTGCTTACCGCCCAAATAGGTCCACAGACGATGCAATCTCAACCACACTGCACACTGCCCTAACCCATCTGGACAAGAGGAATACCTATGTGAGAATGCTGTTCATCGACTACAGCTCGGCATTCAACACCATAGTACCTTCCAAGCTCGTCATCAAGCTCGAGACCCTGGGTCTCGACCCCGCCCTGTGCAACTGCGTACTGGACTTCCTGACGGGCCGCCCCCAGGTGGTGAGGGTAGGTAACAACATCTCCTCCCCGCTGATCCTCAACACTGGGGCCCCACAAGGGTGCGTTCTGAGCCCTCTCCTGTACTCCCTGTTCACCCACGACTGCGTGGCCACGCACGCCTCCAACTCAATCATCAAGTTTGCGGACGACACAACAGTGGTAGGCTTGATTACCAACAACGACGAGACGGCCTACAGGGAGGAGGTGAGGGCCCTCGGAGTGTGGTGTCAGGAAAATAACCTCACACTCAACGTCAACAAAACTAAGGAGATGATTGTGGACTTCAGGAAACAGCAGAGGGAACACCCTCCTATCCACATCGATGGAACAGTAGTGGAGAGAGTAGCAAGTTTTAAGTTCCTCGGCATACACCTCACAGACAAACTGAATTGGTCCACTCACACAGACAGCATCGTGAAGAAGGCGCAGCAGCGCCTCTTCAATCTCAGGAGGCTGAAGAAATTCGGCTTGTCACCAAAAGCACTCACAAACTTCTACAGATGCACAATCGAGAGCATCCTGGCGGGCTGTATCACCGCCTGGTACGGCAACTGCTCCGCCCTCAACCATAAGGCTCTCCAGAGGGTAGTGAGGTCTGCACAACACATCACCGGGGGCAAACTACCTGCCCTCCAGGACACCTACACCACCCGATTTTACAGGAAGGCCATAAAGATCATCAAGGATATCAACCACCCGAGCCACTGCCTGTTCACCCCGCTATCATCCAGAAGGCGAGGTCAGTACAGGTGCATCAAAGCTGGGAACGAGAGACTGAAAAACAGCTTCTATCTCAAGGCCATCAGACTGTTAAACAGCCACCACTAACATTGAGTGGCTGCTGCCAACACACTGACACTGACTCAACTCCAGCCACTTTAATAATGGGAATTGATGGGAAATGATGTAAATATATCACTAGCCACTTTAAACAATGCTACCTTATATAATGTTACTTACCCTACATTATTCTTCTCATATGCATACGTACATACTGTACTCTATATCATCGACTGCATCCTTATGTAATACATGTATCACTAGCCACTTTAACTATGCCACTTTGTTGACATACTCATCTCATATGTATATACTGTACTCGATACCATCTACTGTATCTTGCCTATGCTGCTCTGTACCATCACTCATTCATATATCCTTATGTACATATTCTTTATCCCCTTACACTGTGTATAAGACAGTAGTTTAGGAATTGTTAGTTAGATTACTTGTTGGTTATTACTGCATTGTCGGAACTAGAAGCACAAGCATTTTGCTACACTCGCATTAACATCTGCTAACCATGTGTATGTGACAAATACATTTGATTTGATTTGACATCAACTGCTCCCCGGGTGCCGATGACATACACTTCAATTAATACACCCCCCCCCCTCCCCCAGCACCTCTCTGATTCAGAGGGATTGGGTTAAATGTGGAAGATACATTTCGGTTGAATGCACTCAGTTGTGCAACTGACTAGGTATCCCCCTTTCCTTTCCCTTGAGGGCACGTGGCAGGGCTGGAACAAATCACACATGAACCAATTGTGTCAGCAATTGTTGTTGGCCCTTTCAACTCAGACAGTACAGTACCCAACACACATCTAAATATTTTTGTTCAGTTTTCACAGATTCATTTTGCTTTAATATTCACAATGAAGCAAAGCCTATGTAGGCCTACGAGAGAAGCATACAAGTTTCTTGCTGCATATTTCATCATGGAGCTCGAGGGGGTAGAGATGCAGAGCCTCGGCTCCCAGCCTCTAACAGAGTGATTCATACACACATACGCACACACACGCACTCACGCACTCCTGATGAGAGCATCAGGACAACATGCCTTTATAGTTTTTCTGGGTCTACATCATGACAGTGGACTCAGGCCACTCCCATCAGAAAATGATTAGTTGCCATAAAATGATACATACACCTGTAAGCTGGTTTTGCTGAGTGGCTCAATGGAGCAGACTGAAAGAACCCGTGGAACCAGACAGGCAGGCAGAGAAGGATCCTCCTCACTGAGAACAGAGGTCTCAATATGGGTCAGTGAAACAGAGAAAGAGGGAGAGAGGCCCACGGCATACCAGCACAGGAGGCCTGTCAAACACAGAAACATGCCGATAGAGAGAATGAATGTTGTCGAGGAGAGGAATGTAGTACACAATGCTCTTTCAGAGTGTAAAGGAAATCACGACGATGATAAAGATGACGACGACAATAATAATCATGATGAAGAGGACGAGGCTAACTGCTCACTTAAGTACAATGACAGCTTTGTTGTACTGTCTATAAAGGGCAGTAGTGGTAAAGCCAACGAAACACAAACCAAGCCAGAGAATGGGGCGTTACTGATGTAAACTTGGTTTTCTGAGTAGAGTTACACCGTTTCACATCCCTCAGTGTTCTGAGGTGTTTCCCTGTGGTTGGGACTGAGCTGAGCACAAAGGAGTGCCCTGCAGTCACAAATTACAGCTGGATCGAATTAAGGACAGGGATGTGTGTAATAAGGTAACTTGGCTGTCAACGTTCGGACACCGTCTTTTGTGATTTTTCAATATCATTGGGTGCTTTCTGGTCTCTCACCATTCTCACCGTTCTTTGGTACGAATCACGAGGATCTTAAGAGTATGTCACCAAATGAGAGAGAGAGTTGACATACAGACTGTTTGGGAGTAGACCTGAGGTCAGGTTAGCTGATCAACTCTGTATGTGTGTTAACCAGCTCCTCTGACCGTTGGTGTCATGCATGCCATTGTTGTCAGAATAGTTGGCTAAAGCAGGGCATGCAGATGGGACCAGGCTACTGAACTGCAACACACACACACACACACACACACACACACACACACACACACACACACACACACACACACACACACACACACACACACACACACACACACACACACACACACACACACACACACACACACACACACACACACACACACACACAACACTGAGAATGTTTTCAGTGCTCTGGAAACTCTAACCTCTAGGATTAGATTACATAATATGATTTGAAGGAATGGGAAGTCAGACGGACAAAAGGTCTTCCAAGGTTCACTCCCAATCAACTTGAGATGAGGCATCTTGTGAAATGTATAATGACTGAACTGACCAGGCTGTGCCAGTAACAGAGTCATGTGAATTTTCAAACTTCAGGCATGGAGCCCCATCCATGCCTGAAACTCCATGCCTATTCAGGATACTTGACCCTTCATCTTTGTAGCTCAGGGGAAGCTCATCAATCCATCCACTTGATTGAAGTACAACCCCTTGTCCTCCTCAGAGAGTGTTCTGTAAAATCTCAATGCCCCAAGAAGAGTTACAGCAAACTCCCACAGAAAGAAAACAGCCCCAAGAGTGAACGTTGTAAGAGATGGAGACACCACAGACACAGCTACAATGCAAACCCTGGCCTCAGTGATCAAGCACACACACGCACACACACACACATTGTCCCAGTGCCCAAGAAAAACAAGGTGACATGCCCAAATGACTATCGCTCCATTGCACTTACGCCGATAATCAGGAAGTGCTTCGAGAGGCTGGTCACGGGCCACACCAAGGTCAGCATGCCAGGCACACTGGACCCTCTCCAATTTGCCTACCACTCCAACAGATCCACAGGAGATGCCTTTTCCATCACTATTCACACGACCCTTACACATTTGGACAAGATGAACACCCCATGTGAGAATGCTGTTCGTTGGCTACAATTCAGCATTCAGCACTATTGTTCCCTCCAAGCCCAGAGCCCTGGGTCTGGACACCACCCTCTGCAACTGGATCCTGGACTTCCTGACAGGCAGACCACAGGCCGCAAGGATCGGCAACAACATAGGGGATTTTAGAAACACTTAAAATAAGGGCTGTGTTTTGTGTACGCTTGTGTACTCTGGCGTGACATTTTGATAACTGTGTAAATCTCTCTAGGATGATATGACTTTTATAAATATTTATGTATGTATTTACCCCCCCCCCCCCCCAAATGAAATGCTAATTAGCTGCTAATGTGTCTAAAATAAATAACTACAAATTTCATGATGATCTGGACGAAACTTATAACTCGAGGCAAAGGTAAGAAATCTCTGGATTAACTATTGAATGTTAGCTAAATGTAGTATTGAATACATTGGGAAAATGTCTTTAAATGGACAATTCTGGGAACTGTCTAGTGAAAGTTTCAAATTGACAAAATACCTGTTAGCAAAAGTATCAGATAGAGATGACTTGAAGGTGCTTGCAAGGATTTCTAGTTTTGCACGATGGCTGCTTTGATGCTAATTAGCATTTTAGAATCTGAGAGTAAATTGAGACGAATATATTGATCAAAGTCACCTTGTCTGAACGAGATTTCTATGGTTTTCAAAATGTCACCCCAGGGCAAGCCTTCACGAAACACAGCCCTTATTTTAATTTTCCCCTATGGGAAAAATGAATGGTGGAAAAACAATTGGAACCATTTCCCTGTTTGACTGCTTGGTTTTATGGGTATTATGACACATCCACTGTGGGGCTCTATATGCATATGATGGGTGTTCTGCAGTGAAATCTAAAAATGTTGCTGTACATTGATGTCTTAAAAGGCTGTGAGAGATTCAGACTTGGGTAAGCCCCACAGCTCTGCTCGAGCAGAGTGTTCATAGTACATATTCCGCAGTGACGTCTAAAATAATTTGAATGAATCAGCACCTTGGAGAGCGCTGTACATTTCACCACCATAGATAGTAGGCTTCTTGGCTTTTTACTCTGTCTGCTGCACTCCTACGTTGTGTTTGTCACTTTTCTTCTCATGTGTTGCGGTATCTCAGAGACCCCTGGACAAACTCCCCCTCAACGTCAGCAAACCAAAGGAACATGCTCCGATCCACATCAACAGGACTGCAAAAGAAAGAGTCCGAGTTTTAAGTTCCTCTGCGTCACAGAGGACTTGGCATGGACCAACAAAACCACCACTCTTGTCTAGAGGGCGCAACAACGTCTCTACTTCCTAAGGAGGCTGAAGAAATTCGGCATGCCGACTAGGGTGCACTCCAAATACTGCTTAACATCGACTGGATGAATCACGACCTGGTTTCGGGAATTGCTCCGTCCAGGACCACAAGACCCTCCAGCGGATGGTGAAGACGGCCCACTACATTATGGGGACCGTGCTCCCAACCCTCCAGGACATCTACTCAAAATGGTGCCTGAGGAAGGCCCGTAGCATCATCAAGGACACCACACACCCCGGCCACGAGCAGTTCACTCCCTTACTGTCAGACTGGCAGACGGCAACGGATCATCAGGTCTGATTCTAAAAGGCTCAGAGACAGTTTCTGTCTACAGGCCATTAGACAGCTGAACACTCAAACTGGACTGACCACCTGCACCTTAGCACACACGCACCTACTCAGTCACGTACACACACACACACACACACACTAGGGTTTAATATTTTCCCGGTATTTAAAAATGTTCCATCCCGAGAATAGATCACTTTTCTCCCAGGTAACCCAGTATTTCCCGCCAAAATCAGAAGTGTCATTCTAAAGCATATAAATATGTCTGGATTTGATTCGAGCTTTGACCAGCATGAAGATTCAAGCCTGATGCTACCTGAGCCTGACGAGCCATACATTAAAGATATTTTAGGAGCCCTACTTTAAATAGATTTTATGATCCCAAGCCCAAAAAAGTCCAAATGATAGTGCCATTATCCAATAAATAGCCTATGATATACAGTAGGCTATATGCTACCTCACATAATGCATGACAGAAAAACATGAAAGCCCATAGATGCAGCTACGCTCTCTTGGGAAAAGAAACGAAACAAGCTCCAATAGGCTAATTTTGTGGACTGTATTACTTTACTGTATTGTATTATACTGTTTTATATATACTGGAATTACACACCTCTTTCAAACCATGAAGCTGGGAGAGAACTTGCATTGCTGGTTCGGGACATGCTGCCTTCAAAGTTACAATTATAGACTATGAATGTAATTTTAATAGGGACGTTTTAAAAATTGTATAATTAGGAGGGTGACATACAGAACCAGTCAAAAGTTAGGACACTCCTACTCATTCAAGGGTTTTTCTTTATTTTCACTATTTTCTACATTGTATAATAATAGCGAAGACCTCAAAACTATGCAATATCACACATATGGAATCATGTAGTAACCTAAAAGGTGTTAAACATATCAAAATATATTTTATATTTGAAATTCTTCAAAGTAGCCACCCTTTGCCTTGATGACAGCTTTGCACACTCTTGGCATTCTCACAACCAGCTTCATGAGGCAGTCACCTGGAATGCATTTCAATGAACAGGTTAAAAGATGTTTAGTGGAAATTATTTCCTTCTTAATGCGATCAGTTGTGTTGTGACAAGGTAGGGATGGTATACAGAAGATAGCCCTATTTGGTAAAAGACTAAACTATGGGAAGAACAGCTCAAATAAGCAAAGATAAATGACAGTCCATCGTTACTTTAAGAAATTAAGGTCAGTCAATGCAGAAAATTTCAAGAACTTTGAAAGTTTCTTCAAGTGCAGTCGCAAAAACCATCAAGCACTATGATGAAACTGTCTCTCATGAGGACCGCCACAGGAAAGGAAGACCCAGAGTTACCACTGCTGCAGAGGATACATTCATTAGAGTTAACTGCATCTCAGATTGCAGCCCAAATGTATGCTTCACAGAGATCAAATTAAGTAACAGACACATCTCAACATCAACTGTTCAAAGGAGACTACGTGAATCAGGCTTTCATGGTCAAATTGCTGCAAAGAAACCATGATTAAAGGACACCAATAATAAGAAGAGACTTGCTTGGGTGAAGAAACACAAGCAATGGACATTAGGCCAGTGGAAATCTGTTCTTTGGTCTGGTGAGTCCAAATTTGAGATTTTTGGTTCCATCCTCTGTGTCTTTGTGAGATGCAGAGCAGGTGAACGGATGATCTCCGCATGTGTGGTTCCCACCGTGAAGCATGGAGGAGGAGGTGTGATGGTGTGGGGGGTGCTTTGCTGGTGACACTGTCTGTGATTTATTTAGAATTCAAGGCACACATAAGCAGCATGTCTACCACAGCATTCTGCAGTGATACGCCATCCCATCTGGTTTGCGCTTAGTGGGACTATCATTTGTTTTTCAATAGGACAATGTGTCACGCCTGTTCCCACTCTTCCTTCATGCGCTCGAGGGTGCAAGGCTGCCCAGCACTACGTACTCCTGCCACCATCATTACGCGCATCTGCTTCCCTCGTCACGTGCATCAGCAAATTATTACACTCCCCTGGACTCAGTCACCTCATTACCTCCCCTAATATCTGTCTGTTCCCCAGCTCTGTTCCCCGCTTCAGCATTAAATGTTTGCTTGTTTTTTTGTTACCCAGTTCTGACGCTGTTCCTATCCTGTTCCATGTCTGTGCAAAACGAAATGTTCACTCTCCGTACCTGCTTCTCTACTCCAGCGTGGGTTCTTACACAATGACCCGAAATATACCTCCTACATTATACAGTACAATGTAGAAAATGGTACAAATAAAGAAAAACCCTTGAATGAGTAGGTGTGTCCAAGCTTTTGACTGGTACTGTACTTTCATAATATTATATTATTCATAACTTATTGTTCTCCTTTTTTGTTCTCCTTTCTCTCTCGATTGTTGCTTCGTCTCTTCTTTGCTTTCAACAGTTAAATGAAATAAGTTGTGTTTTCCTTATCTTCCTTATTCTAATGACATGCTTGAATAAAACTAGAATACAATGCAGAAGGCTTTTACTTCTCTTCAGTTACAGTGAATGGTTATGGGTCTGAATAAATAACTGCGATAGCCTACCGCCATTGTGTTTTTTCTCTTCTTTCAGACTCCCAGTGAGTTCTATTGGCTGCTGTATTTAACATGGAGCAATCAAGAGCTTGCATCCCTCTACAAATATTCTATTAGTATAACAAATGCTAAAGAAAAATGCCCAGCAAGATATTCTAATCTAGGTTTTTTATTTTTGTTGGGGGGGGGGGGGGGGGGCACTAGGCCTTTAATACTCCTGCACCTATGCAGCTGTCTGCAGCGCAGGAGAAATGTCCTGGGAAAAGTGTGTGGGTCTGGGAAATCTCTATAATCCAGGTCCCACTACTCAATACTAACACACACACACACCCACATACATTCATGCTACACACATATCACAACTGCTGCTACCAGAGTCTTTTATTATTATTGCTAAATACTGCACAATTTAAACACTTGCCCCCCAACGTCCCCGTCTCCAAAGCACATGTACATATTGGCCTATAAATTGTCTTCCTGTATTACACTTATGATAAAATGTTTATTCTATTCTACTGTCATTGACTTTGTTCGTATTCCTTTCTTTTATTATTTGTTGTTGTGGTAGCATTGTCGAGAAGGAACCTGCATCTAAGCATTTCGCTGGACGGTGTGCATCCCATATACATGACTACTAAAAAAAACGTGAAGCTTGAAACACACACGCCCCTTGCCATACTAGTGCTCTCCTCACACACAGAGCGATGGGAAGTGAGGGGGGAGTAAATGCAGCAACCAGGTCAGTTCCTCAAATGCCCACAGAACAGAAATAATTGATTATGTAACTTAATGAATGAAGAAAATTAGAGTTTGTATGAGACAGGAAGGGAGACAGAGATCAGTGGGAGATAGAGGGAGAGATCAGAGAGAGACAGAGGGAGAGATAGAGAGATCAGAGTGAGACATAGGGAGAGATACAGAGGGAGAGATAGAGATCAGAGACAGATAGATGAAATATAACTCTATCACAAGATGGCAGTATATACTAGGCAGAAATAAAGATCATATAATATAGCCCTTCTTTTTTCCCTTCTCCACTCATTCACTCATTCAACTGCACAAATGAATACTAAAAGGCCTCCCGAGAGGCGCAGCAGTGCTTGAGGCATCACTACAGATCCGGGTTCGATCCCGGGCTGTGTCGCACACACAATTGGTCCAGCTTTGTCCGGGTGAAGGGAGGGTTTGGCCGGTCGGCTGGGATGTCCTTGTCCCGTCTCGCTCTAGTGACTCCTGTGGCGGGCGTTTCCTAAGGTGTTTCCTCCAACGCCTTGGTGCGGCTGGCTTCCAGGTTAAGCAAGTAGCGTGTCAAGAAGCAGTGTTTCGGAGGACGCATGGCTATCGACCTTTGCCTCTCCAGCGATGGGACGAGACTGTAACTACCAACTGTATATCACGAAAAAGGGGTAAAAAACGAAATACAAAAAAAAGTTGCACTAAAAGGTATGAAAGGGACATCTACAGGAAAAGGCTGAGTGAGGAACCTGTGAAAATATCATTGCATTGGAAAGAAGAAAATAAGAAAAAGGTTCCGTCTTTGTCAGAGCAACTGATGGGGGTGGGGGCCACCAGAAACACGGATTCATCCTGAGGGGTTGCGGTGGCTCACGGTTCTACATGCAGTCAGAGCCAGCCTTAGCCTTTTGGGGCCCCTAAGTTCAGTTGTGTTACTCCCCCCATTTTGCAATTGTACAACTCATTTCCTGCTCTCTATACATTTTGCCATTAGGTGGAGAAAAATGGTTGCAGTTTTTAATATATCTGAGTGAGAGTGACTAACAAAATCAATGGGGATGGTGACTAATTGAGTGAATCCCAGTGACTGACATCACAAGTGAAAAACTGCTGATGCACAACCACATTCCAAAATGGCACCTTGTGTATTCTACTATTCTAACTCTAAACAGTACGTTTTGGAAATGGATCTGCGGGCCTAGCAAAGGGGTGACCTGCCAGTTGCTCATCCCTGGCTTATATTGTATATTTTTATGTGTTACTGCCATTCATTTTCAGGTGTGTATATCCCCCTCTACTGAAGGGGAACACAGTTCAAATGTCTACAGGCTCCAAGGCCTATCGGGAAAGGGAAAGGAAAGGGGGATACCCAGTCAGTTGTACAACTGAATTCATTCAACTGAAACGTGTCTTCCACATTTAACCCAACCCCTCTGAATCAGAGAGGTGCAGAGGGCAGCCTTAATCGACATCCACGTCTTCGGGGTGACTGCAATGGCAGCACACACTCATTTGACCATACCAAACCATGCATGTTGTTTGTTTCTTTGGTTTGAATTTAACAATTTAGCTTTGTTCGATATTTCGTAACATTTTTGTAACAAGAAGAACGACAAATACATGGATTCTTATATTTCGACTTGAATCAAACTCTGGACATTGGATTTGTTTGCATCAAGACTAACAGTTCACCTCTCTCCATTATGGTGGAAGATTAGGATGGAAATTGTATTGGGACAATTATATTGGACAATTTATCCACCACAACACCATGCATATGTCATACCAGGAGCACCATCTTGTGGTTGGATTTGAAAATGTACCGGAAAGTCACTCGCATGCAAATTCTCTCTGACTTTGTCTTCTCAAAAGACAACGTCAACAATGTACTATACAGTGGGGCAAAAAAGTATTTAGTCAGCCACCAATTGTGCAAGTTTTCCCACTTCAAAGATGAGAGAGGCCTGTAATTTTCATCATAGGTACACTTCAACTATGACAGACAAAATGAGAAAAAAAAATCCAGAAAATCACATAAGTATTTGGTCAATAACAAAAGTTTATCTCAATACTTTGTTATATACCCTTTGTTGAAAATGACAGAGGTCAAATGTTTTCTGTAGGTATTCACAAGGTTTTCACACACTGTTGCTGGTATTTTGGCCCATTCCTCCATGCAGATCTCCTCTAAGAGCAGTGATGTTTTGGGGCTGTTGCTGGGCAACACGGACTTTCAACTCCCTCCAAAGATTTTCTATGGGGTTGAGATCTGGAGACTGGCTAGGCCACTCCTGGATCTTGAAATGCTTCATACGAAGCCACTCCTTCGTTGCCCGGGCGGTGTGTTTGGGATCATTGTCATGCTGAAAGTTTCATCTTCAATGCCCTTGCTGATGGAAGGAGGTTTTCACTCAAAATCTCACGATACATGGCCCCATTCATTGTTTCCTTTACACGGATCAGTCGTCCTGGTCCCTTTGTAGCAAAACAGCCCAAAAGTATGATGTTTCCACCCCCATGCTTCACAGTAGGTATGGTGTTCTTTGGATGCAACTCAGCATTCTTTGTCCTCCAAACACGACGAGTTGAGTTTTTACCAAAAAGTTCTATTTTGGTTTGATCTGACCATATGACATTCTCCCAATCTTCTTCCGGATCATCCAAACGCTCTCTAGCAAACTTCAGACTGGCCTGGACATGTACTGGCTTAAGCAGGGGGACACGTCTGGCACTGCAGGATTTGAGTCCCTGGCGGCGTAGTGTGTTACTGATGGTAGGCTTTGTTACTTTGGTCCCAGCTCTCTGCAGGTCATTCACTAGGTCCCCCCGTGTGGTTCTGGGATTTTTGCTCACCGTTCTTGTAATCTTTTTGACCCCACGGGGTGAGATCTTGCGTGGAGCCCCAGATTGAGGGAAATTATCAGTGGTATTGTATGTCTTCCATTTCCTAATAATTGCTCCCACAGTTGATTTCTTCAAACCAAGCTGCTTACCTATTGCAGATTCAGTCTTCCCAAATCAAATCAAATCAAATTTATTTATATAGCCCTTCGAACATCAGCTGATATCTCAAAGTGCTGTACAGAAACCCAGCTTAAAACCCCAAATAGCAAGCAATGCAGGTGCAGAAGCACGGTGGCTAGGCCAAAACCTAGGAAGAAACCTAGAGAGGAACCAGGCTATGTGGGGTGGCCAGTCCTCTTCTGGCTGTGCCGGGTGGAGAGTATAACAGAACATGGCCAAGATGTTCAAATGTTCATAAATGACCAGCATGGTCCAATAATAATAAGGCAGAACAGTTGAAACTGGAGCAGCAGCACGGCCAGGTGGACTGGGGACAGCAAGGAGTCATCATGTCAGGTCGTCCTGAGGCATGGTCCTAGGGCTCAGGTCCTACGAGAGAGAGAAAAAAGAGAGAAAGAGAGAATCAGAGAGAGCACACTTAAATTCACACAGGGCACCGAATAGGACAGGAGAAGTACTCCAAATATAACAAACTGACCCTAGCCCCCGACACATAAACTACTGCAGCATAAATACTGGAGGCTGAGACAGGAGGGGTCAGGAGACACTGTGGCCCCATCCGAGGACACCCCCGGACAGGGCCAAACAGGAAGGATATAACCCCACCCACTTTGCCAAAGCACAGCTCCCACACCACTAGAGGGATAGGGGCGGCAACCCAGCCTGGTGCAGGTCTACAATTTTGTTTCTGGTGTCATTTGACAGCTCTTTGGTCTTGGCCATAGTGGAGTTTGGAGTGTGACTGTTTGAGGTTGTGGACAGGTGTATTTTATACTGAAAACAAGTTAAAACAGGTGCCATTAATACAGGTAACGAGTGGAGGACAGAGGAGCCTCTTAAAGAAGAAGTTACAGGTCTGTGAGAGCCAGAAATCTTGCTTGTTTGTAGGTGACCAAATGCTTATTTTCCACCAAAATTTGCAAATAAATTCATAAAAAATCCTACAATGTGATTTTCTGGATTTTTTTCCCTCATTTTGTCTTTCATAGTTGAAGTGTACCTATGATGAAAATTACAGGCCTCTCTCATTTTTTTAATTGGGAGAACTTGCACAATTGGTGGCTGACTAAATACTTTTTTTCCCCACTGTATGTGAAATAATCCATTAACCCTCTGTAACAGGGGTGTCAAACTCATCCCATTGAGGGCCTAGTGTCTGTAGGTTTTTGATTTTTCCTGTCAATTAATACCGAGACAACCAGGTGAGGGGAGTTCTTTACTAATTACTGACCTGAGTTCATCAATCAAGTACAAGGGAGGAGCGAAAACCCGCAGACACTTGGCCCTCCGTGGAATGAGTTCGACATGTGCTCTTTAACATCATACAATGTAATTGTATTTCTGACCTCCCCACGTCCACCTCCCATCCCCCATCAGCACCCTGTGCCTGTGGCCCTGGCACATGTCATCCCCCATCACCGTCACCGTCGACCACTCCCCTGCCCCATGACTGTAATCCTATAGTAAGCCAGTATTACCAGGTCAGAGGTCATATGTCACAGAGTTCATCGTGCGAAAAGAGAGAACATGAGGTGTGCTGCCAGTGCTATGTCCTCAATAGATTCAGAGGAATTTAGTCTATCACGATTCATAAAGTATAGCCCTTCTTCCTTTCAAAATGAGTCTGTTGTTGTTTTACTATCATTTCATATCGTACTAACTACATTCAATACTTGTACTACATTCAAGACTCTGCATTCAAGCCCTGGCCATTTTGTCTAATGATTTATGGTTTATTATGGTTTCTCAGCTCTACGTGAACCCTCCAGCCTGTATGTCTACCTTATATTTGACCTCACAATAATGTACCGTAAGCTGCAGAGAGACCTTGCAATACCTCCCACCCTCTCCCAGCTCGCCCTTTCCATGCCTGGAAAAAGTATGTATTCATCAGTGTCTGAATCGCATTGTCGCGTTGGAGGCCTAGGAGGAAAAACATGTCTGTTCCCACAAACACGTTTGACACCCCGGACTACAGTGGTGTTGCTGCTAGTGAGTCTCTAAGCAACATTCAATGTAGGATCTATTACGTAATAGTCTTCTCTCCTGTCACTGAGGTGTGAGATGGTCTGCATAGACAACTAGTCTGGCCAGAGCGGAGTGCTGCACAGACAACCAGTGTTCCCATCAAGCTGCGTACTGGAGATGACTGAAACAATGTGCTCTGAACCAGACAATAGAAAGTTACAATTGTTATAAGATCTTTCTCAGACTGTCAGGTTCAGGAAGTCTCATTGATTTAGATTACTACACAGCTACAGTGCTTTGATAACTAGCCCAGTTTCATTTCCTGGAACATATGAGCGGTTGACTGTGACACGTGACACCTCTATTTTAAGGCGGCTTTGATTCAGTGCAGTGTAAAGGCAATCAAATCAGAACGAGTAAGGCATTCGGAAATACTGCTTTAAATACAAAAGCATAAACTCTTTGTGATGCTCTGTCCCAACCCCATATGCAGCCCTAGCTCATCCCCTTCAAGATCCCCTTACCAATCTCCTTATCGATCACAATCCCCATCCCCTGCCCGAACCCCCATACCCCAGCCTAACCCAACCCTAGTCCCATATGCTGCTCCAGCCCATCCTCTTAACAATCCGTATTTACTCCGGCCAAGCTCCTGCCCCCGGTCCCAGTCTGCTTGCTACATTACAGAGGTTAAAACAGTACACGCTCCACAACCTCACACCCAGGTGTCTCATCCTCTCTTGCTCCAAGACCAACTTGGCTGGTGCAGACCATAACAAGTTATTCTCGATAGACAAACAGGCAGTGGTGGGTGCATCCTTATACACAGCTCTGCCCAGCTTTCTCCTCCCTCCTGTTGGTCTGTGTAGGAAATGGGTCTAGTCTCCTCTGTATAGGATACCCAGAAGGTTGTTTTGACATTACCTTCTTAGTCTGGTCCGATTGAGGTGCGAAAGCCATTTCTCCCAAAGCCAAGGTGTCTTCGTTGGATCCAGAGTGTCGTCAAATCAAGGAGCTGTGGTCAAGACCTGATGTGAAGGGATGACCAGGTACCGTGTCGTCTGTCTTTTACCTTGTCGTTATGTCTATCTGTGGGTTTGGCTTGGCAGGCTAGGGATAAGGGATAGTGATTATCCAAATGGCAGTTCCATGGCAGTTCTTCCATACAGTGCCAGCCATCTTTGTGGGCATCTTTGAGGCTGGCACTCAGCTGCCATAGCCAGCATTCTGACATGGCAACAACCTTTAGCCAAGGAGGTTCATTTAAGGACATGGGGAAAGGGATTAAAAAATGTTTGTGAGAAGATTGTTAAGATGATATAAATCTCTCTGTGAAACAAATACATGTCTGTAGAAGTTCTAAATGACTGTAAGTTCTAAATGACTATAAGTTCTAAATGACTGTAAGTTCTAAATGACTGTAAGTTCTAAATGACTATAAGTTCTAAATGACTGTAAGTTCTAAATGACTGTAAGTTCTAAATGACTGTAAGTTCTAAATGACTATAAGTTCTAAATGACTGTAAGTTCTAAATGACAGTAAGTTCTAAATGACAGTAAGTTCTAAATAACTGTACGTTCTAAATGACTATAAGTTCTAAATGACTGTAAGTTCTAAATGACTGTAAGTTCTAAATGACAGTAAGTTCTAAATGACAGTAAGTTCTAAATAACTGTACATTCTAAATGACTATAAGTTCTAATTGACTAAAACAAACAGCCATCTGTAAATCTGAACAGTATATATGTTCTATACGCAGTACACTTCCCGCTGACAGTTTGTTGTCTGTTTCTTTGCTGAATGTTTCTCCTCCACAGGAGAAAGGATGGGTTGGTACATCCAGAAGAGCAGGGGCTTTGTACTGCTGCTGTCCGCCCTCATCTCTCTCCTGGGTGTCATCAGCTCCACTACCCTCCTACCTCCAACAACCTCCAGCCCTTCTCTTACACTTACTGCCACCTCTCCTCTCACCCACACTTCCACATCCCCCCAGCTCCAACGTCAAACTTCCTTTACCACCTTAACCCTTCCTCTCTCTCAGTCCTCGCCCGCTCCTCTCCCCTACGCCACCGTCCCACTCCTCTCCAAAACCACTGTTCCTCCTCTTCCCAAAAGCTCCCATGCTACTCTACCTCATACCACCCGTACCAAACCCAAAACATTCCGCCCTCGACTCCCCCATACTACACGCCTCCTCCAAAAACCCTCCCGCCCTCGTCTCCCCAAAACTTCCCTTCCTACTCCTCTCTATATGACCAGTCCCCTCCCCAGAACTTCCCGTCTGCGTCTCCCCAAAATCTCCCCCACTCATCTGCTCAAAACCCCCCGTCCACTTCTCTCCAAAGCAATCATAATTCCTGTCTCTCAGTCCTCGCCTGCTCCGCTCTCTTACACCACTTCCACCACCATACTTCCCCTCTCCACAAAAACTGTCCCTCCTTTCCCCAAAACTTCCCCTCCTCCCGTCCTCAATACCTTGCCACCCCTAAACCAAACCTACCGCCGTCGTCCCCCCAAAGCCTACCGCCCTCATCCCCCCGAAACCTACCGCCCTCGTCTCCCCAAAACATCCCCTTCTCTTCTCCCCGACACAGCCAGTCCCCTCCCAAAAACCTCCCTGACTCATCTCCCCAAAACCTCTCGTCCTTGTCTCCACAAAACCTCTCACCCTTGTCTCCCCAAAATCTCTCATCCTCGTCTCCCCAAAACTACTTTCCCTCTCCTTCCCAAAACCTCTCCTGCTCCTACTCCCTATATGACCATTCTGATACCCAAAACCTCTCCAAAAACCCCCAAAACTACCTTTCCTCATCTCCCCATAATTTCCCCCACCCGTCTTCCCAAAATATCCCACCTTCGTCTCCCCAAAATCACTGTGCTTCCTTTACCCAAAACCACTACCCCTTCTCTCTTTCAGTTCTCCCCTTCTCCTGTCCCCTACACTTCCTTCACAACCACTGTCCCTCCTCTTCCCGATACCTCCTATCACCTAAACAAAACATATCGCCTTCGTCTCCCCAAAATCTTCTCCTCTCATCGCCCGAAAACCTCTTGGCCTCGTCTCCCCAAAACTACAACTCCTCATCTCCCGAAAACCGCCCGCCCCCGTCCTCCCAAAACGACCATTCCTCCTCTCCCCCAAATCACCACCTCTCCTCTCTCTCAGTCCTCCCCCGGTCCTCCCCTCTATACTTCCTCCACCACCATCCCTCCCCTGTTCACAACCACCATCACACTCCCCCACAAAACCTCCCCTCCTCCACCTCCTCATACCACCCCTCCCCTTCCCAAAACATCCCGCCCTCGTCTCCCCAAAACGACCAACCCTCCCTTACTCAAAACCTCCCCTTCTCTTCCTCCACCTCTCCCCCATACCACCAGTCCCTTCCCCAAAACTTCCCATCCACGTCCCAAAACGATCACTCCTCATTTCTTTCAGGTCTTCACCCCTCCTCTCTCCAGAACTACTGTTCCTTCTCTTCCCAAAACAACAATGGCTCCTCTTCCCTCTACCACGCGTCCCTTACCCAAAAACTCCACTCCTAATCCGCCCAAAACCTCCCCCCATCCTCTCCCCCACACTGCCCCCCCTCTATTTGACCGTGAGCCCTTCATAGTGACCTGGAACATCCCAAAGCTGGTCTGTAACAGGTACAACATCTCCCTGGACACCTCCCCCTACAGAGGCGTGGCCACACCTGCCAAGGTAAGAAACAATACGCACATTCCTCTTGGATAGCTGGTAACGTGTTTGAAATTGAAGGATGTCCATAACAATGTTTGACACATCAAACCTGAAACAATCATATACTTCAATGTCCTAACAGGGATTTATTGAGAGAAGTACAAGACATAACTTTTTCCTAACAAAAATGTTACTGTGCTTCCTTCCTCCCTGTTTCTAGGTGCCAGGTCAGTTCTTGTCTCTGTTCTATACTGACCGACTGGGGCTCTACCCCCACGTGGACCTGCCTTCCAGGCAGCAGTTCTATGGAGGCATCCCCCAGAGAGGAAACCTTAGGGCCAGTCTGGCCAAGGCCAGGGCTGACATCAACTACTACATCCCCTCCAAGTACTGACCTAGAATCAGCTCCAAAACCCTAACCTTAATTATTAACCGTGTAGAGGTTGCCCTTAGGCACAGATCGATGTTTAGCTCACCATGTTCAAACACTAACCTTAACCATTAAGGGAGAGTTGGGGACACAAAACTGACCTTAGATCAGTGCATAATAAGTCTATAACTTTACTGCTCCACCACCTCCCTCCAGGACGGCCCGTGGCCTGGCTGTGATCGACTGGGAGGACTGGCGCCCCCTGTGGGCCAGGAACTGGGGCTCCAAGTGGATCTACAGGACCCTATCAGTGACCCATGCCCGCCAGAGGGACCGCTCCCTCACAGCCTGGCGGGCCACGGCTACGGCCAAGAAGCAGTTCCAGGCAGCAGCCCGCAGCTACATGGCAGGAACTCTGTCCTTGGGTAGCCGCCTCAGGCCCAACTACCAGTGGGGATTCTACCTGTTCCCCAACTGTTATAACCATGGATGGATGGTGCCGGGATACACAGGGAGATGTACCAAGGAGGTGATGGGGCAGAATGATGAGCTGCTCTGGCTGTGGGAGGCAAGTTCCGCACTCTACCCCTCTATATACCTGCAGGTAAGAATGTTTTTTGTTGTTGTTGGGGGTGGGCAGGATATGACTAATTCCTAATCTAACATCTACCCCCAGATGTGTTTTGGTTTGCCATCTCCTATGTAGTCTGTTAGGTTTTACTAAAGTGCTTCCTAGTTTGCATTGCTTCCTAGTTTGTAGGTAAGGTAAGGGAGACTAACTCATATGGGGTTGTTGTGCCTCTTTTAGGCGTCTCTAGGGGACAGGCATAGCGCCGCCCTCTTGGTGAGAAACCGAGTCCAAGAGGCGCTGAGGGTGTCTGCCCTGCCCGCCCGGCCCACCACCGCACCCGTCTACGTGTACACACGACCCGTCTTCGTCGACCAGAACAGACGCTTCCTCAGCCAGGTGAGAAATATCTTCTTACAAAGGCTTTTGACCAATCCCCCCAGACACATGAAACAGGGTGATGGTGGGATTCTGAGGTCAGAGAAATGTTGTCATGGGGTGCAGTTACCTCTGTCATACCCCCTACCACCGTAATAATAACCCTTCCCTGCTTTAACTGTGTGTGGTTCTCTGCTTTAACTGTTTGATGTTCTCCAGGGGGACCTGGTCAGCACCATCGGGGAGAGTGCTGCCGTGGGGGCCTCAGGAGCCGTGCTGTGGGGGGCCAGTGCCGACTACGATGACAAGGTTAGGTGATACTCTAGCCCGGTTCATACCTGGTTGTGACATTTGTCCACATCTTGTCCACATTCTGATTGTGCCCACATTTTCATGCAGGTGTACGTAGACAATCAAAAGATGCATTGTGATCAGATCTTGCTCAGCACCTCCGGAGGTGGTCAGGCACACATTGTGTCTGGATATCTTACAAGTGTACATGGATCTGGACAGTGAAACCATTCAAATCATCCTTATCCTGCCTTCTAAAATATTTGACAGGTGGCACCATTAACTTATGGCATTAATATGCATCTTAAAACAAATAAATACGCATACAAGGAGGGACAAGGAAATCTGGTCACAATGTGGACACAATGAACGGATTTGAGTCACACGTTAATACTAAAGCCTCACATAGTTCTGAAAATGTGGGCAAAATCAGAATGTAGACAATATTAGGACAAAGGACGCATGCTAGAGCCAGGTATAAACAGGGCTTCTGACACACATACACACTCAAGGTGATACTCCCTACTCACACTGAAAGCCAATGTCACTGACATTTATAGGGTGCCATTTGAGAAACAGAACATTGTTTTAAGCAACAAAACTATACGAAAACAGGAAAAAGCATTCTCACCATGAATAGAATATTACGTTAAACTCCAGCACACATGAATCCACTTGACTTCCTTTGGTGTATTGTTCCTTCCCTCCACCCTCCCTTCCCACGGGCGTCCTGTGAGCCTCACTAGGTGTACCTCACCACTGCGCGTGGACATGAAGAGTTTTCATATCCTCCGACTTTCTCTCCTCCCCCCCCGCCTCCACAGGCGTCCTGTCAGGCTCTTTCCTCGTACCTCACCACCACGCTCAACCCCTACGTCGCCAACGTGACAGCCGCCGCCCAGCTCTGCGGCGACTTCCTGTGCCAGGGGAACGGGCGCTGCGTCCGGAAGCACTACGAGTCGGACCACTACCTCCACCTGTCCTCAGGGAACTTCCGTATCCTCCGGGCCAGGGGCACGTACATGGTCCTGGGGACGCCCAGTCTGGCTGACCTGACTCTCTTCTCCAGGAGGTTCACCTGTCAATGCTATGCAGGACGGACATGTTCCCCCAAGCTGCCCATACACCTGTCTAAAGCACTGGTGTTTAGACTGAAGCATCAGGGTCTGTCGGACAAGACTAAGACACTGAATAAAGTGATCGCTGATATGGAACAATCAACCATTAAAGAGAACTTGAAAAAACACTGAAACACCGATGGGTGGATCATGAGTGTTGACCTGTGTAACTGGACTGTGTCCTATGTAACATACACAAGGTGGCCCAAGTCTCTTGTTTGACCTTCATAATAATACTGTAATAATTATCAGAGGTAAGTGATGTGCGGCAGGGTAGCCTAGTGGTTAGAGTGTTGGACTAGTAACCGAAAGGTTGCAAGTTCAAATCCCTGAGCTGACAAAGTATAAATCTGTCATTCTGCCCCTGAACAAGGCAGTTAACCCACTGAAAATAAGAATTTGTTCTTAACTGACTTGCCTAGTTAAATAAAGGTAATAATATCTCATGCAGATGTTGGCTTCAGGTGATAGGAGTTAGGCCTATTAAGAGTAACTGGAAACGGAGAAGTGATACCTCAGAGAACCAGTTAAGCAGCAACACTAAATACTGTGTTAGTATCATTTGTTTTACTGCTGTAACAAATAGAGGAAGTCTGCAGGGAGATAATGAGTCCAGAAGGAGAAGTGAATGATGGGAGTCATCCGGCCAATTAGATAAGCCTATTTTGTCCCTAGATGTTTATGGCCAATCAGATAGGCTGGTGGTGCTGTGTCGCTGGGTATCAGATATATGAGAACATAAATAACAGGTCCCTACATGTACAATACAGCTCTTCTTACCTTACCCCTCCAACCTCGCTGAATGGCCTCCTTGACAACTTTCCATGGGTAGCCTAGTCTAAACACACACACACACACACACACACACACACACACACACACACACACACACACACACACACACACACACACACACACACACACACACACACACACACACACACACACACACACACACACACACACACACACACACACACACACACACACACACACACACACACACACAACAAACAGTGCAGAGGTGGAAAAACCAGATTCATCATCTCTGCCTCTCATGCAGACTCAATCTGAAACCAGGCACAGATAAGAGTAATTTAGTATCTCTTGATCCACTCACAGAGCAGTGTTGACTTTATATATTTGAGGAGCGGTTTCCTGTAAAGGTCAGGCATTTTGTTTTTTATGACATTGTGCAGCTTTCCAAGGAAGCTGATCTGAGAGAAACACAGACAACCTGTAAATACAAACAATTTAGTGAGAGCACAACGTCAATCAAGACAACATGAACATGAACTGGGCCAACCTTGTCGGTTCAACATGGAATTCTTTGAGATTTAATAAGTAATGTACAGGATACAGGCCACACTATTTCAATCCAGTGATTGATTCAATTCAATTCCACCATGGGCATACTATAGCAAGAATACTTTCTTTCGGGCTCTCTTCATTTATAACCTAAAATAAACATGATTTTACTTCCTCATTGTGAGCCATGTAGTACATGATTGTAGTGTATTATTAAATACAGTTGATCAATGATTTCCAAACCTCACATTTGAAAAAGGAACCTTATCATATAGTTAAGATAACAACTTCACCAGGGACAGGAGATCCTCCCCGACCACATAACCAGGAAAGAAACTCCTGGTCCTATTCACCATGTGTATCCTTCTTTTGCATCGCTCACAACAAAAGCCCACCATTTTGAAACGACAAACCAAAAAAGAAAGAATTGTGTCATTTCAGTCAGTCCAGTGTGAGTCTCCAGATGACTGGAAGGTATTGTTTGTTCGCGCAGGACAGGGAAACTCCCACGGCATGAACCATTCAGTCCGTATTCCTAACAATCTGACAAAAATCAACATGTGTAAAAGTTGTAATATTTGAATGACATTATGTTATAAGATATTTCTCCCTGCACTAGTATTACTCATCAATATTACCAGCTTTCAGTTACCTCCAACCTTCGTTTCATGGAATCCCCAGGACTGATGAAGGCAGGCAGTAAAATGCATTAAAAACCTGCTTGAGAATCATTCCAATCAATAAAAAGAGCAAAAACTATATGTTTCAAAATGTACTTTCCAAAGAGAATAATGTTGGAACAGGTTGCTAATGAAGTCACAGTGCCAGGTATCCACACATACTGTATGTGTTTGGCCCCTCAGAGAGAACATGAGACTTGACCGTTTGGTACAATGGCAAACGAGGAAATAAAACAGGCAGAAAGATATATGCCAAAGAGCTCTATGCATGGAGGTTGATCCCAGACCTGGATTCAAATACTTTTTTGAAATAATTTCAAATATTTTATCTAGGCTTGATTGAGCTTACCTGGCATGGAACCAATAGAATAGCCGCAAAAATTCAAACCCCAAAACCCATCCATCTCGCACTCCAGGCAGGTTAAAAACAAACAGTGAAAGTGCCTGAAAGATTTCAAGTAGTATTTGAACCCAGGTCTACTGACTCCCGATATTGCCCACTCCAGATCCACCTATAGAGTGTAAACCATAAAAAGCTGACTCATGCTCCGCTGCTTTATAAATGTTAGGTAAACAAGCCTGGGGCTGGGATGCCCCTATGTAAAGAAGAGAGAAATATAAAGGTGATCATCAGGGTCTGTCTGATTGGCACACATTGCCTGTTTACATGACCCAGATTAAGCCTATAGTTGTAGACTAAAAAGCACTATCAATTCCCCATTGAGCTTCATTTTGAGCTCGGCCAGGACTCGGGGGGAACTGGCCCACAGTGTAGTTCAGTTTGTCTTTAGTCCAGCTGTCTGTAGGGTTGCTCGGAAAGGCAATCCAACACAGGAAGGTTAAGGTTTGGTTCAGAAAAAGATTCACAGTGAAATGAATTCGGTCCACCACCTGTTCTATTCGGTTCGATTACATCTCACGCTACATTTTGAACTTTTTACAAGCTATTTTATTTCCAAATGTCACACATTGTTTTAAGGTAATACGATTTAAGCAATTAAGTGATCATGAATGCAGCCATGCAGAAATGAGTTCAAAGCATGCTCTGGGATTGAAGAGACCAACCTAGTCAAATGGTGCCACCATGCATATGGCTGACTTTGTCAATATAGTTTAGGAAATAATTCACAGCTCTAAAATGAGCAAGCAAGTGAAGTGTAAAATGTTACATATTATTGTTTCATCTACATCAAAGTTCGAAATGTCAGTTGTCATCACAGCAGAAGGCATGTCTGTGTGTCATCACATGCCAGGCAAGGCATGTCTGTGCTTTTAGGCTACCTGTCACAAATTGATAGGCTATTTGTTAGAATCACTGATAAAAGATGCTGTCTAAACAGCCACATCAATTCCACATTTCCACAAGGGAATTACACATTATTTAAGTCCGGGTACAACATTGATGGTCTTAAATGTCCTCTTCTTTCTTTGTATTGGTATCAATAGTCCCTAAATCAAATGTGACCTAGGCCTATAATAGAGTTTTCTTCCCCTGGACACATGGCAGACGTTGATGCCAGCGCCCTGCCCTGGGTGCCTTCACTCCTCGTCTTTGGCACACACCACCACGCGCAGCAGAACGCTGGACAGAATATCCTGGTAGAGACTGATGCAGAACCATCCGGGCAGGTAGAGGAGCGTGATCAGGCCCATGAAGTTGAATGGATAGTGGGAATAGTCCCATGAGCATGCGCCGTACTGCCGCAGCGCCAGCCCCCAACAGAACTCCCAGGTGTAGATGAAGCAGATATAGATGGGGAGCCGCCTCCAGGTGCTCCAGCCCCGTCTGAAGTACAAATGCAGGTAGAGTTTCTCTACCACGAAGCTGCAGCTTCCGTACATCAGGAAGGACCACAGGGACGTGTGGCCGCTCATGGTCTGGTCCGATTTCTCCACAAGGTTGAATATCGAGGTAAAAAAGATCTCGTCCAAAAAGCCGTGCATTCCAAAGAAGAGGAATCGCACAACATCGGGCAGACCATTATTAGGCAGCGGCTCCAGGGTGCGCTTTTCCGGTGTAGACATGGTCAGTTTCCCGGGGCGGTGGTAGCGCAGCCGCGCAAGCCCCTTGTGGAAAACTTGGGTGAAGTACAGTGCCAGTAGGTAGTGAACGACGAGATGAGTAGCAGAGACTATTCTAACGTGCTCGGTCAGCGTGTTTATATTCACCATCAGGATCTGCAACCCAATGTACACAGAGGGATAGAAAACAAGGTGAAAAACTACTGTGCGTCCTTGAAAGCACTTCTTTTGCGAATATATTTTTTCCAGCAAGAAATGGGTCACCGAGTGCATGATGCAGAGGTACGGGGAGGAAAAGCCGAACAGTTTGGGGTCCCTGTCAGCCAAAAGCCCCTGTGCCGACGACAGGAGGATATCCAAAGTGATACCGTGCATCCCATAGAAATAAAATCGCAACCATTGTGGTAGCTCTGTCATTGATTCGCCCGCGTCCCCTAACTCGCTGGAAGGATCTCTCTGCCCGGGCTTCCTCGCTGCTCTCAGACTGCCACTTGCCTGTCCTGCCCGGCTCCGCGGGCTCTCTCTCCGACAGCTGGCCATGGCTGATCTCTCTCTCTCCACGGAGAGAATCAGAGAGCAGCTCTTGTTTTTTGTTCCTGACACATTCTGTACTTTTAACCGAGCTGCCGCGGTGTCGTTCGCGGCTTTGCACCTGACAGCGCCTGTGCCACAGCAAAGATGTTCTATTATATTGATAAGATAGTCGAGTGACCGCTTTTAACAATTGAAATACATGTCCTCAAAGATGGAAGGCAGGTGGGAGGAGGCGAGATCAGATGGACCATTCTCGTCAACGAGAGAGCAGATAAGCTTGTGAACAACAGGCACAACAGTCAAATACAGTAGGGCTACAGTATCCAATATAAATCCCAGATCACGCTTGTAGGTAATGTCATATTCCTGGCTAGATACAACTTCGAGGTTTCAAGCAAGGAATATGACACTGTTATTAAAGCTATACATAGTGGGATAAAATCTTTACTTCAGAATAATGCATATTTTGTAATAACTCCCTTTGTAAGTGATATCCAGGTGAATGGCATATGTTTACTAGATAAGAAATGTAACAATCGTTTATTAAGGGATATTTTCTACATGAAGTCTATTCCCTCTGTGATATTTTGTTGGGCTTCATCGTTTGATGTAAACTGGCGCCGTGCTTGGCTCACTGCACACACATTTATGGTGACCAATAAAGTCAAGGAGATCTCCTTTAAGAGTATCCATAGATTCTATCCGTGTAATAGCTTGATTTCTAAATATATACCTGATGTTACCAGTGTATGCAGTTTTTGTGAACTACAAACCGAATCTATTGAACACGTATTCTGTCGTTGTTTATATAGTGAAGTGTTCTGGACTGATGTAAAACTATATATTGGCAACAAAATGCATACAACCATTGAAATATCTAAGTTGGACATATTATTTTACTACACTGATTCCACAATTGAACGTGAGTATATCAAAAATATCTTTCTTTTATTAGGAACATTTTTCATATACACAAATCAAAATCTATGAAGAAAAAGCCCCATTTCTTTATTTTCTTTAAAAAAAATCTGATTTGGAAAACTATTTAGAATCATTAAAACGTATACAAAAGAAAATGTCTTAAACATGTATTCGTTACATGTCTGTATTTGAATTTATACAATGTGGATTTGTAATTTAAAAAAGAAGAAGAAGATATATTCCTTATTTCTTTGTGGAATCGCTCTGGCTGTTCTTTTTCTTCAATGTGTTTTGCATGTCACTGTTTAATAAAAAAATAAAATAAATGAAATAATGGCGAGCTCAACTCATGCGCAAAAAAAATGTATTCGGGTCAATTGGTCATTTCGCGTCAAACTGCGCATGTGCAAATCAAAGGCACTCCTTCGATGTAAAGTTTTTGAAAAAAATTAAAACGTGTCAGTTTGTCACTTTCACAAGGTTGGAGTAATGACATGTTCAACTACTTAAGATATTGGCTTGAATCTAGGTTGTGCCTTTAGATTTATTTAGAAAATGAACAACTAAAGAGACATTTTCACTTCTCTCAATGACTTCTCAAACCCCAAACAACAACCTAACCATTATAAAACATATATTGGACCAAATAAGTCTCGTGTAGCAAATGACCAATTACATTTTCTGTTGACCAAATTTGACACTCTCTCGTTGACCACCATACAAACATTTCTCACTTATTTTCATGGGCACATTTTGGGCGGAGTAAACCCTCTCGCATCGCCTCTTCTCTCTCTTCAGCAAGAAGATGAGAAAAATTGAGCGCCGCGGAGGGGGCGTGACAGCAGAGAAAAAACGCTCCTAAACTATACAGTAGTGAGTAGTGACCTAACATCCCGCTGGTTTAACGGTCATGTGGCCATCTGAGATGTCAAACAAACATCTGTCATCGATATATAATGGCCTGCTAGCCTATAGGCCATATTATGAATTGATCATTTGAATACTGTTTGACTCCAGAGTGGCGCAGTAGGCTTTGGCACAGCATCTCAGTGTAAAAGTTGACACTACAGTCCCTGGTTTGAATCTAGGCTGAATCACATCCGGCTGTGATTGGGAGTCCCAGAGGGCGGTGCACAATTGGCCCAGCGTCGTCTGAGTTTGGCCGGGGTAGGCCGTCATTATAAATATGAATTTGTTCTTAACTGACTTGCCTAGTGAAATAAAGGTTAAATAAAAATAAAAAACATAATTGAGCAATGTAATCTCCCAGTAGCCATAGGCCTGTAGGCCTGGCATAACGGGTTAATTAATATACACTACTGTACATCTTTCTTTAGCCTAGTGTACCACTATACAAATCCTGACCTAGAAAGATGGAATATCCTAGGCTACTGCAGTTTGGTCTCAGACAGTATTTTGGGATGGTATCATGTGCAGGATCTCTCAGTTTCCTAGGTAACTATGTTTCCCACAAGCCTCTGCTCCACGATTTATGTTAACTCACTCAGTGTGTTCAAATGTCTCTCTCTCTGGGACCTATAGCCTGCTATTACTGAGGTATTAACAGGTTACTGGGCCCTGCTTTTAATGTGATATTACTGTGACACTCACTGGCACAAAGGACACACAGGTGTCTTGGATCAGAGGTTAAGAATGCTTTGACAGTATAAAATGCAGACTCTCATCTGCAGCTGCAATGTTATTTGTCAAACATATCTTTTTGTATAGACCAGGCTGACAAACATGTCCTTCAACTGCACAGTCTGTCGACATCGTTTACAGCTCAACAGTCCAGACTTGTAGCCCAATTCAGATTCTTCCCTCTCTCCCGGAAACCTGTACTCACTCACTCCCCCTCAGGGATTTAAAAGTATCAGATTGTTGTAAGACATATGGCAGTTGGCCAACCCTCCTCCGCGAGAGCTTTCAGGTATGTCGGCTTATGCCTGGGGTGAATCGGGAATTGGGCAAAAATGAGCAAATAGAATGACAATATACCATAAAGATCAACTAATCAAAGTGAACCACAAAAGACTGGTATTTTGTATTTTAAAATACACATTTGTAGGTAGCCGGGCCTGAACAGCAACAACATTCTCAGTAACAATTACAGAAATGTTTTACTTGCTATGACTGTGATATGTTCTTGTTTATCTTCCTTAGTTGAATACACTTGGCTGTAAGTCACTCTGGATAAGGGTGTCTGCTAAATTGCCGAAATGTAAATGTATTTGTGAAAATGAGCCAAAATGAACTGCAAAGCACACTGGCCTTGTTTCGGGCCGGAACTCATTAGAATAATACTGCAAATGCTTTGCAAATGTATATTTTTATTACATGTACAATACATTTACACGGAACAAAAATATAAACGAAACAAGTGTTGGTCCCATGTTTCATGAGCTGAAATAAAATATCTATATTCCATACGCACAAAAAGCTTATTTCTCTCAAATTTTGTGCACACAATTGCTTACATCCCTCCTTCACATTTCTCCTTTGCCAAGATAATCCATCCACTTGACAAGTGTGCCATATTTAGAAGCTGATTGAACAGCATGGTCAATACACAGGTGCACTTCGTTCAGGGGACAATAAAATGCCACTCTAAAATTGTGCAGTTTTGTCACACAACTTAATGCCACAGATGTCTCAAGTTTTGAGGGAGCATGAAATTCATATTCATTCATCTTTGCTACGTTGTTTTAGAAAATTTGGCTTTACATCCTAATGGCCTGACAACCGCAGGCCCCGTGTATGGAGTCGTGTGGGCGAGCGGTTTGCTGATGTCAACGTTGTGAACCGAGTGTCCCTTGGTGGCGGTGGGGTTATGGTATGGGCAGGCATAAGCTACGGAAAAAGAACACAATTGCATTTTATCGATGGCAATTTGAATGTACAGAGACACCGTGATGAGATCCTGAGGCCCATTGCCGTGCCATTCATCCGCTGTCATCACATCATGCTTCAGCGTAATAATACACAGCCCCATGTCGTAAGAATCTGTACACAATTCCTGGAAGCTGAAAATGCCTCAGTTCTTCCATGGCATGAGCACTCACCAGCCACGTCACCCATTGAGCATGTTTGGGCTGCTCTGGATCAACTTATGTGACAGCGTGTTCCTGTTCCCGCCAATATCCAGCAACTTCACACAAGAGGAGTGAGACAACATTCCACAGGTCACAATCAACAGCCTGAATAACTCTATGCAAGGGGATGTGTCGCTCTGCATGAGGCCAATGGTGGTCACACCAGATACTGACTGGTTTTCAGATCCTTTTTTAAAGGTATCTGTGACCAACAGATGCATATCTGTATTCCCAGTCATGTGATATCCATAAAGTAGGGCCTAATGAATTTATTTCTAGTGACAGATTCCCTTGTTATGAACTGTAACTCAGTGACATTTTTGAAATTGTTGCATGTTGAGTTTAGATTTATGTTCAGTATATATTTAGTTCATTTAGCAGATGCTCTTATCCCACCATAGTGCCATCAGACTTCTGATACCAATGCAAGGTGAAAAGGGGGGGACAAAATAGCATAGAAAACTATTTTGTATTTTGAAAATACAAATTCCAGCTCTGGAAGGTATCTTGTTAC